>NC_141784.1:20384545-20694755 GCF_054643075.1 Acanthaster planci
TAAAGCCGACAGTCGGTAAAGTACTCGGACTACTGATGTGCTGATCACCAGACCGAAAATCAGCACTTTTATGGTAAATAACACTTAAGATACACTTTGCTAAGGGATGCCATGTTTGTTGATGTTTGATACCCAGTATAGGTTGAGTGACTTAGGTGGCACAGTCGGTCTATTGATGTACCACTACGTGCGAAAGAAATGTTCGAGAACGTGTAGGCATTTTATCCTTTGTGAAAAACAGAGTATATTTATTTATCAATGGCTACATTTGTTTTCAATATGGTTGGTTAAAATGTTAATTTTTCCCCAATCACTAACATCAGGGGCGGATCCACGATTTTACCCGGGTGGGAGTCAAGCCTGTCAGTTATTTTTCATTTACAATCGTTGGGAATTGGCGCACAGGTAGGTCATTACCTGCATTACATCATCCGATGCACTCAAGCGTCACATCTACACGTGGTAGGATGTCATCTTCCGCCATGTGTAATTGTTATTTCATTGTTCATTATTTTAGTTATTTATTTTTGTGGGGGGGTGTTAGAGCGGGGAATTAAGGTGTCGATAAGGATGACTTCATCATTCTTGTACAACGTTTTATATATGTGGATACACACTAAACGGTTTCAAGGAAACTTAAATGGATCATACTGAGAGCGAGACTCAACTCGGGCAGGGTTTACGAAGAGCAAGATGAAACCACTCCACCAAAACTCGGACTGACTTCAATCAATCAACGTTAACTCGCTAGAAAAAAGTCACTCGAGCGTCACTTCTATACGAATAATGAAGGCTATAGGCTATAACAATCCAAAATCGTGGAGAGTGGTCGAAGATAGCAACATTAGCGTTTGTTTACAATTCGTGTATTTATTGTTACGCAAGGTAATTCACAATAGGTACTGGGCCACAAAGGATTTCAATTATATTTTAATATATCGCAGTGGTTTAATTTTTGTACAGAAAAACATAGAATACGTTAGTTTATACATTTTTATATATGCTTTTGCTGTATAATAAGACCATGAAATATTCAAACTATTACAGCGTATTAGAGCTCTGGTATTATAATGTGAAATAATAATTGTGAAATGTTATATTTATTGAGGTTTTGTTTAGAATTTGCAAATAATTATTCATACTTAAACGTAAAACTAAAGACATCTAAAGGGAGTTATATCTTGCGTCTTGCATGTACTTCGGCAGTATTAACATAATAGTGATTTTAATTGCTGTTTGTATCCGACTCTAGCATTGTGTATTTTCTTTTGATTATAAATAATCACCCAAGACGAAGAACGTGTACTTTCCGGTTATCTCCATAATGGTAGAATTAATGCCCCCGCTTCAATCGTTTCCGTAGACTTTGTCTAATCCCACGACATGCAGAATTCATGATACATAATTATAAATATAAAATATGCAAAGCCGTGGGGGTTGCTTTTTCCTGACTCTAATTTTGTAATGCCCTTTACAACCTAAGAAACCAATCATCTTTTGCTAGCGAAATTTTCTGGTGACCTTTTTTTCTGTATGTGTACCCTAATTGCAGTATAGTATTATGACCTATCAGACATTTTGCACGATACACTGTCTTTCTCAAGTCAGTTCAAGTTTGCCACCAGGAATTGAATTCCGAAGTCTTGTACGCTTGGTATAACATAGTACAAACCGGAATCGGATTGGCATACCAGCCATGATTCGGGTCTGGCTAAAAGTGCATTTTGGATTTAGTATGTTAGTGGCGCTACCGAAAATATCTGTACTGATCTCAAATGATTTCACATGTTAATTTATGGAAGGAATTTTTCCTGCTCGAAAAGAAAATTTCGGCCGTCTAATTGGTCAGTATCAAATACCCTCTTAGCAGTGGAAAATGCAACAAATCGCTTCAGTGGAGAATCCCTTCCCTTGTATGCAGTTCATTCTTGTGAGTTATAAAGTGCCCTGGAACCAGCGACAATATCTGACGACTGGTCACGGCCTCTTATGGCATGCATGTACAATATCAATTCACCGGCAACCAGTCTCTTTGGGGAGCTTAAATGAGCCATCTTTATTTGGAGTGCGCGGTGTCCGCCGTTTTAGGTATAATTACGCAATAAATTATTACTCGAGTGAGGTTTCAGATACGACCTGTTTCACCCAATTTACCGGTCATGCTGTCGACGAGTTCCTTGTTTGTCGTGGCCAGATGGGGTCATTAGTCATCAAGAAAGCACATATAATAAGCATAGGGCAAATTCGAGCCACGACTATAGTTAGCCGTTCTTCAAACAACATCGCCAGAACGATGGCTGGCTTTAACCGTCCAGTCGACCATTTGTAACCAGGCCCTGGGGCTTGATGGCAACGCTAGTTGTCATTAGCCGGTTCTATTTATCAGTATACGGAGGGAACAATACGGGCGTTTCACAATAGTGCGCCTCCAAGAGTTTGCAACGCGTTGAACAATCACAGTGTGCAAAATCTGTCGACCCTTTCCAAACGTGCAATGGGTAAACAGATTTCGCGCATTGTGATTGGTCAACGCCTTGCAAACTCTTGGAGGCGCACTATTGCGAATCGCCCATTATTCACATGAAAATAACAGCACGAGATATCATTGACCATGAATACTGCGAGAGTAGCAACCGATGGCATATTTCGGATATTACCAAATAGTTCACAAAGCAACCTCGACTCCATGGGCTGCATGAGCGTTCTTCCACTAGATCGCACAAGGCATGGTAGGAACCAACATGGCGCGGCAAGATTGTACCCATGGGAACGAGGCTGTTCATAAGGGAAGTGAACGTGTGAGGGAAGTTTAAGTGTAACTGTATTGCGCCTGCGCATTGATGATAAGAAGCAACTGACTAGATGCCAATCTTTAGTCCGACCCCGAACATGCTCACTTTGGTAGGTTCTTGTGCTATCACTCTTTGGATGTTTTAAAACTACAAACCAAGTACTTGCACTTCCAAGTGGAAGTAAACGTTTTTGTTATGTGACTGTCGAAAAAGTGCCATCTTTATAATTCAAACGGTGCCACATGATTACGATGAGCTGTGATGGGACAATTTTGATACATGGAGCTACATTTGGGTAATGATACATGACAGTATACAGAGCAAATTAAACCTTGTATAAGCAGTGATATCTCATTCCTGTTTGCAGGCGTGTGGTGTCTCTTCCTACTATTTGCCTTCTAAATGCATCTTGTTCGGTTCCATGTACCTCTTTTTTTTTATCTTATCTCACCCTTCTCACCCCGATAGAACCACCATCGCCATCTTCATCTCCACCTCCTCGTCCGTATCACAGGTCGCGTCCCAGCCTCTCCGTTTCATCCAGGAGGAAGTCCACGTCGGCCTTGGTGGCGGCCGGGTTAGAGAACACCATACGGAAGAAGTTGACCCTGTTCCCTAGCGGCTGGTAGCCCACCATCAGGGTTCCGGCGGCCATCATGCGGGCCTTAATCGCCGGAGCGACCTGCCGATGCGCGTAGAAGAGGGATAAGGGGTGAAAACCGGAAGTGGTAAGTCCAAAGCGCACGAACACTGTACATAAGAAAGTTCGGTCGTGGCTAATATGAGCTTTGAAACTGCCCAAGATGCTTTGACAGTGGCATATCCAGATTTGGGTTGGTAAGGGAATTGACTGGAGCTCTTCTCTTCAACGCGAGAAACAAGAGATTTTTAATTGGGTAGGGTTTGTGGTGGTGCACTTTGGGACACACTGGTACTGCCCGGCTAAACAAAAATATTCTCTGGCAAACCAGTTTTCTCCTGACCGACCCGTCATTAGGCGAAAACTCCACTGCCACTGCCCCCCCCCATCATTGGGCCATCTTTTTCATGATGACAACGATTTAAGCACATTTTAATCACAGTTTATGAAGACTCAATGACTGATAATAGCGGATGCACTGTATCTGCAGGTGCACCACAGTTTAAATACGCATGTCAAACGCATTGGTAACTCGAGGTGCGCGTGCATATTCGCAAGTCACAATACAGGGTGCGTTCGCGCGGTTACTCCTGTTAACACGAACAGGATACATGCGCATTACACTCGGGTAAGGAGTATACTTTCCCCCACCCTCTGGCGGGAGTATACATTCGCTGACCCCCGGGTCGTACTCCAGCCGTTCGAGCGCTCAGGAGTATACTCGTGTTCACACGAGTAGCTCGCTCGAGAAATATGGAAGGGCTGCGTAGCACCTAGATCAGAATATTGACAAGAATATAATATCAAATCAGCTTTCGGTAACTGAGTACCTTCTTCTTTGCGTTACGACTTAAGCGCGATCGTGATATCATCACAGCAATGGCTTCTACTTCTTGTCGCTGGAGTGGCATACAGGGTTGGGTGTTGAAAATACCGTTCTGTACACAAACCTCTCGAGAAGGGATGGTTTGCAACATAGTTCGTGTCGGTATATGACTAACTCGCAGCGGTGGTTGAAAGCGGATGGTTGAACCATGCCTAATTTGCTTGTTCACTGGTTTGTCTTGTAAGAGCAATCGCTGACAAACTGTGACCTTGCAGCCGAAATGGCATCCGTCACAGGAAACCAAAATCATCACGGGTGTCGATACTGAGTCTGAATCAACAAACAGGGTACTCACTCGTATGCACCGAGGCTTTCAATTGGATTGATGCGCACAGCGACAGTGACGTGACAAAACAAAACGACTGTTTGTGTAAGGATGTTACTTGAAAGTCCTGCAATGGGGCTTTTCACGCACGTTTTTCCGCGGCTTAAAAACTGGAGGCACAAGAGAGCTCTCTGTGATTTAACTTTGCTGTTACCACAACAGCTTTCAGCAAAAAGAAAGGAGATTTCCCACGAAAAATCTTCAAAATCCCTTTTACTTCGCCTGATTTGATTTGACTAAATAATTTCCAAGCAACAAGTTGTTCAACCAAATCAAAACTGTTCACGTGTGCCTTTTCCGCATATCTTTACCCATAGGCCTACGTCTTTCGCTGTTTTATAGCGATAAATTGCCAAGGAGAATTCCAAACGACATTCGGGGGACAGAAATCGCCTAGTATAATATAACAGCGAGCGCCAATACCATTCAACGGATAAATATGCACAGGCCTACTGATAGGAAATTGATTCTGCTGGCCTGTTGACTAGCGATCCACCGGTCCCCAGCCATCACAGACAAACACAATTGATCACTCCAAAGTCGGCACTCGTGTTTGCCCTTATCCACTTTGGGAGTACCGACACGGGATTTTGCCTTGTTCGTTCGCTAAAAAAGAAACCCGCGGTCGATTTTATGGCATTGGGCGCAGTGCATTAGCGACAAGCGAGAGCTTTTTGTCGGGAAGATAAAAAATATCTAGGTCGAGCCACTTAAGTGGAAAAATCATTTATACGGGGAGATATCAGAGATATTTTTGTGAGGCTATTTTTCTCCAGCCTTGGCTCAATTTCACAGAGCTGCTTAAGCACAAAATTTGCTTAAGCGAAAGAAAACCTTGCTTGATAAATCAGGTAACCAGCCACAACTCATATACATGTTATGTATATTGTTTTGGAATGGTATTTAGCTGTTTTTTGGTTAGCGTGACAATCACATTGAGTTTGAGTTGGTAACTTTTGCTTATTAAGCAAGGTTTTTCGCGCTTAAGCAGATTTTGTGCTTGTTAAGCAGCTCTCTGAAATTGACCCCAGCTGGTGCTACGTGCGCTGGTTACTCGTTTTTTTAAGTCAGAGGAGAAGAATTTGGGTTGAAATATTCATCTGGGCATATAATTATGACTGAAGAATAATTGAAGCATTATTCAGAGAATTCCGGGTCTTTGTTTAAAAGGATGTGGCTGCAGTGGTCTGTCTGTGTGTTGGTCTGCTTGCCTGTCTTTGTTTATTCCGCTCTATGTGATCTGATCAATGTGCTGTGTCAACGGATTTTCGGCTCAGTAGTCAGGATGTCACTTAGTTGTCTATTCGTCGAGCGGCTCGGTTTGTCTAGCTCTCAAGAAGGCAATCGCTTTTTTCTGTCGGTTGGTCGGGCGATATGTCTATCTGTCTGTACCTTGTGAAGCAGAAGCTGTTTTTCCCTTCCCTCCTCCATACTTCGTAGACTAGGCGGTATGTACCAGTAGCATACATTGGTGTGTTCAGGCTGAAAACCGTGTGAAAACAGAATTTCAGCCAATGGTAACGCCACTTCTTCACAAGTTAGCTGCATTTTCTTCCAAAAGGGAATTTGGCACAACATTCCACTCTGGCAACTTATTACGAAATTGGGAATCACCTTTCATCATTTCATGTTTGGATCCATCATTGTATTATTCATTTACTGTATTGTATAATTACGTCGTTGGGATTGTTATCACACAGTGAAAACAAAAACAGACAAGCGTTAGATACATCCCTGAACGTTTGTCTGTATACCTGTTTTCCATTATACTCGAGTAAGCACTGGAGTCCACAACCACAACACTAGACAACATCGCTGTATGGGGTATAAAAGCCCTTCTCCTCGGCCAAATCACCACCATCTACTGGGAAGCCTGGAGCCATGAATTTTTCTCAACACCTAAACGACCTTCTTTTCTCATCAGTCGTGACTAGACTCCGAGACTTGGAACGGGAAACTCCCTACCACCGCTCTGTTTTGCTTTCCCCGCCCCAAGCATTAAGGAAAATCACACCCTTGAAGGTAACCCAAACTGACCTCGTGGGGTTTTAGGATTGCATGAAGAGGCAGGGTGAAATTAAGGTCAGAGGTGGACGCCGAGAACAGCACTGTTCCAAGATGAAAGCAAAGGTTTCACCCCACTTCGTTTTGTACAATTTTCGAGGTAAGGAAAATCCAGAGTGATTTCAGAAGGGCAATGATTCCCTTATCCGAATAAAAAAGAATCTCCACATTTCTGATTAAAGCATTTTCTGTTTGACATTTCTCACCTTGTCATACACAAGTTTGAACCCTTCTCTCGACTTCAGCTTTTCCAGCAGGTATCTAGTTATGAAAGACAACAGAGGCAAGCGGTGAGCGGAGCTGTCACGAAAGGACAGTGACTTCCGGCGCCCGCACAGGCAGGCAAATTTACACTGTGTTATCGCTTGAAAATATTTCTTGTCATGTTGAGTAAACACGGCTTGTTCTTGAATCAGAGTCGCTTTTGGAAGCCTTTTCCACCTCAAATGCGCAGAGTGGACTGCGGACGAGATTATACTCAACGACCTCCATGACATCTTTGCTTTGCAGATTTAATCCTTAAAGATGCGCGGGAGTCTTTGTGGTTCATAATTATTAGTCAATCGCTGCCCTGGCTCCGGAAATTAAATGTTTACCCGAGGAAGAAGCAGAATGTCTATCGCTTGTCGTCAACAGAATTCATTCATCGCTTGACGTACGCATGAGTGATAAACCGTATACTCACTGGGCTAGATCGAAGAGCTTATTGACGTGGTTTTCGAAGCCCCGTGTTCCCTGAGAGGGGGAAAATTAATACAGCACATTAGGCGAGTAACTTTGAGGACATGGGTTACAAGGAAAGTGATTTCGCTAGACTGGGCCTCTGCTGGGTTTCCCGGTGTCCGGATACCCGATCTTTACAGAAACAGGGTCCCGGTTCCAACCGCACTGGCCTATTAGAGACATGGCAGAACCCCATTCATTTCTTTCTCCTCTTCAAAACTTCCTAAGTTGGGTGAATTGTAGCGTAATGCTAGCCACTAACTTCGGGTAAACTGTCCCTAACACCTCTAGTACTTTGGCAAATATTGAACAATTTCTCATGAGATGGCACTGAACTGGACGATGATGTCATGTATACAAAAAAGGTGGTTTTTCAAGTTGTCATCGACAAAAACAAACAAAACTGTATCCTACAATAGAAATTCGAGCGCATTGCCCTCAACGCGTAAAACGTGTCGTTTTACCTTCGCGCGCCACATGAGCCAGAACTTGAACACGTCCACGTGCCGACCGCACTGAATGGTCTTGTCACCCGTGTCGTACGATACGTCGTAGTGTTTGTCCTGCTGGAACAAGTAGGGCGCCCTCATCGAGTTGCAGTCCTCTAAAATACACTGCACATAAAAACGGGGAAAATCCAGTGATCAGACAGCTAGTTCCGATCTGAACTCTTAGCCAGCACGAGTTTTGTAAACAAGAGTATTTGATTGAGTTGTTGTTTCAAAGCATAACTACCATCAGTTCTGGGTGGTTGTCTTAGGAGAAACTTCCCAAATTTGCCACGTACTCAGTCGATACATGTACAGTGGTTGCTTCCATCTAGACCAACCAGTGCATCTAGAGATTACAGGCCCCGAACTGGACCAAGAGAGTGTGGATTGTTTCTAGAAACTGCGGCTTCCTTGGTGGGTACTGCACTCCAGTGGCTCACAAACGACCAGGAAATGCACGTGTTACGCGGTTGCTTCGCTAGCACAGACATACGAACGCACAGACAGAGCAATGGGCGAAAGGATGGATGGCAGGCACTCACATTGCCTGTATTGTTTCCACGTACCGACTCTACATATGCCAGTTTAGGTAAATGGGGGAGTTTTTTCGCAATCAAAAAATGGCTTCGTATAACTTTTTGGCTGGAATTCTTCGGCTGTGCATAAATTTCATATATCGAGGGGGTGAATTTACCCTTAGGTTTGATTTTAGTCGGGTTCCACTCAGATCACGAAATGATTGTGCAGTTTTGAATACGATCTAGTGGTATATACGTTTATGTCTGTGGTCGCCACCAACAAAACGAACACTCCCCGCCAACATGACCCTTTGCAACCGATGAGGGGGTGCTTCTGCTTAAGGCGGATACACTGTATTCTTACGTCTTCTTTGAGAAGAACAGCGGAGCATTGAAGCAAGACACCCATGAGCTTGTGAGGATTCCACGTCACAGAATCGGCCCTGTAAAAGTTGTCACCAAAGTTACACTCGAATGAGATTCTCTGAATCAAAATGTGTTTGTAATGCAGTCACCATTTGAAAGAAAAGTGCAATACATGTACACAGGTACAATTTCAAAGGACTGTCCCCCTCTGTTTCCCAACTCCATCAAGTAAGAAAACTTGATCGCTACGTAAGATTGTCCAAAGCTTTTCCAAACTGGGGAATTGCGTATACTGGCGTGTCTGCTCCTGAAGGTTGAGGTTCGACTTGACTGTTATTTCCCGACGGTGGCATTACCCAGTGACGTAACTGCGGTACACGTTGTACGGGGGAATGGTGGGGCCCACATTTTCTGGAGGGGTACCCAGGCGGACTGTAATCACGTTTTTCCTTCTGTCATGGGGGAAGGGGGAAGGGATCGTCCCCTTTCCCCTGTCTTAGTCACGATACATGTCCTAGCCAAGTTAATAAAGATGTATTTCAACCTCTTTCCCTCCTGCACTGCCTTACCTATGGATGCCATCCATTTTGTGTCGGTGCTTCCTGGACATGAGAACGCCGCCACCCCAAGCTGCCTGCAAGTAATTACTTACAGTTAATATTGGTGGTCCTTATTGCGTATAATTACAGATCTGATATCAATTGGCTTGCATACAGGTAGATGTTTTTCAGACGAAAAAGTTGGAATTTAACTGGGTCACAGTTAAGGTTAGCCTTTTTTCTTTTTTTAAATATTTTTTTAATTAAGTAGGAAGCACGCCCTCTCTCTTGGACAAAACTTGCTTTACATTGCAGTGGAGGGCGCTTTTACACGAAGCCGTGGATTGGGTCAGCAGACGGTACGTAAAGGGAGCTGCACTGGTATCACGTGCAAGCTACATGTATCTTGAAATGCTTACAGGTATTTTTTATTTATGATTGCTGGAGAAATTTTTGACAGAAAAATCACACACAAGTCCAACAACTGTCGATCTTTGATGTAAAAAAAATTCCTAAAATATGGCCAATAATTATCGGGCCGGGGCTGCTATTCCTTACACTTCAAAGCAAAGTTAGTGTTTTTTATTATTATTATTATTATTATTAAATAACTCTCGTGGATGCATTATGTACTTTCCAATGGAAAATAGGTTATTTGTCAGTCTTGAGAGGAGACTAGTCTTCACACCTCGTAGAAGCTTTCCCTGTTGAGATGCCAGGCTTCCCCTTGAAAAATAAAACCCAGAGCCGCGATTTTAGTCTTTGTTCAAGTCGAGTTTGGCCAGCGTCCAGCCATGTACTCACGTCTACGTGCATCCACAAGTTGTACTTCTCACAGAGGTCGGCCACTGCGTTGAGCGGATCGAATGCACCTAGCACAGTCGTACCGGCGGTAGCGTTGACAAAGAATGGTTTATCACCCTAAAAACGAGATTGTCATGTGGAGAAAACGGAGAACACGTTGGCCAAATTAATGTCTGTAGTGTGAGGTGAAAACACGTGGGGATATGAAGAACGATTTTTTAAAAGCAAAACTTGTGCGCCTCTCAGGGTGGATCCAGATTTTGCTTTTCTAGGCCCGTCAGATTATGTTTATGTCCGATAGTTGCCGAGACAGGGAGACACAGTTGCCGCATTACATAATACACTTGCCTTTATACACGTATGGTAGGATGTCACCGTTATTCATTATTACTATAATGGTCACGTCATCTATACTATTTTTGTCATTATTGTATGTGTTTGACCTACCCCCCCCAAATCACCTCCTGCCTCTGTCTGGAGACCCTTTGTTCAAAATAAGAAATAACAAGTACGTCACTGTTCTGTTTATCTGGAGGAAACGCCTATTTCCCAATTTCTCCGGTGATTTTTTTTTCATACTTACTCTTGCAGTCGCTTGTTGAATCTTGTTCTCCAAGTCTTCCAAATTCATCTTGCCTCTACATTTGACACATTAGAACAGAAATTAAAAGGAAACCCTCATGCATTATTTGAAAGTTCATTGCTTGGTCGTGTCGATAGACAGGTCATCGACTTCAACCGGCGCCAAACGGATGTATGAATTGAAATGCGGGAAATCAGTGTTGTAACGAGTCACTAAATTTGGTGACTCGAGTCGAGTCGAGTTATTAGGTCGAGAAGTCGAGTCGAGTCTCTTTGTGTAGTTGAGTCGAGTCAAGTACCGAGCTCGAGTCGATTTGACTCTCAAATTTTGGAACAAAATGCAATAAAAACACAACATGTATAAGTTATTTTTGGTATTGTTTCCATGAATGGAGGAAGAAACAAGACCGGGTCGCACTGTGCCGCATGCTCTGTGTACATCCTGTACTACGTATTCACGATAGAATAAGAGCAGCGCCGAAAGTCAGATTTCAAATGTTTTTCGCAAAAAAGTTTGCTTTTAAATTTTTCGAGGGTTGGGTCATTTGGTCCCAGAGACTCGAGTCGAGTCATTTACCCGTCGGGACTCGAGTTGAGTCGCCAAAAGTTGTGACTCGAGTTGGACTCGAGTCATTACAACTCTGTAGGAAATGTAGTTCGATTTTAGAAAATGTTGATATTGTTTTGGCCGAAGACAAGTAAGAATAATCACTAACTCAAACATCTTTCACGAGGAATAGGTCTTTGTAAATTACTTGACTGACTGGAATGTGCTTTGAATTCAAAGTACGTTTCTGGTTGCTTTTAAAAGGATAATTAAAGATTTCTCTGTGAAATTTACCTCGGTCTCTTACATTCCTAGGAAGCATAAGTTTCTCAACCCACCCTATCTCAATGAAAAAGAGGATGTTAAACTTTCCGATTAGTCAAGAAACTGTTCACGGCGCCCTCTCTCGAAATTGAAACTCCAACAAAATGGGTAGTGACATTATTATGACATACAGTACCTGTTATCTGTATCGATATAGACGACATTGTCTGTTCCAATGCCCAGGATGGCCGCTGCTCTTTTCAACGAAAAGTGACTCTGTGTATAAAAGATGGAGAGAAAAATTCTGGTAAAGTTCATTGTATTATTGATTGGGTAATGATTGAAATGTTTCCAAAAAGGAGGAATGGAACATTTCAATTTATCTTTTCCGGAACAGAATTGTCTTTCAAAAATCGCGGAGCGCACAGTCCTATTATGTTTCTCATAAATACTTGTTGGCAGATCTATACAAAATCAACATTAATGCAGGGTTCCACAGCGAAGTAATATTAAGTTTATGCATATCCCGGACTTTTGAGAATCACGGAAAGCCGTATATTTGAAACTCGAATAAGCCAAAACTACGGCAAGGACCAGGCTCTTAGATTGGGAATATGTGTTTTTAATCTTCGAAGTGCGACAGCCAGATTACAGCATTGAGTTCTGATATAGGAGAATCAAAAACTCTTAATAGACTAATGAAATCCTATTATACGTCATAACTGTGGTGGTACCGCACTCACACGCACATTCTTCAGCTTGACGCACGCGTGCATTTGGCAAGTCACGACACCCTGTTGAACGAAGAGGCACGAAACGCGCGCGCACCACCTGTTCGCGAGCAATCTACCGCCGCAATAATGGCGTCTGATCCAGTCGTCGAATTACACTGTAGGAAAATCAAAAAGTCCAATACCAAAAGACGGAAATCGACAACGCCCAATCGTCAATAGAATCAATTAACATCTTGGCTAGGGATGTTTGATTCTGACTGTAACTGTCATCGGCCAAGACGTACACTACAGAGCCAATTGGTTGGCTACGCGCCCGAAGTCGATCTCCGCACGTTAAACCGTTTGACCAACTTTCTATTTATGTGCCACCCAGTTACATGTTTTACCAATCACAGTAATGTCGCAAGCCTTGTTTAAATGTCTGTAATTTTTGTAGTCAAAAGGACTTCGCTTTGATTTGCATCATGCTGCCGAAAATCTGTACAAAATCAACCCAACATTGTGAGAGAGTCACCTGAGAAATCTCTTATAAAGCCAAAAATTAACCTTTCTATCCCGGTTTTTGTCAAAGGGATGATTACAGGTCATATCCTGTATGAACATAAGTGATGTTTTTCCGAGACCAGCTGGCCGACGTGATTACTCATTTTCCGCCCAGATAAACGTTTTCGAGACCCTCCTTGCCAATTAGCCGCCGACGGATGCTGCTTGAAATGCGACTAGTATCCTATTTCCAACTTGGTGCTCGTGGGCACTGACGTGAAACAATGATTATGGGTTGGTAAAAGTTGCGTAAATTTATTTGGAAATTGGGGGATGGGGAAAGGTTGGTGGAGTGAGGAATGACTTGCCCGGCCATAAAAATTTGAAAAGCGAGGGGGTGGCACCATCTGACTCCTTATGGAGGTCGATGTTCATGATATTGATGTACATCTGTAATATGTGTTCAGAATGGCATATATTTATGGCTTTTTCAAATTGTTTTCGCATTTTAAGTCCTTGGGAGTCTGAAAAATTCTTCACAGTCCCCTTTAGTTGTTTGCTCTCCACGAAGAAGTGTTGTGAGGGATGATTCAATAGCCCATCCCCCACCCCAAGAAGTGTTGGGGTATGCCCCCCGTCTCCTGGGATTTACGCCCATGGTTAACATGGAGTAAAAACAAAATGCGGTGGAAGCTAGACTCTCTTACCATCGGCATTCGGGCTCAGCATGTCGTGGCTGAACATGTTCGGTCGAGTCATCGGCACCTGGGACCGAATGACGGTGGAGAACACCAGAGTGTTTAGACGATCCTCTCGCTTTGGTTTGAATCGCACCTGATATTTATGCACCGTTGCATTTGCATGACCTCTGTTCACAGTGTGGTCATAATGTCACTGAATATGTCTGGGTTGCTTGAAGTGGCGAGATCAACGAAACAAAATCAGTCTTGGATTCGCGAAAGAA
The DNA here is from genome assembly GCF_054643075.1 of Acanthaster planci. Taxonomy (NCBI): domain Eukaryota; kingdom Metazoa; phylum Echinodermata; class Asteroidea; order Valvatida; family Acanthasteridae; genus Acanthaster; species Acanthaster planci. Next base: position 20,398,268 of record NC_141784.1, read on the forward strand.
TGCTGAAATGTATTCCCCTTTTATTGAAATGGCGGCATAAGAAACGCTGGGATATATTTTGGGACAAAAAACTATCCTACTTCTACCCTTTTTGTCACAGATGATTTTCAAACATTCACATCCACATTCATAAGATCTTTGACTCTGCTCGCTGTACAAAATGATAATGAAAACATCCTGTTGAACTTTGATACAGCAGTCATTTGCCGTAACGGCGCACCCGTTCCCCGCCACGGCCTGTGTTTGTCACGGTTTCCCGCGAATCTCGATCTTGAGCACTGAGTAATCCAACACTGGTTCGCTCTTTTGATGAAGTCCTGGCAGTGAAACGACTCGGATGCGGATTGCTGATCCCTAGCTGGATTCGCGTGAAACAAAACTCACGTCTCGTTTAGCCTGCCATACCTACGAGACACGTGAGCCTTATTTATCTAGAATTTAGGACTCGGTACAATCGTTCCACTGAAATGCGATAACAATAGCTGAGCAAAGCAAAAGTGGGAGGGATTGGTAAACGGAGGAGTCTCGCGTATACCTATTGCAGTGATCTTCAAGCTCATGGTGAACTGACGACCACGACAAGAGGCATACACAGACCCCCGTTAATCATGGAAGTGAACCTACGTAGAATTTATCCACGACTCGGTTTGCGAGTATCAATTCATGGTGGGCCATTTTCTTTCCTCGCATTGTTTGAAGCAACGAGTTCAATGAAAGCTTTTAGCCTTGAAATCGACAAAGGTATGCAAAGATGTTTTGAACCAGATTAAAGGAAGGCAAAAACGAAACTCTAGTATTTATTAATGCACTAATACCTTTCTACTGCTGCGATATTTTGGTCAAATGCTGATACTCCTGGGTTATGCATATTCATATTCATGTAGAGTAATTTCGACCTGACTTGCACTCATCGGTAGCGACAATGTGCACTTATCGTTTGAACCTTGACACACTAGTCTCCACACAAGGCGTTCTATTTCCATATTACGAAGCGTCAAGCAAAGTCTGCTGTTGGCTTGGTTCATTGTACATGTATGTTCATGTAGGCTTCGTACTGGGTTCATGGAATGTTCGCTGTGTTGAATTTACTGCGTTTGTGGTCGATGAAAAAAACGAGGAAATTTGGCTTTTCTTAAATCACATAGGCCTATATCGCTATCTTTAAAAAGGTGTGCCTGATTCGTTCATCTAGCAATGAGCTATTATATGCAATATGTATTTATAAAAAAATAGAAAAAATAACATGACTTAAATCACTGCAAATGATTTAGTACCCAATCTACTTACCCTCCTCGGCCTAAGACAGAAGGCGTGTTGCCTTCTTTGGGCAAATTTATTTGTTTACATGTTTCAAAATATCTCTGTCAAACAGTTTTCTTCTTAAAAACAGGAAAAAACAGGAAAAAACTTAGGACAAATGAAACAGTCGAGGTATCCGTTTTGGAGCAAAAGCAGAAATTACCTGTCTCGATTCCACGCTGCTATTTGGGCAGAGTGGCGCAGTCCGACCTGCCCGTGGCTAACTTCTGCTCAGTATGATGAGGGGTCAAACTTGCTTTTTACGTTTTGTGTGTTTGCCTGTTTCAGTAATCACGGTGTGGTTGCAACTGTGTCTGTTTGGTTATAGAAGTGCCAGTTTCAATATTGGCTTTTATCACATAGCCTTCGCTTATAAATTTTGTGCTGAATACTTGGAAGTATGATCTTCGAAACTAGATAAAAATTGGTTAAACTGAGAATGTTTCGCAAAAGAGGTAATGACAGCGGTAGGCCACACATTAATAATAACAATAATAATACGAAAAATTGGTAAAGGGCAACAGTTTCTGTAGAAAACGCCCCATTCAGATGCGCATTCGACGCTCGTGGGTTTCCGTTAACACGCCGTCGACCACACAGAATGAGTTTTTATGGCTCATCATAAAAAAAATTCAGAAATAATCCGTAAACTGGACGGGAACCTGTTTATTTAAATTCGACTGCAGCAACACATGTTTTTTATGCCTCTCCATTTTGAGGTGTGAAATTCGACCCCTGACATTCATGTGTACCTGATGTTGAAATTGAATATAAAGGAAAACAAACACACAATCTAAACGGAGATGCTGAGTGTCACGGTTGTGGCAGATTTAGCCTAAGTAACTCTAGTTCCGCGCATGTACCGTATATGACCAAGTATAACTCTCTTAATATCGTAAGTATAGGTCTGTCACCCTCCCCCTTATAACAATTTTCATCCATGATGTAGGCCCACAGAATGTAGTCTTACCGTATCATAAGTTTTGGGGTTTATAATTATTTCGTCAAAATGCACGCCGATTTTATACATTGAACCGAGTAGACTTGCATCGACTGTTCGTCTGCATACTTCTTTTGTGAAACATTAGTTTTATGGGACTTCCGTTTAAATGGGCGCTTGGAATGGGCCATTGTTTTTAGATGAGTATTGTCGTGTCAAGATAAATCAATGTTCCCAGTCCACCACAATCCATACAAAGTGATTCCTGAGACCACAGCATGGGTGTAACAGCGTAAATTCGCATTCCGACTATGCTTTGATTACAACCAGTCCGTGACGAGTCAGCTTAATTGTTATGGTGTTTACGCTGTGACTCGATCTCGTCAGAAGGGGCATTCCCCTCGTTAGTTGTCCCCGCCCCCCGAAAAATTCTACAAACGTGTCCAGTCTATGCAAGCTAAGGGATGTAATGGGCAGGTTGGTCTAAAGGTTGGTATATTACTTAGAGAGGCTCAGGTTTAAGAATTGTTACGACGGTTATTTAAGATAGCATGAAGTGGGCGAATGATTCGATTGGTACCATTTGAATGAGACCACTTACATGTTCTGACGTAAAGAGCACTAGGTTTGGCGCCCCACTCAGGCCTCTCCGTTTGCAGGACGGGACGTATTTATGCCGAGCACACAGCACAGCATATAAATTAGAAACAGCGCCACCTGTGATGAAAGAACATCGATGAGAATATATGAGGTTATCGGTTTTCTTCAGAATATTGTGTCACTTGATTTTTTTTCACTATTTTGTTCCTTGCTAATTAGTTAGTGTGAATGCATTTTGGCCATGGTGCTTCGGTATGGCCGCTCTTTCACACTGCATTGTTGAAAGGAACAAAGTTTGCTGAGACCAAAAATGATTTCTCATGGAAGTTGGAAATATCACTTTTGGTATGGCAAAGACCAAATCTCTGGAGAACTAGTTTTGAAATTTACCCCGAAAGGAAGACTTTTAGCTTTTTAATCTGTTAATTTCTCCCACCATGTTAAAGCCATATGCGCTTTCCCAGAGTCACGTGATCGATCTGTCTGCTGCCACTTTTTAAAGCTCTGAGGTTCCCCATTTTCCCCACAGCAACGCAGAAAAGTGAAGCGCCTCCATCTTACCGGGAGCGAAAATACCGTCGCCGTCTTTGTACCCTATGATCTCTCGCATCTTCTTTAGGATGGCCCGCTCCATCAACGTGAACACCGGTGCAATCTCGTACGTAAACCTGACCAAAAATATATATATAATTAGGGTTTTGTTTGTGCCAGATACACCACTTTGCGACTGCAGCCTCCGCCGTATTGCAAAGACTGAGGGGAGCAGTTGTAAAGAGGCAAAGCTCGCGTGGCGAAATTCGCTTCCAAATATTGAGGCAGTGTACGCTGTACGAGAATCGTTTGTCTTATTTACGGATAGGATTTGTTTAGAATGCGTTGATACTTTGGATTTCGAGAATACTTACATGTTGGTATTAGCCGCTGCAGAGAGCCATTCTCCCGCTAAAGAAATAATGTCAAGTCCCGTGGATAACTGGTTGAAAAATCGCGGGTGACCTGTGGAACGGATTTATAACACACAGCTGTAAATAATAGCTTTGGGGTGAGATGAGTAAAGGAAACGGTTGCTTACCCTTCCTCAACCCACCAACAAATATCTACCAGCAAAACTATCGTTTGTGGTTTCATCTGAGGTCAATGCATGGTGAAGCAACAAATTTGGAAAGCTTTTGAGGAGCGCGGTTGCACTCAATTACCAGTGTGGACGCAGTACTTGAGCGTGTTCTGACAATCCTGAAGGATCTGATCTAAGTTCTCGGCCTTGTCGGGAATCTCCAGGTGCAGTCGCTCCCTGAGTTCGTTGGGATGATGGAACTCCAGAATCTTGCTGGAACGATCAAAGGTCGCCTGGACGTACTCCAAAATGACCTCTGTCACCTCCTTCAAGAACTTGGTGGTCAGGCCTGTGCTCCCTTTGCAGGGCAGGAGATCTAGAGAAGAGATATGTCAATATGTCGTTAAGCATAGGAAATGTTTTGAGGCCTACTGTTTTGATTGGGCCCAAAAGAAGGTCTGGTATCTTCAGGGTAGTATCGCGTCGGCTTGAGGGTGATTTTTTTTTCTTCTTAAGTGTTTCTCGAGTGGTTGGTATGATGTGAAATAAAGGTAACAGCCGTCTGGTCGGGACGTAACCTTCTCAGTGTCTCTTTTTGTTTCACGGTCTCCTTTTTACTCTGGTCAGAAAAAATTAAATGCGAAGAAAAAATTGTGATTGCACTCGTAAAGATGCATGGTTACATGAAACGATACCCGATACGTACTGCCTCGTTTGGTTTATTGCAATGAATTACACCCGGTTAGTGACTGATTGGCGCACCGAAGTCGCGCCAAACCACGTGCATGAGATTTAATTTGGAAGTACACGAGAATTTCGACGAATGAAACGGTTAAGCGACAAACACGCGCATGGCGTCGAAAGATCGACTTTTGCCGTCGTTCGGAACGACTTTGGAACTCCTTGGTTTCACATGTCACTCTATTTTTGAATCAGCAGAACTCAATGCAAATTTCAATATTTATGGTGTCCTCAGTAAATGGGACCTTGAGAATCTCACAGTCCTGCGACAGCCCCGGTGATTCGGATGTGTCGACAGACGTAGATGTATGTTGGTCCTGTAACTAATGCAGCTGATGAAAATACATGTACGATTTCATTGGAATTCTGTGACACAAACGAAAATTTACTGGTATATTTTCAAGTAGTTTGTCGACCTGGTCACAGTTGGAACCACACAAGAGATAAATGTCATGATGCTTTACGCGGCTTAGGTCCTGACCTTTTTGTCCATAGTACTATGCGTTATTTCAGCGACACGGCTTTAGGTTTGCTCACCGGCTGTCATGTTTATTTCGTGCATATTATAAAATAAAAAGTTATCCATTATTCATGCCACGACTCGTTCTATCAATACGTGATTTTTGTCTTGCTTGCTTGATTTCATTTTTAGACGTGAACTGTTGTTTTTCATAATAGTAGGCCTATGGAAAAGTATTTTGTTTCATGTAAATATTATACGAACTGAAATTATAACCAGAAATAGCTCACCAAGAAGCGAGGTTTGTGTGTGTATTTCTATGTCTTGTGCTAGTATGCGCGGCTTGAATTAAGTTTGACTGTCTCGAACTGACACCTATCTGGATCGACTCAAGTCACTGGTAATGCTCAGTGTTTGGTTGGGCGCGACTCTGCCGTGCCAGTCTGAACCGGGTAACCGGTGTACATCGTGAGTTGATATCACTGAGCACAGCGGCCGTCTTCAATCTTCAATCTGCAAGGTGTTTTAAATTGACTTACATCATAATGTACTCGCTGCAGCTCACCTGATATTAAGTTTGGTTGTAGAGGCAGCCCTGAAAGACCCCGATTCTTTGTAAGTTGGAAGAAAAATATCTCGGTAAAGAGCATGAATTCCCCCCCCCCCGAAAATGGCTACCCCCGTGGGATGTTCGTGTGTCAACAGAATGGACAACACGATTCTGAAAAATGAAGACTTTAGTCGAAAAAATGTCGACAGTACAGTATAGAAATGTCAAGTTCAGATTCATGGAAATGTAGGGGGGGCTGGGGCTTTGTCAAGCCAGCGGGACAAATCATTTTTGCCGGCAACTCAGGAAACAAAAAAAAACTTTGCTTCAAACCTTGTAGTTGGAATCATTACACATTGCCCAGTCGTTGCCAGGAACGAAAACTGGCAATTTCTCGCCACAACGTATTAGCGACCATTCAACCGCGGAGGACTCACGCCGCCTGCCGTAATCGGCCTGCCGGTACCGCTGTCTGTTCATCATTAAATTCCGCAAAACATTTTCATAAGATCGAATCGATGCAGATTAGACATGGAGCACGAAGGGGGGGGGCTATCACAGTTGTACAAATACGGGTAGTTTAATGGCAGAGAATCGAATTATGGCAGAGTGGTCACAGGGTGTTGCAAGGAGGGATGGGGGTTTGTGCGCGCATGGCATAGTGTATGCTTGAAGTGGGTATCCGGGGTATGATTTGAAGGTAAACAGAAGCAGGTTTAAGCAAACAGCGCCGCGTACTTTACTGTCTGGCGATTGATAACTGGAGGCCGTAATTTCAGGGATGCAGTCTGCGTCCGTTACAAGTGAAGCGAAGCTCCAAGAGTTGAAATGAAGATGATATTTCGCGCCAAATTTCAAAGCGTCTTTGTAGGGTTTCCAAATACCCGGCGGTTGTTAGTGAAATTATTGTGTGGGTTCGAACGCCGGGGGTGCCGTTTTATGTAACTGCAGCTGGCAAAACGTTCTCCGTGGCAGCGCACCGTCGGCACAACCGTGTTTGACATGATAGGTTATTTGGTTATGTCCAAGCTCTCGTCGTTTTCATTTTTTGGTTTCGTCCGCACTGTAAGTGTACATTAGGCCCGTATCTTTCTTCGCATGCACCGCAAGTCAGTCGTTCTCACCAAGCTGCATCGGTTTATGTATCTGCATTTCGGATTTTCTTTTCAAAGCGTCTGCGGCTTCTCAGCCTTTCTGAAATGGAGATTAGATTCCCGAGTTTCGGAAAGTTTCTTTTTCTTTTCTTTTTTTTACTTTTCTTTGCTTGCGAAATATTCGACTATTTGTATGCCTTGTTTTTGTTCTTTTTTCAGCCAGATATAAACTGTTCCTACCTGCGGCGAATGGGGCACTTCGCAAGGCCCACCAACTCATGAAGGTTTGCTGCAACCAATACGTTTTCATTACGTTGTCTGTAGCAAAAAAGGGGGGTTGGGAAGCGGGAAAATGAGACGGCAGGGAAATGGAAAACTTGAAAATGAGATTTTAGAGGTTTTTTTGCAAAACATATCTGCACAAGGTTTTCTTTTATTTCTCTCAACATTCGTAACTAATGCAGTGCACTTAATGAGGGTGCCATTGCATGTCTGTTGTAAGGAACATATCTTGGCTGGGTGACCTTGCGAAGTACATCTCCATCCATGTGATGTTTTAATAATCGACTCCCCCCCCCCACACACACACACAAAGAAAACAAAACATTGTTGCGCTTTTGCCAACATTGTCTTTGGTAGTGAGAAATCCAGTCGGTGTGTCATTTTGTCGGGAAATACTGTCTACCGCATAAAATGATATGGCTACTTCGATTGCATAAAGAACTGTAAGTTTGTAGCAGAAAAGTTGGACGTTTGTGGCATTTATCGTGGCTTTCAGATTTCTTTTTATGGCGTAAAGGAACCTGTTGTGCTTTCTGTCTTTTTTTTTTACAATCGATTCGCAACATTCATGGAAAGCCTGAAGTTTTCTTTCTCACGTGACATATTTATAATAGTCCCGTTAACATGCAAAGTGTTGCCAATAAACATCTTAGGGTAAGTGGGGGAAATGAATTTTAAAAATTCGTTTCAGGACAAATTTAATGCAGTTAGCGTATTTTGCAACGGCTGCATACAACAAAACGCTGGTTTTTGTATTGTAAAAAAAAAAACAACTTTTTTTTCTGCAACATGCTTGTCTTAAACGACGAAATGAGTTTAGAGATAAGAAAACTGCTAAGTACCTTTGGCTCGGAATTCGAAGAAGTCTGGCTGATCATCATCTTCGTGTTGTCTCTGGTTCTTCTTGGGCACCAGGAGTTGGCCCTCACTGACTGTGCGATCCACCAGCCGTGGCCGGTCCCCGATGACACGACGTCTGGGCGCCGGCGGATTGGCTGCATTCTTCGCCTGGTTGGGGTGGCAGTTGCCGGTGGTCGTCCGGTCCTCGGACACGTCTTGATTCTCTGCATCCTCCGGGTTGTTCTCCACCTGGAGGAATTCTGACTCCTCCGAGACCGTTCCGATGAGGTTGGTATCACTGATCATGTTTCCGCTGGATTAAGTACCGAGATGACGGCGTGCGTGGACTGCAGGACAAGGGGTCGTGGAAGAATCACGTCTACTTACAGTCTCGTCTGACGGGTGTTGAGGCAAAAACGTCAAGACGTCGTCAGCGAATCTTTGGGTTCCACACGTTTATCTGTTCACTGGTGGAGTGTTCGGCAATTTCTCTGTTAAGACTCTCGATAGGCTTCCCCGGCCGCCTCAAAGATGTTGCATTCATAACTCGTTCACTTTGTCGAATCCAGCAAGTGTGATACTAGCCTCGAAGACTAGTCAAATCTGTGTCGGCGTTGTAGTAGAATGGGATTTCTTGTTCCAAAGTGGCACATCGAACAGTTTTCAAGGGCTTCAAAGTTTCTCGTAGAACCGTTCTGAGCGATTTTGATTTCCCTCTGAATGGTGGTTTCTTTACGCCCGATGTGTGAGGCAGTATAGTTATCTGCCCCCTCTGCCAGCCGCACACCTGTTTCTGCGCGGTTTACCACGTCCTTGTCATTACGACCGTTCGCGATGCGCTCGCCCGTGAAAATCAGCTCCCGACAGATCCGTCCAAGCCGATAATTGAATCCGTGGGCATACGGCCCTCTGATTGGTCAACAATGCGCAGGTTGGGTGATAAAAACGAGGTTTGTGGCATGTCTGATCAAATGGAGGCATGAAATTCGCGGTGGAGCCTATACTGGCTTTGCTCTGATAGATACATAGTTCATTGCTTGCCCTACAATGACACACCATCAGGAGGGCCCACAAGTACCAAAATAGTTGGAGCTAAACAGCAGATGTGCGTTTGGAAAGCAAAATAAAATTACAAAGCAAACGTCATCTTCAAAAGTCCACCTGAAGCGGTTTAAACGCTTGTTTAAATTTCTTGTTTGTGTCCTTTTTTCCCTTAACCTAGGCCTGTACCTACCCCTGGAAAGATGTCAAATCGTTGCTGGCCCCACGAAGTGACCTGTACCTATTATAGACAAACTTGAGATTTAAGTACCGCGTGGCCTTACAAAAATTTAACAAAAACCTGACAAATTCGAACCGATACGTAATGGGCCAAAATGGGTTCAAAAGTATGCCAAACATGAAAATTGGTAATTACTTATGCATGGAAGTTCACTTGTTTACATTTTCAAACAACGTCATCAAAAGCCAATTTCTGATAGTTCATCATGTTAACGATTGTAAGGTGTGTTTTTTGCTGCAAAATGTGAGCAGCTGTTGATTTGTAAAAAAAACACCAAAAGTTTTGTGACAAGTGCTGTATTATTTCTTCATGGTATCCAGCATTAACCGGAAAAAGAAGCTATACACACAGATGTTGACTACATCTGACTTGTTAATTTAATTAAATAAAATCCTTATTATTTCTTTTCTTTAAATATGCAAGAAAAGAGATTTTAATGCACAGTTTTACTCCAGAATAATTTTCAAATAGGTACTGATTTAGAAATTAGGTAATTTTTCTCTTGTTACTCGTTTGTGTTCTGCAGGGAGAAAGGACAAAGTCAGACTAAATCTTTAACCTCAGAATTCTGCAGTACTCTGCATTAATTAAATCCACTTCGTCCATATAAGCAAGGGCGTTTTAACAAGTGAAATATAATCTCTCTAAAAATGAAGGTCGCCTCCTTGAAAGGCAGATATTCCTAGCATGAAAATAAAAAAAGGATAAAATCTGGCCAGCTGTCAATTCAAGATTCGTAGATAATAAAGCTCCATCACGATCATGACTAATATCTTCAGATTTTCAAAAAAATGACAAAGGTCAGTTTCTGGCACCGAAAGGTTTTACGGTTAGAACAAAATCTCGCATTGAAATGTATTGTAAAATGTGGCAATTGTTAAAGCTGTTTTTCCCGAGTGTCGCTGGCAGTAAGCAGAAAATCGTGATCTTTTTTTTTTCTGAAGTTGCTGACTCGAGTCTACTGTGAATCAACTGATTAGAGTCAACTCCGGGGCAAGATTCTCCTCAGAGTGTGTGGTAATCGATTCATGGTAATGATGGAATGAAAACAGAGAGTAAACAGTGCGAACTCGGTGGACTCGAATGCAGCCCAATAATGCAACAATACAGCGTGCTTAATGCTACATCTGCGCTCACCAAGATCTCATGCAGGGAGTGATGGTGCCAATTCGATGTGTTTCTCACGGCAATAACTGGAAATGTCCTCGTCGCTCCGTCGTCATCATCGGTCGTCACCGTGTCGTCGTCATTGTGCTTCTATCATTATCGTTGTAATATTTCACCACCGGCTTTTTGGTTTGAAGTGGTCTTGTGAAAAAGCCACGTGTTCTTAAGCTTACGTGTATATACTTTCTGGATGGTTTTTATAAATACTCTTGGCTCTAGCCCATCCATGTTTGCCTGTGGCGGCCGCCACGGGTAAAAAATACTAACAATTATAACGATTACAGATATTGATATCATGCATGATGTATAATTATATTAATATGCCGTACGAGAAAAACGCTGTCAACGTGACTTGGGTACTGGTACTGGGTACTGGTAGCCTGCGTGCATAAGCACACGTGGTACTTCCCTGGTAATACGACTTACTTTTGGCGTTGGTTTACACTCCAATAAGAATTCGCCCACTTGACCCAAATTCCCAAAATTTGATATGAATGACAAGTGAGTGGCCAAATTTGACTCTCTTTGTTTCTCACTGTCTTCTTCATAGTCCATCGAAATGTGTACTTCATTTTTTGTCAATGGGTGCTCGCTGGCAACTACGGGCTTCCGTAATTCGTATGCTTCTACTTAACCTTAATTAGAATATTATTTCGGCAGTTAGTTTAGTAACTACTAATCCCTGCTTGCTATTTGTACCAGACAGTGTCTGGTGCTTGGATTTTGTAAATGTTTAAAGTATTTTATTGCAGTCAGTTGCGGTCGTTAAAGTCAATTTTATGAATGTTCCAGGGATATGGCGGCGTTACGGGGAACAGAGTGGCAGATTGGAAGAGATTGGAGATTTGAAAGCAAACCCCGGGCGCTGTTAGATCTAACATCGACGGTTGGTAATTGCTTAACAGGGCGAAGATTGTATTTGTGGTTGTAGGTTCCTGATGATCTCGAAATTCCTGATGGTCATAACGTAGACACCTCCCCGGAAACAAAATCTTGTCGTAAACACTTAGCATGGTTTGACAGAATTACGGAATAAAATCCGTCATTCTGAGGAGAAAAACTTTGTTTCTGACAAGATAGCTCGAATCAGTGGCGCCCGGGGGGGGGGGTTGCTTCAGGTATTTAGCCTCCCTCCCCTCCAAGATTGTTTATTTGTTTGTTTGTTTTCTAAAATAAATTAACCCCCACAACTACCCCTGGAAGCCCACTGGCGTGAAGCCGTGAACTGCTACAAAGCTGACACAAGAGCTGGAAACATGACAAATGCTACTGCGTAATGACTCGTAATTGTTTGGTTGTTTATTGCTGAAAATAATAGCAACCTTAAATGGGTACAGAAATTTCAAAGTGGGTTTAGCAGCCATCGAAGTTTTACCGTGAACTTTGCAGGAACTGACTACAGGTTCATCTGCTTAAAAATCCTTTATAAAATTATATATCCTTTAAAAAAATCCTTTATATAATTATATATATTATGTGATAAAATTTTAAACGTGTGTTATGACATACATTCACTCGCGAGAAACCGTTTCATTTGAGAAAATCCGGCCAGCTGTCAATTCAAGATTCGTAGACAATAAAGCTCCATCACGATCAAGACTAATATCTTCAGATTTTCCAAAAAATGACAAAGGTCAGTTTCTGGCACCGAAAGGTTTTACGGTTAGAACAAAATCTCGCATTGAAATGTATTGTAAAATGTGGCAATTGTTAAAGCTGTTTTTCCCGAGTGTCGCTGGCAGTAAGCAGAAAATCGTGATCTTTTTTTTTCTGAAGTTGCTGACTCGAGTCTACTGTGAATCAACTGATTAGAGTCAAGTCCGGGGCAAGATTCTCCTCAGAGTGTGTGGTAATCGATTCATGGTAATGATGGAATGAAAACAGAGAGTAAACAGTGCGAACTCGGTGGACTCGAATGCAGCCCAATAATGCAACACTGCAGCGTGCTTAATGCTACATCTGCGCTCACCAAGATCTCATGCAGGGAGTGATGGTGCCTATTCGATGTGTTTCTCACGGCAATAACTGGAAATGTCCTCGTCGCTCCGTCGTCATCATCGGTCGTCACCGTGTCGTCGTCATTGTGCTTCTATCATTATCGTTGTAATATTTCACCACCGGCTTTTTGGTTTGAAGTGGTCTTGTGAAAAAGCCACGTGTTCTTAAGCTTACGTGTATATACTTTCTGGATGGTTTTTATAAATACTCTTGGCTCTAGCCCATTCATGTTTGCCTGTGGCGGCCGCCACGGGTAAAAGATACTAACAATTATAACGATTACAGATATTGATATCATGCATGATGTGTAATTATATTAATATGCCGTACGAGAAAAACGCTGTCAACGTGACTTGGGTACTGGTACTGGGTACTGGTAGCCTGCGTGCATAAGCACACGTGGTACTTCCCTGGTAATACGACTTACTTTTGGCGTTGGTTTACACTCCAATAAGAATTCGCCCACTTGACCCAAATTCCCAAAATTTGATATGAATGACAAGTGAGTGGCCAAATTTGACTCTCTTTGTTTCTCACTGTCTTCTTCATAGTCCATCGAAATGTGTACTTCATTTTTGTCAATGGGTGCTCGCTGGCAACTACGGGCTTCCGTAATTCGTATGCTTCTACTTAACCTTAATTAGAATATTATTTCGGCAGTTAGTTTAGTAACTACTAATCCCTGCTTGCTATTTGTACCAGACAGTGTCTGGTGCTTGGATTTTGTAAATGTTTAAAGTATTTTTAATGCAGTCAGTTGCGGTCGTTAAAGTCAATTTTATGAATGTTCCAGGGATATGGCGGCGTTACGGGGAACAGAGTGGCAGATTGAAAGAGATTGGAGATTTGAAAGCAAACCCCGGGCGCTGTTAGATCTAACATCGACGGTTGGTAATTGCTTAACAGGGCGAAGATTGTATTTGTGGTTGTAGGTGCCTGGTGATCTCGAAATTCCTGATGGTCATAACGTACTAGACACCTCCCCGGAAACAAAATCTTGTCGTAAACACTTAGCATGGTTTGACGGAATGACAGAATAAAATCCGTCATTCTGAGGAGAAAAACCGTGTTTCTGACAAGATAGCTTGAATCAGTGGCGCAAGGGGGGGGTTGCTTGAGGGATTTAGCCTCCCTCTCCTCCGAGATTTTTTATTTGTTTGTTTGTTTGTTTGTTTGTTTTCTGAAATGAATTAACACCCACAACAACTCCTGGAAGCCCACTGGCGTTAACTGCTACAAAACTGACACAAGAGCTGGAAACATGACAAATGCTACTGCGTAATGACTCGTAATTGTTTGGTTGTTTATTGCTGAAAATAATAGCAACCTTAAATGGGTACAGAAATTTCAAAGTGGGTTTAGCAGCCATCGAAGTTTTACCGTGAACTTTGCAGGAACTGACTACAGGTTCATCTGCTTAAAAATCCTTTATAAATTAATATTTATAGGATTTTGAAGTAATATAAGGATACTTTACCTTGTTATATAATTTAACAACATGGAAAAGGCTACATGGATAAAAACCAATTGGAATCTCGTCCAGAAATTTGGGTAAATATACTTAAATTAATAGATGTTTGTGTGGGATTTGTGTTCGAAGATACGGTGTTTCCTCCTATGCTAGTAGGCCAGAGACTGTTACATACTAATTGAAGTTGGAACCATGGTAACTGTCTTGTCAGAGACAATTTCGTCACTGACGACGCAACAACATGTGACATTTTGTGAGAAAACGTTGCTCACTGGCCTTACGTCATGAACTGAAACAACGACACCCCGAAGCAGGAAAAAAATAACGACAGCAAACTATCCAACATTTGTCAAACTTTAGTACAGAAGTAGATATATACCCATTTGCACATGCAAAGAAACCATAAAAGGCAGCAAACTGCTCTTAATATGGCGCAATTAAAATTGAAAATCAGGTGAAATGGGACACAAAGGAATAATTACAAGAATTTCATTAAAAGTCACATTACCTAAGCCCTACTTAAATCCTGCCGAGTTTGATGCGCAGTGAGGCAAGAAGAAAGCGGCTGTTCATTGCCACTAGACGTGCTGGAGCGAGTGAATTACCATTATGCACAATAACTCTGTGTTCATCTTCAGTTCAGTTCACCAGTTCATCTACTTTCAAGTATTACCCCCAAGTACATGTATAGATTTGCTTGGTTTTAAAGAGGTTAATTGTATCATTCTACAAACAGTTAAAGGCGATAGATCGAGAAAGGTGAAGTATTTCTGTGGAGAAATTTGGGCCCGTACAAAGTTATACAATGAATGCTGTGGTTTGACGCAGTCCCAATGAACGTAAGATGGGAGAAAGGTTATGCAGACACCGAATCAAATATCTACGTTTCTACGAAGCTTTTCTGAGATTTGACCGGAAAAATGTCATGTTCTCCCCTTCAGCTAACTAATGACTTACGAACATGAATTTGAACATAATTGCGAGATCTGCTATCATAGCTCGTACGAGTTAGCTCAAGGATGAAAGGGAATTTTTTCAAACATGTTTCTGATACAGCTTCGTATTATTCTATCAATAGTGAGGTCTACATTAACACTGCATTGAGTAGGGTGGGAGATTTCGTTTTCAGTGACCTCTAAATAAAAGGCAAAACTTATCAATGAACACGATGAAGGCACCCCCCTCCTTCGTGGCCAAGGTTGCCGCCCATGCCCGAAATCGGAGGGGGAAACGCGTGGGGTGGGGCATCCCGCACTTCGGTCACATACCCCTAGAAAAAGTTTATAATCCACTCAGTTGACGAGTCCCGATCGATTCGCACCAGCGCAGATTTACCACATAAATGCGCCCGGGCTTCGGTCGGTATCGATCCGTTTTTGGTCGTCTCTGTACGCGGGGCAATACTGTCCGCGTCCCACGGACTAAATCTGCAAGTATTTTCATAATGATACATCTGTTTTTTTCCTTGCGAGACTGACAAACTGTACTGGGTGAATTTCTAGCGTTGGTAGGCTATTTGTCACGGTTTATGTCAGTACGTCCGACGTCTCAGGTGTCTTGGAGGCTCTTTCTTGCATCATTCTGCCTGATTTACCTATTCCAGTCCTCCACGAATCGTAAACATGAGTTGGCTTGTGCGCAGGAAACTGTGACATTCTCTGTCTATTTAATTCCAATAAGTTTTCTGAGTTTGCGTGGTTTTGCCACTGTCTTCTTGTTTCTTGTTCACAACGATAACATGCCTAATATCCGAACAGTTTTATAAACCTGACGGCTGAAGGACGCCTAACAACATCTTTGAATAGACGTTATAAACAAGTCAGGATCTCCGATGTTGTTGGCCTTGATTAAAGTAGCATTTTATTTCAACTCCGTAGAGTTCCTGCATCGAGCTTTATTCTCTGTGTGGATCAAGTGTAATTTAACGGACACTGTTTTGATCGCGTGAACAACCGTGATTCAAACCTGACGTGGCATTTTCCTCTTTTTCGAGGGGGGGTCAACACAGCGTGTAATAAATTTGAAAATAGCATTGTTTCCACTCAGCTTCTGACATCAGCGAGACGTCAGGGTAAAATACTGTAAGACTCACCATAATAATGTGGAAGAAGTACCTGGCTCTTTTGAAATCGGTCCCGACATAACAGCATTAGTGACGCTGCGTTGATCTCGTCGGGTAATGCATCTGTACAGGTTCATTTATTTTCGAGTATCTCATCTACGGGAGCTGGGAAATCTGACCAATCAACTCGAAAGTTAATTAAACCTCCAACCCATGCCCACGTTTCATAATAGTTCGCTTCCGGAGTCTTCTAATTAGCACTGTGCGTTTAAACTATGTCTCGATGGTTTCCGAAATTGTACTCGTCAAGGTGACACATATTTTGTTTATTTTTTCAGCTCCTTTCAAAACAGCCATTTGACACTTTTTTGTGGATTATTTTCATACATTTTGGGAATGATTTCGCAGTCCCATTCAGCCCTCTCACCACAAAAATTAGTTGATTCGTTAAAATCCCGCCCCCTCCTTTTTCTCTCCGCCCACTGGCTTGAAGACGGAAGTCTAGTGATCCTTATCTTTTAACGCTGATGGAGTAGCCCTCTTGTGTTATTGAATTTCCGATGAGATTCTAATTGCACCTGATCAAACAACGGGTGCCGGTACGGAGCGCGCCGGTCGGCAAAGATTGATGCGGCTGTCGGTGCAGCTGCACCCCACGAATTCGATTATTCTTTCGCGGTGGCCGTCCAACGACGACGCACATCGAAAATAAATGATTTCTCGAAAGGATTACTTCAGACGACGATTCGGGTAATCTGGCAAGGCTGTGCGTATAAATGATTTTTTTTTTGCGTCATTCATTGGCTGATGTAGCGGGGTTTTTTTTCTGGCTAGAAAACGTCTGGATAAAGCATAATTCGCCAGACGGGTTTGCAGCGTGCATGGATTTCATCATCGACGGTGGTAATCTTTTGATGCTTCACGTAAGCCTGCGGTGCCTAGCTGTTATGTAGCCGTGACGATTTGCGCATGCCAGGGCTGCCAGCGTTGCGTAAGAACTGAGCATGACAACAAGCGTGCAGTGTCTGACACTCCCCTGAAGTCTCAATCTTTTAGGGCAAAGCGTAAAACAAGGTACAAAATTTGTGGCGACGCAAAATAGAACGACAGTGAGCGTTTCGTCGAATTGTAAGCTCGAGGATAGGAATTTTAATGGTGATCAGTTGGACATTATTTTTCTGCTATAAACTCCGTACTGAACTTGTACGGGAGGTTTGCCGGTGGAAGAATGTGTTTCGTCTATTACGGGTTTCGTGCCGTTTTATTCTAATGTAGCACCCTGGAAAATCGCAAGCATCACGTGTGATCACAATGGTCTGTAATTATGCTGCGATACAAAACTGATCATTTTGCTGTTATTGTGGAAGGTTTTCCCGTTTCGTACATGCACATCTCCTACTTTTTAAACAGTACTTGTACTAAGAGTACTTTGTCGCTTGATAAGGTTCACTGGTGTCCGAAGTGAAGGGAGTTTGGGGGTAGTTTGACGGGGTACACTGCGTTATCCTGCCAGTCTCAGCTGCCGAACTCCACCAGCCAGAATCACTCTTGAATTCTGTCGGCCTGACAATTTTTTGGCTGTATTTGAGCTTACCTATTGCCCATCGCAATAAACTAGACTTAAAGCAAAATGCTACTATAAGAAGCATGCCGACAATACATTGTATTAGGCACCTAAAATACTCAACAGGTTCAGCGTCATTATGTTGGGCCATTGGCACAAAAGAAGAAAAAAGAACAGAGAGTTTGGTTGAGCTGACTTGCGTACAGTGTATGGGGTGAGGATGGAAAAGGATGGTGTACGGTTCGAATCCTGGCCGGTAGTTTATCTCTGCCTCTGTCTCTCTCTCTTTTCATCCTGATCCCTGTTTGAAAATATCAATTTTGAAAGGTTATTTGATTGCCTGCCTGAATAAAGTTTGTTTTATTCAAGGAAAAACACTCATTCAACGTGTTACAGACTTGTGACTCACTTATGAGCCTGGCGCCCATGTCATATAACAATGATAATGTATTACTTCCAAGTTTCGAGTATTTGCATTTTTTTTAAGAGCCTTGTTTATTAACATCAGTTTGTAATAAGATCGGGTGAATAACGAAGACAGTGGAAGTAGGACTGCTAACATTGCATGAGAGTTGAGTGTGAGAAGGGACGAAGCTATAGCACTGGAAAGCCGGTTTCGGACGCCGCCATCGTTGGGATTTCTCCACTATAGCACCGTCGCAACTAGGACGGTCCCAACGGTAATTCGGACTGACCCAGGTGTGGTTGGTACCTAGTTGCTATGGAATTCCATTTCTGCCAATTACGCGGCGCATTTGGGGCATTCTTCCTCGGGTCTGTAGCCACTTCCGCCGTCAGCGGCGCATTGTCGCGTCATGCCGTCGCATTGTTGCAACACCAAAGATGTGTACTTATTCAGTAATGATTATCAAAATATTACATAAGGTGTGCCATGTGTTAGCAATAACAAGAGCTTGTTCCCAATTGAAGCAGCAAAGACACTGTTCTTTAACCCTAACATTCCTGAATCCTCCAATTTTAATATGATTTTGCACACACCCTAGGGAGTTAGGGTTAATCATTTTGTTTTGTCACCGAAATCTGCCTTAACGGTTTGTTCATACGAAGAGTTTATGTGCATTTCTGAAAATTATGTGTTTGATAAGAAGTAAGCAGTTCGACATAGGATAAACTTAACCCTAGAAGTCAGCAGTGGCTCCATTAGCCATCACAGAGGTGTTTCATGTCTTCAATTTCAGAACCAAAAGCCTACTGGAAAGCTTATACAAAGATCGATTAAAAAGTCAATTTTGCTAAAAAAAATGGTTTAAATAAAAGGAATCAGATTTTATTAGTTAAAAAAATTATGATTTTTTTTATCAACCCTGTCATTTATGGGTAATCTGAAGCTGTCAACCTGTTCATCTTTTGGTATAATTATATTCAACTTGTGCTTGTCAAAATACTGCAACTTATAGAGCCTGAAAGTAAAAGGTCGAGCTTCCGGAACCCTTGCGGTCTGCCTGTGGGGATTTTACATTGGGCCGTCCTATCCCGTTCGATAATTTTTCGAAAGATAATTCCTTACTGAAACCACCCCATGAAACACTCATGTTGGAATTTTACCTTTGTCTTCCTCGAGTAATATTTTGGAAAATCAGCTGGAGATGGGTGAAAAACGAATTTTATCAACGACCTTCATCAACATCTGGCAATATCGTACCTGGTTGGTCTCCTTGATCATGCACGTTTGTTTTCACTCGCCGTGCTTTCATAAAAACGAGATTGTACGAGGTTGCAAAGATTTATATTACCTACCTGCAGTCGATGGGTTCCAGATTTCGTTGAGTTGACATTATACAGTTGTTGTCAGCAAACTTTAGTGTAGATAAAATATTACAATCTTTAAAAGTAGAATTATATTGCTTTAAGTTTATTATCTTATAAGTTATAAAAGTGTGTAATATATTGAGATCTGTTTTTTTTTCGGCATTTACCGACAGACTACCATAAAATTTCAAACCTTAAATGTTCATCTGCGTACGAGACTGCCACATTGCACTGTTCTTCATGTATTTTAGATTTTCGGAACTGATTGGTCAATTTTGGCAGGATATTTCTGGGGTTTTTTTCCCAAAGCCCCTTTTCTGAGTTGGATTTTTTAAGAAGTAACTGAACGAAAAAATATTACAAATTCTAAAATCTTTCCCTTTTATTTTTCCCATCCAAGGGCTCCTGAAGTGCGCCATCAGGGGTTTGCTTTCGGGCTGTATTGGCCACATCATCCTTGGGATGAGTTTGGCTTTTCAGTCCGCTGGCTTATTCCGAATTGGCAAGAGTGTTTCAGCCAACAGAGGGCGTTATTCATGATCTGCAGAAAAGAAAAATTTTTATTTGTGCCCTTAAAACAGATTATATATTTACTTCCCTCAAGTTTGCATTACAGTCTAGTTCAGTAAGATATTTTAAAATACAGTTATGGTATTGTAGGTGACATTTTCGTGACAACATCTGCTCATTTGAAAATGGACTCTACTACACAATACACAGTAAATTCTATCTTGTTAAAACCTTAGAGGGCGCTGTTTACTCCTGTTTTTCACATGTCAGAAATGAATGATTGGCTTCACACAATCTACGGTCGCACGGATAGGCCTGTATTATGAGTGACGAAGGAAAGCGAGGAAAAATGTGCCAGAAGACTTGATTGAGCCTGAACTGTCGACAGTTGTGTTGGAGTTCCTAAGACGTCATAAACACCATCCAAATGTCAACCAACACCTTTCGTAGACTTGGGGGTAAGTGAGCTTCCAATGCACAATTTGTGTGCAAACATTGGCAAATTATTATTAGGGTAAACAAACATGGCAAACTCTTCAAAACGGCTGCTGTTTCCGACACGTGGTTTTCCTCGTACAATATCATCAGTGATCATGTAAATGTGTAACATGCATTAGGCCCCTCTGTTGGAACACATATTGCTTTTGAACTACGTTCTACAAACTATGAACGTTAATTCTGAATAAGAAATGAAGTTTCTCAAATTTCTGTTCCAGTGGATGAATATAATTATGTGACCAACCATGAACTAGGCTCCTACAGTTGTCCTAGTTGGGGATTTGAGCTTGTTTAGTTACCGATGCGCAGTGTGTGTGTCAGCCTTCTCATAAGTGCAGTCTTCATGACTCTTATAATGGGGAAAAAAATGTGAGATTGGTTGACAGAAAAAAAGAGGGGCCATTTAGGCCTAATGTAAGTTTCCTCGTGTTTGTTTTTCAAAGCTTTGTGAATTTACAACAAGCCTATTGTACAACAGAATTAGTTACAAAACTACCTTCAGTCATGCCAGTCAGGGAACACTCTACAAGCTGTCTGTCTTTTTTTTTGGTGATATGCACATACAACTATTGGGTTGCTATCCAGGCT
The DNA here is from genome assembly GCF_054643075.1 of Acanthaster planci. Lineage (NCBI taxonomy): Eukaryota > Metazoa > Echinodermata > Asteroidea > Valvatida > Acanthasteridae > Acanthaster > Acanthaster planci. The sequence goes on from NC_141784.1 coordinate 20,419,038, forward strand.
TAATGGTGCATTGGAGGAGAACTTTGTTTATAAAGCGATGATCTCCTTGGGAAAGTCTGTGTGCTTTTAGTCTCACCTGTTTGTGCTCAGTGCGTGTTTATAAATGGACATGTATGTAGGCTATATGAATTTTATGTTCAGTCGAGGCTCATGAATAAGCGCACTGTTAATACAAGATTCTGCTTAAGACAAAGATATTGTAAGGTCCCAGTCATTTGTTTTTCATTGTTTCATTCCGGATAATGCAAGGTTCCTGTTATAATAAGTAAATTTGCCAAGTCCGAAGGACCTCTTATTAACGAGGTTCGACTCTACGTGTATTCAGGCACCATGTGTGTTGTTTCTCCTTCCAGAAGAAAGCAACATACACAAGACTGTGACCAATGAAGCTTGGCAAGACAGAGCAATAAATGGCTGGCTTTTGTAAACCTTCGTTGTAGCACAGGATGTATAAAATTACAAGCAGAATTTCCTTCTCAATATTTTCCTCTTATATCCGCTGTTTATTAATGATTTCCTTTGAAACTTGGGAGCACTCATTCTTTTGTTTTTACCTCGCCTCTCAGTCGTGACAAAGTAGGAGGTGAATTAATTGAACAGACCTTCCTTCATTTCTAATTTTCACGTGCAGGAGGGGATCCCTAAAGAGCACAGTTTGCCAAGCAGGGGCCCCCCTTCAAATGCAAATTACATACAGTATGCAATAGTTATGAACCACATACTGTAAGTACATTTCTTCTGAGAAAAAACTAATGTAACAAATCAAGTATTAAGCTAGATTGATGACAGGGAAGAGAGTTTCAACAGCTGCCATTTTCGTGGTTGTTTTTAAAAGGGAACATCCATTGATATGGTTGAGCGACCTCTTGCTTTTACAGAGAGTTTGTGGTGCATGGTGTCTTTGTTAAAACGGAGCACTCGAGCATACAAGTAACATGATAGACATTTGTAAGACCAATCAAAACACGCTTGCGAGCCGGAAGTGTTGGTTTTGATGTCAAATGCAGTATTTCTTGCCAACTGCTTTGTAATCATTCACAGGCAAATGAGGGTAATGTCTTCCGACAGTGCATGCCACTTGGAGTTTTCGGGGCCAATTTCAATTTGAGGGAAAAGTTCCATCTACGGATGCCAGTAATTATTCCTTGCCTGTTAGCCATCAGAAAGCAAAAACATGTGCAATAAAGTCCAATTTAAATGTAGGAGGGAAAATGCAAAGTCGTTTACTTAGAAAACACTTTGAAATTTTCAGACCAGTGTCATAGGGTATGTGCATGGGGTGTCGAGTGGCGTCCGTATGGAACTTTTTCCCAATTTGAGACTGACCAGTGGCATTGGGGAACAAATGACTCGATGTCATTCCAATCTTGTATTTGACATGCATTGAACATGCCCAGAGATCATCCTTACACGTCGCTGTTCATTGCTTTAAAAATGCAAACGGGTAGCAGGGGTGCCGTTTTGTCATCTGACCTGTGACAAAACGATTGCAATGAAGTGGTTCACGAACATTTCCACACAATGTCGTCACACCTGTACTTTGTTGTCCTCACAAGAGATAACAATAAAGTTTACAATGTAGGCCTTACAATGTAGGCCCTACAATGTAGGCCCGTGTCTAGCCAACATCCTCTTGTCTGCATTTAAATTCGCACAATCAGTGACAAAAAAGAGAAATTTCAATTTCATTGAAAGTACATTGAGTAAAACAAATCAAAGCGCGAAACATGACCAAAAGCGTTTAGTTCGTAGAATTTTGTGACATGATTGATATTTGTATTAATCTTAGATCCATTGCAGTTTCCTAACATCAGGTTGTGCCGCAATCTGGGAAGTGATAAAACCACTGACTTTAAGGAGCCAGGGCTTAGCTAGGATTAACAAGGCACATGATGTAATGACCAGGAAAGCCTGATCAATCCTACTTAATCCTCCACAAATGAGACTTCCTTCAATCTGCAAAGACAGCAAGCTGATAAAGTTCCATAAATCGTGAGTGATTTAAGACACATACTTATCATGTCACTTAGCACTTAACCGTCTGGACTCTGGACTAGACTTGGGGCGGTTTTTTGGCGGGGGAATGTGCAGGTGGTTTGAACTCGAGCAAACTTTTTTGACATCCTTCCGTGGCCGTAAGCTATTGCCGCTTTCCTGACGGGGCTGTGGGCCATAATTCCAGCTATCCACTCTGCTGTCCCGGCCATCCCCAGGGATTCAATTTCCTCTCTCTCCTGAGCTTTGCAGTAATTGTTGCCAAGCCTCATCCGTCCATTCACTGTGGGTTTGTAGCTCAGCTGGTCAGGTCGAAACTCACATCTACATGTATAACTTACGTGTATATCTCGTTAAGAAGAAAGTCCACAAATTGCTTTGTCGACGGTGCCAATCTGCAACCAGAATTCAAACAGAAAGCTTTGTAATACGTAAGTACACAAATTGTGATGCATGTGTGGTCCGTACTTAACTGTTGAAAATTACTTAAAATAACCAGATGTTATTGAAGTTTCACGATTAATCTGACTTTTTTTAACTACAGACATTTTGATTAATTAAATGTAAAATTCTTGCAGTTTGCTGTAAAATGATTTACGTGTACAATATCGGAGTTATTGAATATGCTGCATACCTGTACATACATACATGTACATACATACATTTATATGTACACACAATGGTACGTAATTTTGATATTGGATGCTAATCTTCAGTCATGGATTTTGTACAGTTCATTATGTTGAATTACGTTCTTGATAAGAGAGTTTGAGCATACTGACTGAATGCCGTTAACATCTGTTCCCATGGGTCATCTGTCTGTTTGTTCTTGGTCTTACATGATGTGCATTCATTACATACCCAGACATGCACCTTGGTGTACCTGTGTTCACACCCACTTTCTTTTCTTGAAGCATGTTACTCCATACCGATACGTACTTCAGGTACACATACCTTACATTTTGTTTGATCATGTGTTGTTGAATGGGAAGAACCTCTCCTCCATTGCCCTAGCATGGGTGACCTTTACCTTCCAGGGTAAATGGAGCTTGCCAACAGATCCAGGGATGATGACTTCAGCTGAGGGAGTGGTCAAATCAAGTGATGCATAATAGATGAAGGAATACACACAGTGACCGATGCCTTTTACTGACCTGATGCACACATGTACAGTGTATGTGGGACATGTACATGTACAGTGTACATAAATATATCTTTTTCATGTACACATATATGTTTGTATTGGTGAACTTGCAGTTTCACTAACACTGTATTTGTTTTTCTTTGGGGGGGGAATAACCTATCTAAAGATACAGGATATCTTGTCCAATTTTTCATGTGCATAAAAATTTTCTTTAAAATATGACAGTCAACAGAGTTTGGCAAAATAATTGAGGCTATGAAGACAACCTCTGTTATGTACATGTACATGTAGGTGTAATTCTGAAATCGGTAAAGGCGATTGTCTTGTTAATATTTATGGGTGATTGTTCATACTTTGTACCTGTGTACTACTGAACCAACTTGATGACCAAGTGTATATGCTGGCTTTGATGTGTCTGACTGTCTGAGCCATGAACATGTGATAGTTTGTTGGTATCGAGTTTCCTGTCGTTAGATTTTAATTCCTTTCCTTGTACATTTGGAACATGTACCAAAGATGTTTGTTGATGTCTGGTTCAGCACAGAACGAGGGATTTTTTTAGAGCATTCAGCAAGGTTCCAACTGACATACAAATACATGTAGCCACTGGGTGTAGATTTAGGGATGTAGCAACTAATGATGACCTTGAATCACTGCATTGCTTACTGCCGGCTAGCCTGTTCCCTTTGACTCTTTGGCAAATGAAATGAGAGTGCATCACCCGGTCAATGTAACCTTTTACATTTCACAGAAGTGTGGTCTGCGCTTACGTGTGTGCATTCCCACTGTGCATGTTAGTGTTACCATTTAAACTGAAGTGGAAGCAGACATAATGTGTCCAACGCCTGTGTCATGTAATCTAATCCAATTAATCACGTTAGTATTCACAATTCCGCTTATGAGCTAAAATCAAGCTGCGTCACACCAAGCAAACATTTCATCCGTGAATTTCGGATTGGTGGGATTATTCCCAAACACTCCCGCCCCCCCCGACTGTTGGAACATGAAGATGCATGCAGAAGTTGGATAGGGAAAGAATGAACAGGTGGGTTATTTAAGGGCCTGTTTGAGGTCCCCATGCTCCATGAGGGCTTGAGTCCACCCATTTCAGACTCCAGGCCCCTCTACACCACCTGCCTTTTCCACCGCACTGTATAAGAATTATTAAGTGCTGACTAAAATGAAAACAAAAATGATGCTGAATGCAGAGTTGGTTAAAATTTTACGAGCACAGAAATCATCTTAAAGACACGGTCCCGATGGCAGGGCATGTACTGTATGGTTTGGTTTCGATGAGCAATGCCGTCCAGTATCGGCACCATGTTTTCCTTCATTACATAATTATGTTTTATAGTTTATGACCATTCTTTCCCCATGGAAATTAACGTATAAATCCATCTCATCAAATCTGAATGAAATGCATCAAGAGAGAAAACTCCACAGGGAGATAAGCACTGGTCATTTGCTTCAAAACGACCAGACCTTGTCCTCTGGAGTGCATTGCTGTTCAGTTATGCAGAGTGCCCAATTCCTGGCAGTAAATCCAGTGGGAATGCACTCAGTACATGCATATAAATGTTGTCGTGTAGTGATCGGAATTTCAGTTGTGTCTGTTTCATCCCCTCCAGATGTACCAAAAAATGCAGGGTACATCACAGACTTGTTCTTATATGTTTTCAGTAATTTACATGTAGATTGTGGAACAGTTTTCAAGTTCTGGTGTGCAGTCAATATTTTAAATTATTTTCCTTAATTTCCAGCCATGTTTTACAGATCATTGTGCGATTACCAGCAATCACTGAGTAACACCAACAGACTTGTGACCAGACTCGTCAATGATGTATTGAATAGAATTCACAAGGCTGCCATAGTGCATCTGTTCCTCCATCTAGTACCCTCAATAACCTGTCGTGAATCTCATTTTTTTTAAAAAATAGATCTTTACCCTGATCCTCGCTTGGAACAAACTTCTCTCAAGTGGAAAGCCGTGACCTTGCTCACTGTTTGAAATGTGCATGGGTTCAAAGCTCAACACCTTGCGTCACAATAGATCCAACATGGACGACAGTCAACAACAGCAGCAGGAAGTGCAGCAACCGGAGCACCAACAGGAACAACAACAACAGCAGCAGCAACAGGTGAAACGGCAAGAGCAGCAGCAGCAAGACAATCAACAGGCTGCCGAGAAGATGCCACCCGAGAAGCAGCCTGTGCGCTCATCTCCCGAGCGGGAGAAACCGTACAATGACAAGAGGCACTCCCCCTTGAAGGCCGTCAAGGAAGCCCTGCTTCAGCTGCGCGTCATGAAGGAATATGCCAACCTAGAGGCTAAGGCTAAGATCAAACACATCGCTGACTGCTTCTGGAAAGCGGAGGACCAGAGGGAGGAGATTGCCAATGTCTTTGCCAAGGAGAAAGGAGCCGGTATGTTCACAAATATTGGAAGTGTTTGCACTGCATGTTTACAGTTTGTAGCCCAAAGAGTGACTTGAGGCTATTTTGAATAGCCTAATAGCATTACATTTCAGGAAATAGGAGAAGTAATTTTTTTGTTCAAAGCAGCTTTTAGACGCCCAGTTTTCAAATGCTGTCTAAATCCCTTACTCACACTATCCAGTATTAGGAACATTTAACTTGTAATTAATTTCCTTGCGGTTGAACATTATTTCTTTTTAACATTTTTCAAGATTCGTCTCTGCAGATTTTTAATAGAAATATGCTACAAGTTTTCCCTTTTCATAATGAGTGCGTAGTTGGCATTTGTAGAAAAAAAGTATCAAGCTTCAAAAACTTGTAGGAATTCCTTTTTCAAGTCTGCTGAGAGCCAGTTTGACTCTCTGTCTGGAGTTTAATTCTTCTGCACGTAGATGTGTGATGTTGTTCCTGGAATGACTTGTGATTCATGTTCTTTTTTAAGCATGTTAACTTCCTTTTTGTCTTCCTTCCCTTTTTCCTTTCCTTTCCCCCAAGTTTCTTTTAAAGGGCCCTAGAAAAATTTGGATATCCAAATTTGGGATTTTGGATAGCTTGATCTTTTCCCCCTTCTTCTTGGTCTTATTTTGAGAGAGAGTTTGGAAGAATCATTACAGGGTTCCAGTAAATCAGCATGAGTGTCTTGTTTGTTTTGGTTCCATTTCAGTTTGTCATGCTCCTTAGCTGCTGTGTCCATCCTCTTGGCCTGTTTCTCCTGTCATGCATGTACATAGATGCATGTAGTGCCTGATCTCTGTACCGTTTCTGCCCTTTTTTTTGTTGCCTCTTCCGAGTGTGTTGCAAGCTCTCCTTGTAGTTACGTGTTTGGTAAGTCTTGGTCGAGTCATCTGAGTCTTCAGAATACAGTGTACCATTTGCTTTTCGTTTGTTTTGGTTTTTATCAAGAGTCCTTCTTATTTTTTGAGCAATCTGTTGCAAAATGCATCTTCAAAAAGTTTCCACGGAGAGGTCCATTTTTGGAAGCTTTTGGGAAAAAAGTCAAAATGTAATTTGGAAGGCTGCTGCATTGTACCGCATAGTCAAGACGATGTGCAGAAAGTTGAGATGAATGCGTGTATGACACAATTATTGTGGATTGCTTGTATGCGCATGCAAGTATCTAGTTTCTGAAGTACTTGGAAACCATGCGCTGCAGAATTGAACTTCAATTTTTGTCGGACCCAACACAGAACCAGCTTTCTGAATTGTCAGAAAAATAAGTTCTTAATACTTAAATGTGTGGCTTTTAAAGACTTGAAAATTTTACATGTGTTCCTTGCAGTAAGCCTATTGAGTATTGTACCAGTGCATACCCTTAATGAAGGGTATCAGAGGTTAGTTAGAAACAGGTCTGTCCCATGAGGGCAGCTGCATGGTAACTCACACGCATACTCTCTTCTCTACTGACTTTGTATGTTGGAAATACGGAACCAGTCCATTACATACTGCTTTTAAAGTTATCCTATGTACATGTACATTATTTTGTGTTAGAGCTTGTTGTCACCATGCTGACAGCTTTGTCTAAAGAGGGCCTCTTCAAGAATGACAGTGTCTGGTTCACCGCCTACTATGTGTACAACACAGTGTGGAACCTGAGCGACGCCAGCCTAATGTGCGCCCAGTGCCTTGGTGAAGCCGGTATGGTGAAGTTGTGTGCCACTAATATAGCACACGGACCGTACAGAGAAAATATGAAACAGAAGGTACGCTCCCAGTCAGTCATGGGCGCTTTATTATACTCCCTACAAATAAAGAACACTGTTTAAACAGAAGATAAAGAAGACATTTTGTGAATCCCGATTTCTTAAATTCCTATTTTGTTTCTTTGTCCATTGTTTTTATAACAAATTCCTGGTTATAACAAAGTCATTTATTTGGTCCCTGCAACCTTGTTGACGAGAGTTGAATATATGGAAATACAGATGTACATGTAATTCAGCACGAAAGTAATTATTCAGTTATGGATCATTATGTAAATCTTACGCAGTGGAAATCAACAACTTTCCAAATAGGTTTAGGGTCTTTCTGATGGATTGTAATTAATGACAATGACATAAATTATGCTTGAGACTCTGTGCCGGATTTGGTCCTGTTTGTGCAGCCACTTTTGGGTTTTGATTCTAAGCAGACCCCTGCTGAGCCAATGGTTTCAAAGAATTTCCGCGCATTGCCAGTGTTTTCTGCAAGCAATTATACGCACCTGTCAAGGACATGTCTCTACATGTAGACGTGTACATATACATACTACCTGTTTTACCTACTCAGTATCTCCACACGTGAAAATTGTCATTGTGAAAGGTACATGCATTTTTCCCCTAAATGCCCCATCACCATCACTATCAATTACTCTCAACGGCCCTTTGTTGCAACCCTCCGACTATGAAAGACATCTCGCCAAGATTGATGAGTCGGTAATCGCATCCGATGAGCTTGATGATGCATATTATTATTGTTCCAAGGCTGAGTTGATTTCCCTTAGCCTGAGCTCCCCAGCCTATCAGAGCATGGTGAAATCCTTCGTGCCCCTTAATCTTTCCTGCAATCTACATACCGATACGCTCTTGCTATTTAATAGCTGGATTCCGATGTCCCTGTACTTCTCAGCTACATGCACACTTAGCGATACTGTCGCCAAGCAGGCAGTAAACTGAACACACCACAAGCACACAAGAATGTGAAATGTACATGTTGTTCATGTTTTCTGTTTTTGTACTTAAACAACCATAACCACAGATATGCATTGAAATGCACCTGTACCTTTACAATTTTATCCAAATCCAGTCACCTGGTTTAAACTGTACTTTGGTGAACTTAGCGCTCAGGTTGTCCAATAATCGCAGTTTCCCTCCTCTGTGCAAGTTTTAATTTGCAAAAGTCAATTAACCAATGCCATTGGACTTCCTTTAGCTAATTTGTATTTCCCATACTTTCCAAACTGCACCGGGCTCCTCTGTGCAAGGTTTAATTTGTGAATTTAAGTTATTTACCTGCGCCGTTGGACTTCCTTTAGCTAATTTGTATTTCCCGTACTTTTCACACCGCACCCAGAACTCGTTTTTGGGCATCATTTTTTTCAACGCGCCTACTGCAAGTTGGAGCTCACCCAAGCCCCAATGTCATTACACAATGGCTTGTAAACTGGATGTCCCAGTGGGAAGACAGACAGACAGACAAAAATCAGAAGTCAGTAGCATGCCGACTTGGCAAATCCTCTCCCCAACCCGTCTCCTGTCTCGTTCTTGACATTACGCAAGCAAGGAGGTTGTGAGAAGATGGTGTTCATTCACTGTTCCCAATGGGAATGGGTTTCCTTATTGAGGTATCAGTTAACCATCCTGTTATCATTTCTTGTTCCCCAAGAAAGAGTAGCTGGACATTTGACACTTCCACTCTGATGTTGGGGAGTAATTTGTCGCAAAGCAAAATGTCCGGCCAAGAATTGAACCCAAGTGATTGTTTTTCCAGATTCTTAGAAGTCAAGAGGATATTGGAATTGAAACAAACTACAGGGTACATGTATAACAACTGAAGATAGGATTTGTGGCATGTTTTACTGTCTAATGGACATTTCCAGCCAGCTGAGCACCAACATTTAGCATAACCATTTTTGGAGTTCTTCCCTACAATAATGGACGTTATTTTTATGGGAAATCAATGTATAGATTGAAAACCCATGCACAAACATTTATGTAACCAATAAAAATAATGTTTGGCTCAACTTCACAGAGGAAGCCAAACCAAACTGAACTACAGCCAGTAAACTGGTGCCATGATTTTAAATCTCACATTATGCAGGGTGCATGCTATACTTCAGGGAACCAGACCAAGATGTCAGCCATGTGTACAAGTTCCATTTGTGTTCCCCTACTGTTTACAGAATGTTGCCTTCCTCATCAAGGCCTCCCTCAGCATCCTGCACAACCTGTCCAAGGCCCCCAGCAACCGTCACTTCTATCGACAGGAGAGGGTTGAAGCCAAGATTCAGCCCTACACCCAGGGCTGTGATGACAACACCAACGATGCCTACCTCAAGGCCATCACCATGATGACACTAGCTTACATCTTGGAGGAGGACGGGGATAGATCTCAGTCTGGTGACACCGGTCAGTTCCACTCATTGTGTATTCTTCAAAATTCAAAATAAAATCTAGAAATCTGGCAGTTGGTGACCTTCGAGATTGGAGTCGTATTTCTCTCTTTGACTTTTTGACTCTAGCAGCCAAAGTTTGATTCCAGCCAAGATAGCAACAAGTGGATGAAGTTGTTTGTCACTGCTAAAAGTAATGTCATATTGGGTTTTTTGACTCGTACTTTATGTCAGTTTTTAGAGTCTTCAGAGTTAGTGTGGTTTTCTGGGTTTTTGCTCAAGCTTTTCTACTTGCTCGGTCTTTTAGCACAGGGTGTACTTTCAGAGACGGTTTGGATTAATCAGAATATGAAGTTCCAGTCTGACCTCCTGATAGTTCATGGGATTTCAGTGTTGATATCCTCAGCTGAAAAAGTGCCTTTCCCAATTTGCATCAAAACCCACAGGACTGGCCCCATTTAAACTTACCCTTCTGAATTGGGGCAATTACCCCATGGACCAGCAGCTACCCTTCTAGGGCTCTAAGGCTTAGTATTCCCAACCCCCCCCTCCCATTCCCTGTGGACCTGTGGGTGACAGTCAAGAGGATCTCTAATTGGTGTAAGCTGTCTCAATCTTGCTCCTTGGCTGGGTTTAGAGACATCTAGGGGAAGCAGTTCCTTCTATGGATAAGTTCCCCTCCCAGGGGAATTTGGTCTTAGTTTTTTGTGAAAACCAATTTGCAGAAGATGACCAAACCCTGTTTCTTAACCACTTGTATTTCTTACACAATATTTGATGTCACGAGCCAATTCTTTAGTTTTTTTGTTGTCAGTCGCTGGAGAAATGCATCACGCTGTTAACTTTACAAGTTCTTGGTCAGCACTTAGTGTAAAGGCCTTCCCTAATTACCTCACGAAAAGCAGAATCCATCATTGAATAACCACTGCCCTGATTGAGAAGATCTCCCTTTTTGTTACGTGTATCTCTAAGCACTTCTCTTTCTGTGTTTTTTTTTTAAACAGGCATCAAAGAAAACAGCGATACCATAAATATGACCACTGAGAAATGTAAGTGGCTTGAACAAATCATGCTCTTATGAAAAATGATTTCATCAAAGTTGTGGATAACATGTATCTACGAAAGCACTTGTGGAATGAAGGTCCTTACATTGTGGATACCATGTGTCTATGAAAGCACTTGTGGAATGAAGGCCCTTAAGTTGTGGATACCATGTGTCTATGAAAGCACTTGTGGAATGAAGGCCCTTAAGTTGTGGATACCATGTGTCTATGAAAGCACTTGTGGAATGAAGGCCCTTAAGTTGTGGATACCATGTGTCTATGAAAGCACTTGTGGAATGAAGGTCCTTAAGTTGTGGATACCATGTGTCTATGAAAGCACTTGTGGAATGAAGGCCCTTAAGTTGTGGATACCATGTGTCTATGAAAGCACTTGTGGAATGAAGGCCCTTAAGTTGTGGATACCATGTATCTACGAAAGCACTTGTGGAATGAAGGCCCTTAAGTTGTGGATACCATGTGTCTATGAAAGCACTTGTGGAATGAAGGTCCTTAAGTTGTGGATACCATGTGTCTATGAAAGCACTTGTGGAATGAAAGCCCTTAAGTTGTGGATACCATGTGTCTATGAAAGCACTTGTGGAATGAAGGTCCTTAAGTTGTGGATACCATGTGTCTACGAAAGCACTTGTGGAATGAAGGTCCTTTGGAATTTCTTTGAGGTAGTGAGTTCAGTTTAGGAAGCCACCCTAACTGCCAAAAAGTGGCCAAATTTCACCTGTGTCTCATTCCTAAACTCTGCCAATAGAGGTTTTTCACGTGACGTCACTTGACAGGCAAAGGCAGTACTGGAAGCATTCCACGTTGACAGCGGCGTGTGCATTTTTAAATCTGCATCTCTCATCGTTGGCAATTTCATGTATGCCAGAAGGCTGAGAGACTTAAAAGGTGCACCCACTGCCATGCACATATGTGTATACTGAACACTGACCTCTATACTGGTGCCTTCTACGGTGGAGAGTCACTAAAACAGTTCAAATTTGCAGGGATGATGTTTTGAAAGACGTCGTGTCATAGAGTCAGTAACACTAACCACAGGAAATCCAACAAGATTCTATGTGATTGACACTAAACCTTGAGGGTTAGCAATAGCTACAAGTTGAAGTTGGTTCCCCCTCCCCCACCCAAAGAGACAAAGGTCAAGTGAAAAGCTAGCAATTTGACAATATTTTATATGTTTTCATGTTTTCTTCAGCTACCATCGAGTACATTGTAGGTCTACTCAAGGATGCCCAACAGAGTAAAGACAGACGGAGTCAGGGTTTGTCGTGTGCTGAGCTGGCTCAGGGACTGGGACGACTTGCTGTCAATGATCACAACAAGAGCAGGGTAGGTCCTTGTTCGTTGTCCTTTCCACAAAGACTGTCGGTTGGTTGGTTTGATGACTGCAAAGGCTACAATCGAAAGTCTGTTCATGGTTTCACAGTTACGTAGACCAATAAAAATGCAATTGTGATGAGATACCACAAACCTTGGCCGAAGTGGGTAAACTTTATGTCTAAAAATTTGTCTTTCCTCACTGATAATTGTCAGGGTGACCTGGAGGCAAAATGTTAATAGCAAAAAGCTTTTGTAACTACAGGCAGTGAAGTTATGGGCTTTGCATTGTTCATGGGTACACTGACGTCATTTTCCAGGAGCCTTCGTCCTTGTTGGCGAAGGTTTTAGAATCAGTATTCATGATCTGTTACAAGGTCAAAGGGTACTGTGGTGTTAGCTGCAATGTGTTGTGGTGTGTGTGTCATTACAGCGATGTTGACAAGGCAGTTACAACACCACAGTTTATGGCAGCCGTGGCACGTTGTCATGCCAGTGTGACGGGATGGAACACGTTCATTTGCTAACCACACCGCGGTGCACAGTCTGGATGCCTTTTGAAAGTACGATCTGTGACACACGCCAGGATTGGCACATCAGCAGAACATATGTAGTACAAGTCTTAAAAAAAAAGCAGGAGCAAATGGATCGAAATGTTGAGTGTTTGCCCATTTGTTCATCAAATCAGTGAGAACTGGCTGCCAACAACCACGTATTAAGCGTGAGACTCAAGCCCTCCAGGTTATTCTCATGCCAAAATGGGATATCTCATCCAAAACAATGAATTAAATAATGACTAAAATAGTGCTTGAAACAGTGATACCAATCAATTTATTTTCTCTCCTTCTAAGGGTCCTGTAAGCTTGTTTATGGTAAGAAATGATTTCGACGGCTTTTCTTCACCGTGGCAGTGATGTCATATGTTTTCTGAGAGTTAGGACGTCAGTCCATATCCACACAGGCGTCTAGGGCTATGAAGTGAAGTTTCTTGATTGCAACATGACTATTCCACTGCAGATTCTGCAAGTTGGTGCCCTGCCTCTCCTGACGGCCATGCTGCAACAGGACAGTCTGGTCCAGGAGCAGGAGGCGGCCACCCAAGCCATCTGGAACCTGGCCTTTGACAGCACGGTCCGCCAGCACCTTGCGGCGGACAAGACCTGCGTGGATGCCTTGGAGAGGCTGACGCACAGCGAGGAGCAGTCCATACGCACGGCCGCCAAGGGAGCACTGTGGGTCGGACGGAAGCAGGAACGTACCGCAAAGCCATCAGTGACCAGCTCCACGACATCTACAGTTTCAGCATCAAGCAGTGAGTGCTGCAGCTGGCCATAACCAGGGAGATTTGAACTAAGATGTCCCAGTGATATGACCTTGCTCAAGGGTATTGATGTCATGTACAGCTGTCGCAATGATATGACCTTGCTCAAGGGTATTGATGTTCTTGAATGACCTCCTACAAGTTTTATTTTGAGCGTGCTCCATCTGAATACAGAACTCGTTTGTAGTATTGTAGTGAATCATAGTCTAAATTCAATTTGTGATTCTAAATGAGAACCCAGACCTCCCAACCCTCCCGATTTGGGTGGAAAATTTCCACTTTTTCCACCATTCCGATTTTGCCCCTAAAATTTCCGCCAAATCTCAATTTTGACCATGTGTTACCAGAAACTGACCATGTAATCTTGTGCATGGTTCATAATACAGCTTATCTGACTTATCCAAACAGTCAGTGTGGTGCACACTACGCACACCACATTTGTGGCAGCGCCCTCTTTTGATTCGTACCAGCCAGATGATGGACGTGATACTGAAATTGTTCATAGACGAAAACGCCCTCAATTGACAAGCTACATTGAAACTAACACTGTATGTATCGTGCAGTGCCCGGTTTCGCTTATAACCACAGCCAAGAACATTTGGATCCAAGACTAAGCACTGCTGTGAAATTGACCATGATCGTGTCAAGTGTGCAAGCACCACATGGTGAAGTTTTTGCTGAATTTTGCGGTGAATCAACACATTCAGCAGATGAAAAATTATTGCGGACCATTTCAGATGATGTACTCTTTTAGAAATCAACATTTTACATATACGTGCGCAACTGTGCATCATCATGGACATGGACTTGACTCTTGTTCAGTGCAGCACTGATTTTTGGACATGGACTTGACTCTTGTTCAATGCAGCACTGATTTTTTGGACATGGACTCGTTTCTTGTTCAATGCAGCACTGATTTTTTGGACATGGACTCCACTCTTGTTCAATGCAGCACTGATTTTTTGGACATGGACTCCACTCTTGTTCAATGCAGCACTGATTTTTGGGACATGGACTCGACTCTTGTTCAGTGCACCACTGATTTTTGGCCATGGACTCGACTCCTGTTCAATGCAGCACTGTTTTTTTTTGACATGGACTCGACTCTTGTTCAATGCAGCACTGATTTTTTGGACATGGACTCGACTCTTGTTCAATGCAGCACTGATTTTTGGCCATGGACTCGACTCCTGTTCAATGCAGCACTGTTTTTTTTTGACATGGACTCGACTCTTGTTCAATGCAGCACTGATTTTTTGGACATGGACTCGACTCTTGTTCAATGCAGCACTGATTTTTCGGACATGGACACGACTCTAGTTCAATGCAGCACTGATTTTTCTTCTTCATGGTAATATGGAAAATATTCCCGATTTTTCATGAAAAATTCTGAATTTTGGGGAGGATTCCGAATTCTTCATAGCCAATGTTGGGATGTCTGAGTACCACTTCACTGGTGACCAGTAGAGAGAAGGTTTAGCCACAGTGACAAATTGGGCACTATACACCTGGTACCCACACCAAGATTCTGTGGATTTGCATAATTTTGTCATGTGTAATGACCCCCTTCCCCATTCAATATGCCACTGGTTCTGAAATTTGTATTGCCGATATTTCAAACTAATTGGATTTTTCACCTAGGAGCACCGGGCAGGAGTTGGTCTCGAGGGAGCAGCACAGGCAGCGGAAACTTACCTCACATCATGATCAGCTATCAGTGGGCAGCCCAGAAAATTGTCCTCAAAGTTCGTGACTTGCTTGTGGTAAGTGCTGACACTGTGTTACCATAGATTCATGAGTTGGACCTATTTAATGATTGGAATTTTTAGTAACTTTACAGATTTAACTTTTGACAGTGTGATACATTAACCCTGGGTTGTTTCCTGATATTTGATACAATTTTTCATCCATCTCAAGAGTTGTGTTTAAAGAAATCACATAGATCTAAATAGAACACAAACCCAGTCATATACTGTTACTTAAAACTCACAAAGTCTCTGTTTCCTTCATTCTAAACTCCCACCAACATTTCTACAGTAACTGGTACCCGCGGTACGCCAACAGAGAACAGAAAAGCAGCATCTGCTCTTTCCTGAAATTGAAATACTAAATCACTGGTTATTATTAAAAAGAGCTCCAATCTAAGCTCAGTTGTGTTATTCCACTTGGCTTTGCTTTATTGTCTTGCAGTGTTGAGCATTTCCCCTCAAGTCTACTCATGTTTGGCTTTTGGTTTACAGTTGTAATAATCTTTGAAGAGAACCAGGAATTCCAGTGAAGAACTGCAACTTTAATTAGAGTTCTGGTTACACCCAAGAGTCATGTCAGAGCTGCTCTGTCTCCAGAGGGATGCCATTTCCGAAACTCCATCTTTGCCTAATGTCAGGTCATTTTTCTGGATCGTGCCATTGCAGAATTCAGGTTACCGTGTCTGGGTAGACGTAGACTGCATGTATGGATCCACGCTCCAAGCCATGGCAGAAGCAGTGGAGAATGCCGAAGTGTTTCTTCTGTGTATATCGGAACGGTATAAGGAAAGTCCCAATTGCCGCACAGGTACCAAGTTCCGTCTTATCTCATACCGGTCACATTTTTAATAGGATGGTGCATTGCAGCCATTTTTCAGGCGAGTGCTTGTGTTACAGAGGGATAGCATATAAAAGGTGTACTCATGTGTGTCTTCTGTGGAACAAGAGTTCTTACCTTAAAGATGGCTGCCACGCACAACCTGTGTAGCCCAGTGAAGTGTTTCAATGTTTGTTGCAGCTCTCAGAATCAGGATTTCTTGTTTTGCAGTATTTGGCCTCAAACTTTTAAGCATCAAACATTTTTTTCCTGCAAAAATGTTACTCTTCCTGCTTTGTTTTAAGAAAGAAATAGTTGCTTTTGATCATGGATTGTTTTCAACTTCTCATGTTTAAAATTCCATCCGTACCTCTATAAAAACATTTCTAGTCGTGACAGTTTGGCAGTTAGGTTCTTCTTTAGTGCCTCCCTAGTTATAAAAGTAAATGATCTTCCTGGTTATTTTTTGGCTCCTTTTGTCATAACGCGGTGTATCGTTTATATCGTTTAATTTCCTCAGAGGCAGAATATGCTTACCAGTGTCGTAAATCCATCATTCCCTTAATGATGGACAAGTACTACCAACCTAACGGTTGGCTGGGCATGATCATGGGCACCAAATACTACATTGATTTCTCTGGACGCCACACGTTCTCCGAGCAAGCCCAGAAACTGTTGCGGGAGATGTGTGACATCGGCAGCGCGGCATTACTCGAAGGTGAGTCTGACTGTGAAAATAAAACGTGGCACCGAAAAGGAAAGGAGCAGAATGAATTAGATATAATGGTAATGGGTCAGTGGATGTGGTTCTGATGGTGATATTCTTCCAGGATGTTGGTTCATACTGTTGCAACAGCACTCTCGCTTTACTGCTGATCTCTGCTTACAAAGTTAACAACTCTGGCCGTCGCTTTTTAGAAGTAAGGTCGCTGTCCTCCACATCACCATTCTGCAAGCAGTAAAGGTTAAATGACTTTTTGACTCACGGGAGCAGTCGAAGCTGGTCCCTGTAGAGTGTTTAAACAGAGATCAGTGACTTCAACCTTTAGCTAAGGCAGGGCTATTTCAACTCAGTCAGCAAACAGCTACGACGGATTTCAAATTTCTGCTTCTTACTGCAGTCTACACTTGATTATAATGCAGTACTCAGCCAACTCTGTTAATCCTAATTTCTTGAATTCTTGTGTTTTTCTTTGGTTTTTCCCACTCGATATCTATAACAAAGTCGTGATTATAACAAAGTAATTTATCTGGTCCCTGCAACTTTGTTATAACAAGGATTGACTGTTTCCCTTCTCTGGTTGTACCTGCAGAGCCTGTCTTTGAGTGCGACGCCTCGGCAACCATCCTGGAGAACCCCCGCAATCACATGGTCAGCCCAAGGCCTCAGACCCAGCCAAGTCCCCGCCAGCAAACGACCAGTCCCTTCCGTCGCCGTCACGTCTCGGCACCAGTGCATCAGATGCCGAGCCCCCTGCTGGAGTCACCTCCCAGCCCTACCCAGCCGGCTCACGTCCGGGAGTGGAGCAGGGACAATGTACAGCAGTGGCTGGAGCATTCTAACTTGTCCCAGTAAGTCCCATATTTTTTCCTCTTCTTTTTTAATGGCCCAGTGCAAGAACAGTTGAGGGCGGTGCACCACCTGGGAACAATGTCCTAACACTGCCAAGCAATAACAGTTTCTGCTGCAATTTTAGCTCAGGAAAGGCAATTGCCGGTTAAACTTGTGTACACTGTGTGTGTAAAAGTGTAGCCCTTTTCAACCGACAGATTACAAAAACTTAGTCCTGCGTTGTCATTTCTTGATGGACTTTCAGTTCTTGAAATTGTTTTCTTGAAGCAGTGGCACTGTTTTATTCTTCTAAAGGTCAATCCCAAGTATGACATGTAAATTTATCTGTGGATTAGGAAGTACATGGGAACAGAAACTGTAAACATTTGTTGTTAATAAATAGCTTGATGCTGTCAAATAGGATTGAGGCATGATGTACACGCCGTTGTTGAAAAGAAAATAAAGGCTGGGGGGTAGCATGGGTAAGGTGAGTGGAAATATCAAGACTGAAATGGACAGCGTTTGTTCTTTTGATTCTTTCCTTTACAGCCTAAGACAATCCTTCGAAGACTTTGACGGTTCGTTACTTGCCCAGCTCCAAACAGTCCGACAAGAAGCCCCTGATTTCTTCTACTCCTCGCTGCGGCACGACCTGTGCATCCAACACCTGGTGGACATCCTCCGATTGACAGAGGCCATGGATAAAATCTTATGACGAACTCGCCGAAGATGGACAGGTATTCACATGTAACACATATTACACCCATTGCTTTAAATGTAGCATTGTTCAGAATCCTGCCCTGCTGTGCTGTGTTTGTGCATCAATCAACAGGCAGGCAGTCGCGTTCTGCTGTCAGCTCTGCGCGTGGGTTAGTCCTCCACATCTCAGGCAAACAAGATACTTTATTGCCATGTTAAGATATGTGCCTACATGTACATTGGGGTCAGCGACCCATGAAGACAATAACAGAAGATCACATCCAAGCACAGGGCTGGACTTGTACGCACCGACTATTTTCTACTTAAATCCTTTCACTGTGGGACTCCTTAACCCCTACATGCTAGACACGCCGTAAAAATTGAGATCCTCAGCCCGCTTCAGCGAACACGGTAAAAGAAGGCAGACCCTGGCTCTTGTATATATGGTAATTGGCCTTTGTGTGTAGCCCAGAAATGAAAAGACTGAATTTGCATCATAATCACCAGCTTCACAATAGTCCCCACTTTGAAAAGAGGCAACGGGAATGTGGAAGTGTGAGTAGAGCCCGCATGCCACCGAACAATCAGCCTTTCACCTTGTTATTCAAAGCGTGCTGAGCACGCAGGGCCACAAACCGAGAATTTTCGGTTTTCGGAAAGAAATTCCCATCATCAAGGGGTTAACTTTTCCTGTTGTGTATTACGCAAGAACAGTGGAGTTTTGTGCACATTCTGTGGAAACATTCATTACGCTCACACTGTGTCGTATAGTAATGTGGCTGCACACAATGTTTCACTGGTGCCATCTACAATTTCAAGTCCTTATCATGTTTCTATTAAAATGTCTGTATCTACATCCGCTATTGTATTAATGCCTTTTTCATAATATTTTATAAGTTGTTGTGTGCAATTGAGTCGGATGAATATTTATAAGCAGATTTACTCGGTCTTTTCTGTGCTACTTACCGTAACAATCATTTGCCAAATTGAATTCTAAACCTTTTCGCTTGTGGCTGTTATATATTTGATTTGTTAAAGAAATATTTTGTAAATATGTATTATATGTCTTGGCGTTTGAACAGTGGAAAATGTCATGTCACAGGAAAGTGGCAGACTAGTTATCAAAAGTGTATTCCAGCGAAGTTATTCTGACTTACTCAGAAATCTCATCACTAGTGGCGCATTACTACTTTATACGTCCTACATGTACGTTCTACTTATCTTTACAGATGTGTGATATGATCATGTTACTTCTGAAAGCGGTTCACCAAAAGAAATTCATTGGTAAAACTAAAGGCTAGGAAATGCAGTTCTTCAAAAGGAATATGGATATTAATAAGCGACAAGGTATCATATTGTCTTTCTGCATTTTTGTTTTTTTTTACATATGTGTAAATGCTGAATATGTAAAGTGTAATGAGTGCATATAATAGATTCAACTACAAAAAATATATTAATTTTTTTATTTGTTTATTAATTTTCCTCATTTCAGGAAAAATGTTAGTTATATGCAATGAATTCTGTAATGTGCAATGCCAGTGTTTTAATTGAAATTGATATTTTTTAATATTGGGTTTTGCCCTTACACCATCATTAAAACCTGTCATTAAAATTTCACATTTTCCTAACGCAAGACATATCTTGGAAATTAATATTGTTTTCTAAAGACATAAGGCTATAGTTCAGTGTCTTTTCATAATAAGAAAGCTAACAATCTTCTAGTTTATTCTCAAAAGCTACACAGAATGTCAATTACTGTTTTATTTCAAAATCCTTGGAAACCGTAACACAATGGAGATATGTGCTTGTACTTTTTAACTTAAAAATTCAAGTTCCAGCCATCAGACAATTTCATCAACAAGGCTATAGCCTTGCTAATTTTCATGGCAAAGTTCCTTTTGATGTACACTTAATTAGTGTTTGTGCAAAATGTTTACAAATGAAAATGTATCATAAAAACTGCCTATGGCTATGGCCTTGTTGATGAAACTTTCTGATGCCTGGGATGTGAAATCTGACAAGAATTATTCATATGCATGTACATTCTCATCTTGCTGAGTCTACCAAACTTACCCCAAATCTGAATAAAAACACAAGGCTATAGCCTTGATGTTTGTAAAGAAATTCCTTAAATATCAGACTTTCTTTATTAAATGAACCATGTTGTGAATGTGAATCAAGTCATGTCATTATCTCGGGGAGAGCTTATTTTAGCGTTGGTTTGAAGTCTAGTTACCTACACTCCATAGCACACTGTACTGCTAACTTGATACTGTACACATCAAAAGTGCATGGGCAACAGAAAAAATACATGTACCAGAAGCAGCAATGATGCTTCTTTTGCCCTCATGACACAAACGGTAAACTTTTAAGAATCTGCAAGAGAAATTCACTGTACAAGACTTGTTTCAATGCAAATATAACACAAAGGAACCATCAAGTTATCACCAAAAAATCAAACCCAAACCCAATCAATCACTAGTTTTATGCCTTGCAAACTTCTTAACCTCGGCAAGTCCTATGTAATTCATTAGAATATAATTCTATCATTATCTTGATCAGTATAAAGCTGAGTTCATCTCAGATGCACACAAAATCTCATGGATGAAAGCTTTACAGTAACTGCCACTCAAAGTTTGTGTCGCTCACAAATTTTTAAAGTGCTGTGGGAAAAAAAGATACTGTATGTGTTTGTCGGCTGGAATGATGTATCATTAAACATGAATTTATTTTGGTACTCGACTATAACAAATAGATGTTTAGAGGCTAGATTGGATTGGAAGCAACTTTTTTCAAATGGCAAGGTGCGCAGAATTTGTGTGGATCAGTTTAATTATAAACATTCGAAGTACAGAAGGGAAAACTCACCTGATAAGTTGCAAGTGTGAGCTTTTCAGCTGAAGTGAAGATGTTTGGAGACAAAGGCTGTGAGATTTGGTAACCATCCAGTTGTCGCAGCGTTCACAAAGGAATCTTCCATATTTAGTGCTGAAAAGGAAATGAAATGAAATTTTACAAAGATTTTCACGAATAAAAACCTACAGTATCAACACTTCCATAATCTTGCCTGATTTAGCAAAAAGCAGCGTCCTCTTTCCTTATTACTGTGAATTGGGTCACAAGTGGATTTCACGGACAAGAAGAGTAAAAGAAGAATTCTTTTGTCACAGGTCATTTGGATCAATAGTAAATTCAATTATTCTAAAGCCTTGTAATAAGACTTGATCACAATTCATTCTTTATTGCAGATTTTTGACCTGTGCAAAACAAGTGTAGAGAAGACCACATTTAATGATGGATTTATTCAGATAAACTGTAAAACTTTCTTAATACAGTCAATTTGGCAAAATTTAAGACCACCTGGAATTTTGTTGGTATTTGCCTCAATGGACCTGCATTGCGATGGCTCATTTCATTATTACATCATATTTTTTCAGGGGTCCATAATGTCAGAGTAGTGCTATGAGCTCATTTGAATGAAATTTTTCTTGCAAAGGCAGGTCTTGCATGACATTTTGTTTTCAAGGCAGCATGGGGGAAAAAAGCCAGTCTACACGTAAGTCATCAGAAATGGAGGATGGAATACTGAATATTAAACTTTAAACATTACACATTAAATGGCTATTTAACAATTAAGTGTGGTTAATTGAGTTCTAATGAATCCTAATATGACTTGATTACAACTCTCACTTCATGTCAGCCTTGGCCGGCATGGAAAAAAAATCCAAGGGAAATTACTTTACTATAGCAATATGGTGAATCAAATATTTGCCTAAAGTTTTTCACAAACATGCTAGCCTTGATGATCTAGCTGAGAAAAAATCCCTAAAAAGCTTCAATGGGGATAAACATATGCATACACAGCCGCTGAAAATGTCACATTTGGGAAATAGAAAAAGACCAATGAAGTAGGAAGAACCTCCAGAGTTACAAGTACAGAATGGATTACTAACAATCAAATCTGAAAATGCCTTTGCCATTCTGCAATTGAATACAAACCCCTCCCAAGTCAAGGGTCAACGCAATGCGTATATGTCATACTTTAGCAGAGCAAATGCTTCCTGGTAAATGACTGAGTATGCGTACACATACAAGGTACCAATGTTTTGTTATGTACATCTACACTGTTGTACATGGGCTGTGCAGAATCTTACTTCATTCAACTACTTGGAAAGAAAAATCATCCAGAAGAAAGTGTTGGAAAACCTTTTCAGAGAGGATTTGGCACAAGTGGTTAGCGTGACTGCACGGGTGAACACAACTGTACATGCACACAACCGTGGCTTTGCTTTGTGGCTCAGTCTTTGGTCTAACCACCTCAGTTAAAGACAAACTGTGAAAATACCTCTGAGGATTGTGAAAAGGTGGTTATCGTCCCATGGTGAGTGCCAAGTTTTTGATATGATAAGTCCATTTTACTGCAATCCAGGAGCAGGCCACAGTGTAACCTGAAATAAACGAATTGGATGGATAAAATGTCAAAATAAAATGTCATGAGTTTATAACACTTTTGGAATCATGCTACATGTACAAATGGTATATAGATCAATTTCTGTTTGACATTAAAATCCTCTATTATTGAAAAACGTACTCTCCAATGTCCACACTGCACCTCTCAATGGCTTAAATGTCTGAAATTTGCATAATGTTTGTACAATTTCAGATGTCCCAATGAATACAAAGTAATTATTTTCAACATCCCAAAAGACAGAGTGTAATCCTGTGTGTTTTTATTTTTCTGATGAAATCAGTTTGTACACTTCAAGAGGTTGGGTGCTGTGACTAAATTCACATTTCAATTCATGCTTTGTTTTGAATACATTTGGAAACTGCAGATAAAGATGGCGACCAGTGTGACTGCAGAGTCAGTTTGGAGTTCCATCATCCAGGGTCACCTGGAATGCTCCATCTGCCACACGCGTTACCAAGAACCCAAGATGTTGCATTGCTCACACAGCTTTTGCCTGAAATGCCTCCAAGAACTCAAGCAGAGCCAACATCCCAATAATGACAAGGTAACATGTCCACTGTGCCAGAGAGAAACCAACTTACCTGAAGGTGGAGTGGATAAGTTGAACACCAACTACACTTTGATTTCCCTGGTGGAGGAAGTCACAAAGCAGGAACAGCTCTTGAAATCTGAGAGGTCCATAGTGGTCATATGTCAATCATGTGATGAGGAGAATGAGGCAATGGCTCACTGCATGGATTGTGAGCATGATTTGTGTCAGGAGTGTCAAATGGCACATCAACGGTTGGCTGCTTTAAAACATCACACAATTACTCCAATTTCTGAGTTAAAGGAATCTGCCTCCAACACAGTGCATTGGAAGGATGACTCGAAGTGTAAAATCCATCCAAATAAAGAACTGTGCTTCTACTGCCATACTTGTGAAATGTTGATTTGTAAAGAGTGTACATCCTTAAGTCACAAGGACCCCACCCACATGTTTGTTGATTTGAAAGAAGCTGTTGACACCTGTCTACAGGATGCCCAAGAAAAAAGAGAGAACTACAGAGTAAATGCCCATATGAACATCGTGACTGGTTGGAAGTCATTAAGAGACAGACTAGGAATCATGCTAGAGGAAACAAATGATCTCATTTCCCAATTTGTAGAAAAGAAGACAAGGCAAATAAAACAAGAGGAAAAGCAACTCAAACAGATGGCTCAGGTAATATACAGAAAGAAAGCCAAAAAAATTGCTGAGATGGAGGTAGCAGAGCAGACGTTGAAGATGGTTGACAGAAAGATGACTGATGCAAAGCGCCGAAAAATCTTGAAGTTCAGGGAAGAACTCCTCCATGACTTAAAAGGTGTCAAAACAACTGAACAGTTATCTCGCCAACTCTCATTCATAAGTTTCAAAGAGAACAGTGTGGTTAACCTTGGAACTCTCCTGGAAGAAGAGCAGTGGCAATTGTTCAGCAAATCAGAGATCAAAGGGCACTTCATTGCAGCTTTCTCTACAGGTGACATGGTGATCGCCAACACACAAATGAACCAAATAACTAGACTTAGTCCTGATAGCAAGATTGTTCATGTGTTCAAAATAAATCCACACATTGCTATTGCCGTCAACAAGGATGACCATCTAATTGTCCTCTTTAATGAGGCTCAAGCTGAGATCAAGATTCTTAACAAGGAGTACAAGGTGCTAAATTGCTTCTTACCAGGTGAAGAGGCAGACATTGACAGCACACCAACATGTCTTGCTGTGGATGACAACAATCTGATAGCAGTGGGCTACAAGGACAAGGAACAAATCTCTCTCCACAACCCAGACGGATCCATCATCAGGACACTGCCTGCTCCAGTGATTGACAGTTACATGACCATCAGCAACCAACAGATCATTTATACCAACAGCAACAAGAAACAGCTAATAAGTGTTGATTATGAAGGTAAAAAGAAGTTTCAAGTTAACATTAGAAATGTTAGTGATCCCAACTGTCCTTATGGGGTGTGCTGTGACAAAGCAGGTGATATCTACACAGTTGTATCTTTGAAATCTAGTTCATCACAACCAACCCACTGCAGAGCTGGTACTTGGTACTATGACAGCGAGTATTACTCTTACAAAGCTGCAGTTGACTGCTACAGCCCAAATGGTAAACTTCTCCGATCTATCTCCACAGACGAGATGGCAAACAATTCAAGAGAAATCATGTACACTCCTGATGGAAAACTAGTCACGACTGGTGAAGAGTCTACAGTAACATATCACAGAGTGTGAACTTGAACAGTCATGGTGAGGGTGGTTTGGGGTATTCAAGCAGCCTACTTTATGACAACCTCTTCCCCCACAATTCAGTGGATACAGCAGCAAACCATTGCAGCTAATAGCAAGGCTTGTCCTCACATTTGCCAATGAAAAGCAGGAACAACTTAAAAATGTCTTGCAATTCTACTCACAAATATGACAGCAAATACATATACACCCAAAATTTGTAAAATAAAGAAAAGAAAAACACAAATCCAAAAAAAAAGAAGGAAAGATTCTGAGCAATTATGGGTTCATCTTAATAAACAGTAGGGTAGCAAATGAACCACACAGCTATAAAAACATTAGAGTATACTCATCTGGATGCATTTCTACTTGCAGATGAATACCAAACTGTAAACAAGTTTTTGGGAAAATATAAAGTTATCTTTTATGAAAGTGATTTTTTGACATAATTTATGCTTTGAGCTGCATATTTGTTATCTTTGCCTTTTCTTTTAGGATGTTGAACATTCCGAGTATTCAGTTGGCGATCAAAAAAAAAAAATCAAAGATTTTAACAAAGATTTCACCCCAGAAGTGATGCAATATACAGCATTCAAATTCATAAAAGATGTCTGGTGCATTATATGACGTCATGTTT
Organism: Acanthaster planci; assembly: GCF_054643075.1. Lineage (NCBI taxonomy): Eukaryota > Metazoa > Echinodermata > Asteroidea > Valvatida > Acanthasteridae > Acanthaster > Acanthaster planci. Next base: position 20,444,619 of record NC_141784.1, read on the forward strand.
TGATGAAGATTTTGGTGTTTGCATGTAAAATGAATAAGAATAAACACACAAAGAATGATTGTATGGTGACATTTCTTCCATTTTTAACATTGCTATTCAATACCAAGTTTCTTTCTGCTGCACGTACAGCAAGAAGAGCCATTGTATGACAGGACGTTAGTGCTAACTGAGGCTGGGGAAGTGGAGAGAATTTTATTTGGAAATTCTTAACGACTTTGCCTGTTGGTTTGGGGATGGTGTAAAATAATACTGCTTTGTTAATTTGAAAATTGAAAAACATTTTCTGCAAAGTGAATATGTAAGCCAATGGTGTAAATACCAAGCCGAAAGTCATTTTAAAATTCTGTTTCAAAAGGTACAGAAGGTTTATCAGCATTTATTCTTTGAAATGTTTCAACATCACATCCATTTTTATGGATGTATATCATATTTTTTTTCTCAAATGAATTACATAAATTAACTGTCTGAAAATCTTTTTTCTCATGGTATGACTTCAAGTCTTTGCTTCTAATATTTAATTAATCATCAAAGGTTTACAATTCTCATGTCTAACAATTTACAAAATATGTCGGTAGAATTAACCCAAGTTGAAAAGACACTCCTACACTTCTAGTTTGCATGATAGAAAGTGGTCACGGTAGAAATGTTTTGTTTAAATAGCTTATGTATTGTTGTAGTATATCATTGATTTGGATTTGACTGTAACAAGCGCTAGTGTAGAGAACGGACTTGATTGGGAAGGGAACAACTTTAATTGATGGAAAGCTTACATGATAGAAATATTTTGTTTAAATAGCTTATATATTGTTGTAGTACATGTATATCATAGATATTGGATTGACTGTAACAAGCGCTAGTTTATAGGACCGGCTTGATTGGGAAGTGAACAACTTTAATTGATGGAAAGCTTACATGATAGAAATATTTTGTTTAAATAGCTTATATATTGTTGTAGTACACGTATATCATTGCTATTGGACTTAACTGTAACAAGCGCTAGTTTATAGGACCGGCTTGATTGGGAAGTGAACAACTTTAATTGATGGAAAAGTGTACATGGTAGAAATATTTTGTTTAAATAGCTTCAAGATCGCTGTATATCAGCTGTTATTGTACTGTACCAAGCTCTTTTTTTGTAGGACTGGCTAGTTGGGAAGGGAGCAACTTTAATTGGTCAAAGTGTACATGGTACATGTAGAAATACTTAGTTGGAAGAGCTTTAATATGATTGTATATCAACTTTTATTGCACTTGACCATAACAAGTGGACGTTTATAGGCTTGATTGGGAGGGGGGCAATTTTTTCAAATGGGCAAGGTGCACATAATCTGTGTTGTTCAATTTAATTCAAAACATTGGAAGTACACTCTCTAAATTCCAAAGAGCAAAAATTCACTCTATTTGAGTGAAAATTCAATCCCTCCGATTGAAATTAAGGACCAGACGAATTGGAGTGAAATTTGTTCACTCTAGAAGAGTGAAATTTCACTCGAGCTTCCACTGGAAGGGGCTATTTTCAGCCTTTTTCAGTCTAAATTCAGAGTGATTTTTCACTCTAAAACGTCTTGTCCCTAATTTCAATCTTTCCGATTTAGAAAGCAGAAGGAAAACCTCAACTGATAAGTTGCAAGTGTGAGCTTTTCAGCTGAAATGACAATGTTTGGAGACAAAGGCTGTGAGATTTGGTAACCATCCAGTTGTCGCAGTGTTCACAAAGAAATCTTCCATATTTAGTGCTGGAAAGGAAATGAAATGAAATTTTACAAAGATTTTCACGAACAAAAACCTACGGTATCAACACTTCCATAATCTTGCCTGACTTAGCAAAGGGTCATTGTAAACATGGCTACCACAATATCAACCTTTAAGTAAGCTATATACATGTATGTTTAATAACAAATACTGCACTATGTAATACTTACTGACAACTTGGATAAAGATGGAAATGTGCTTGAAACACAGGTTATGTATGTGAATAAATTATGCAAATGACCAACTAACCACGGCAGCAAAGGAATCAGTACAACCTTAATAATCTCACAAGAGACCTTGAAATAACAGGTTGTGTTTAATGAAATGCAAGAGTTGTTTACCAAATTTTTGGCATAATCAAGTCTGAGAAATTCTGCACGAATAGTTAGCTTCTGTACCAATGGTACATTAGTTAGCATTCAAAGTGAAAATGTCACCACAACCTAGACAATTGATATGTAAAGTTTTGTTGCTCCTTTTGACTTTTTATATGGAACACTGGAAAAAACACATTTTTATTTTAAACAGCATGAGGAAGATTACTAAAATAAATCCCAATTTTCTCAATCTAATGCTCCTTTAACAAACAGCAATATACCCTTTACCCCAGTGCTGCCATGGCAATCAGTGAAATGTAGGCAATTGTAGAGAAGCTCATATAGTTTTAAATAACACTAGATAAACTCATAAAATAGACCATTTGTGCTCTGTTATTTATTCGTGTTTTTCAGTTGTGAATTTTCTCATACAGTCTAGGGTATGTTGTAGATGACTAGGTATTTATGGGGGAGGAAATTTAACTCAAATTCTTATGACCACCTTCATTCCTCACCTTGAAAATTATGTTGGAGTCTACTATGGATCTATTCTAGTAACAAAGAAATAAATATGTCTGTCTCTAACCAGGGAGAAGAAATATTGTAAATTTGCCAAAGACCATGTTGGAGAAGGACAAATGTACATAACTTCTGATCAAAACAGAAAGTAACAAAGGAAGCAATTATCTGATCTAAGTAACGTTGCAAGCCAACATACTCTTCCGGCTACAATAGGAACATACTAGTATATCAGAGTATCTGCAGACACACTTTCACCTTTAAAGGAAAAAACACAAAAATGTATGTGCACAGAAATTGATTGAAAAATCGATAGGATCAACACTTTGGTGACCCCTCACTGACTCAGTATCCAACAGTACCAACTTCATACACATTTGTAATTTAGTCATGAAAGTGCCAGGAAACTGATCAAGTCATAAGTGAACAGGAGATTAACAGCAACCAAAAGACATTTCTGAAAGTTCATCTGAAAAAACACTGACTTCAATTTACGATTGGTTTGTGATCTCCTAGCAGCCTATCAACTTGATGACTTAATAAGGACTAAGTTTTCCACCTATCTGAAACAAATGCAGCAGAAATACAGGACTGTTTCAGGACAAATATTTCTACACTTTCTTACAACAAGATCACCTTGGATATGATAACAACCTGAAATGAATAAAGTCACTCATTCTTGACAGGTGTACATGAAAAGAAACTTGAAATGTCAGAGTTGCAGAGTTCCCAAAGGCAGATGATTCAATGCACATCAATTGGAATTGGTCTGCAAAGAAGGAATAAACGGAGCGGCTGTTTGACACAATTCATTACTCCTTTGTAATGGCAAGCAAAAAAAAAAAAAATCCTCCCTCAACTGTCACTGAGTTGCAGTCAAGTGTTCAAGACTTGTATTCCACAGGGGATGGATTCCAGCTTTGCAAAGATTTGTGATACAAGGTAAGCACCTAGTGTACAGGTGAAATGGGGGTTACTTACGCAATGTATTCAGGTATGTTTACTTTCTTATAGAAACGAAATTCCTAATCTAACACAAGAGCTTGAATTTGGCCACACCCTAAAATAGATGTGCAATAAACTTTAAATTCAGGTTATAAGACCCTTCAATTGTCCAGATGTTAAAAGTTGTATGGGTCTGTAAGGACTGATATCCCTGTTGATGTAGGGATCAAAAGATGTGAAAATTAGTAGCGTATTCAAAGATCAGGAATAAGAAGATGTGCATATAAATAAGCCCGAGAATTAGAGTTGAATATTGGAGATACAAACATGATTTTTAATACCTCCGAAAAAAATAACTTCTTTTTCTCTGAATAGATGTTTCTGGTTTGTGAAATAGTAAGCAACAACATAGTACCCTTGTTGTGTTGTGTCAGACAAGACCAAAGTAGAAGTTGTAAGCGGAAGGAAGTCTTACTCTAAAAATGCAATTAAGGCTCACAGTGAAAGTCCTAATTTAAAACTTAAATGTTTTTGATTGACTTGTGTTGCAAGTCATAATGTGCAAGTCCAAGTCAAGTCCCAAGTCAAAAACTGATAATTACAAGTCAATTCATGATTCACAAAATATAGCCACTCAAGGCCAACTTGGGCCAAAGTCAAGTCTACAAGTCTGGTTGAACAGATTTACAATTCTCCAGTCAATGCATTGATGAAATATTTACTGTTGAAAAAGCATGGCAAGCTGGAATTTGTACTCCTGCACCATGTGATAGAAATAGCTCCGTGAACAAGCTTACATGAATATCATGATATCTTGTGGAAAATGATTGTTATTGTAGCTTCATCATAGCAAAACACTTGACACTTGAGGGGTCACTAGCTTGAGCTAGTGTCTATTGGTTATCTGGAAGGGATAGGACTGGCCCTTGGCTTGAAACCTGAGAGGCAAGTGCCAAGCTAGACAGGATTATTGAATGCCTGCCCAGAGTTTACTTTGTTTATTAGGCCCAAAGCCATGCTGGTATTTGGCCAAGATATCAGTGTTTTCTTGCCTAGTAATGGAAAGACAGTGACGGAGAATACCACTGTTTCAATTAGCATGATGTTTCTTTTTTAAGTTTTAAGTCATATGTTTTTATCACGGAGACTGAGAAGAGACCATATTTCTTAGATGAGTCCAGCCTGTAATATGAATTTCTGCTCAATTTCAAGTTAAAGCAGTACATACATGTATATTTCACATTTCATTCAGATTTCCTGTAGAATCAAACTCAAGTTTCTTTAAAATGGACAGCCCTTCCGACACTTGATGACTGTGAGAGAACACCTCATTAAAGCTCTTCAGAGATCTCACTCACTAGATGCTTTGTATCTTTATAATGACCACCCTGTGGTAACGGCCAATCAGGAGTGCAACGTATGTATTGAAGGAATAATTAAGAGATGAAAAATGACATAAGAGTTCCTTTGCCGCTGGCTATTTTTATACAGTCATTTGCAAAACTTTTAAGATTACCTGGAATTTGTTGGTATTTGTCTCACTGGACCTGCATTACAATGGCTCATTGAATGATTACATCACATTGTTTACAATGGTGCATAGTGTCATAGTCATGCTATGAGCCCATTTGAACGAAATTTTGTGCAAAGGCAGGTCTTGTATGACATCTGTAATGCAGCATGGGTAAAAAAGCCAGTCTAAGTCATCAGAGACAGAGGATGGCATACTCAATATCAAACTGTTAACATTTCACGTTATGGAAATGTAGTCACATGGTAGTTCAATGATCAACTGTAGTTATATCATTTCCAGTGAATTTGCATGTGACTTGATTACAACTCTCTTTTTGTCAGCATTGGTCGAAATGGTGGAAAAAATGGAGGGAAGTTACTTTTATAGCAATAGTTTAAATAAAATCTTTGCTTTTTTTTACAATGATGCTTGTCTTCATTATATTTATACAAAGCCAATGAAAAGGTCACATTTGGGAATTTGAAAAAGACCAATGAAATACAAAGAACCTCCGGAGTTATAGAATAGATCGCAACCAATAAAATCTACACGCCTTTGTCATTCTGCAATGTAATACAAGTCAAGGGTCAAGGTAATGCGCAATGAATACAATGGTTATGATCAGTGATGCACTTGTTTCTTGTGGCATGCTCACTCTCAGTCAAAGGCAAAACCAATTGTGTATTAAGTTTGGTCAGTCTCTGCTCACCTCAAAGCATTTTCGTACTTGGATTCCTCTGACTCGTCATCAGTCACATGGTCGTCAGTTAAGAAATTCTACAACTATAACAGTGCCTTTCTGTCGTACAAGGAGGTATCAGAACAGCCCTTTTGTAGGATTGATAAAGCTGCTTAACAGTGTGTCTGACTAAACCTATTAGCTCCATGTTGAGTTTATTTGTCCTGCCAATAATAGAATCAGACCTTATCGTTTACTTGCTCTGGTTCATTTTTTAATGCTTTTAATACAAATGATAATGTGGTTCCTGCGTCGTAATTGTCCTTCCTATCTAATGTTCCCTTGGTAATATTGTGTGTTTTGATCCCCCTCCTCTTCCTTTTGACCGCTCTTCCTCCTGACCCCCCCCCCCTTACCCCCTCCCCCATTTTGACCCTCCTTAGCCCTATATGTTTTGTTTCCTCTTCCCTCTCTGTATTTTCGCCCTTTTGTCCAAGTACATTGTTAATGTTTGTAAATAAATTTTGATTTCCGTTGATTCAATTTTTTGTCATTTTAATTTTAACCCTTTTAGAATGTATTATTGATCATAATGGCCCTGTTTACTCCAAGGCTTTGTAGAAATTTAAGGCTGTTAGCTTTTTAATACCCTTTTCTTTTGTAATTGTACATATTATTGTATATTTATTTGTTTTAATGTACATGCAAATTGTATTCACAATTCTGCCCCTGGCGGCGAGGAATACAGTTAAAATAAATAAACCATTCATAATAATAATAAACCATAAGCCACCTTGTACTTCAGCACAACAAGTGATTCCATATGAGTACATACATGTACATATGTACATACCAATGTTTTGTTATGTACATCTACACTGTTGTACATGGGCTGTGCAGAATCTTACTTCATTCAACTACTTGGAAAGAAATATCCCCCAAAAGAAAGTTTTGGAAGGTCTTTCAGAGAGGATTTGGTAAGCATGACTGCACAGGTGAATACAACTAAGGCATGTTATATACATGTATACAGCCTGACAAACATGAAACACCATAATCTAAGTATGATAGCCATGGGGTCAGCTCGTAAGTCCAACATCTCATAATTCCGAAGCCTCATAAGTCCCAAAAAGCATTTGAAAAAGTCCATAAGTCCGACGCCTCATAAGTCCGACGCCTCATAGGTCCGATGCCTCGTAAGTCCAAGAATTTGGACTTTTGAGGTGTCACTCTTACGACACGCACCCAATTGCCACACCCTGAAATACGTATTGTGCGTCAAATGTGGGTATACAGCAGTGTGTCCAGATCAGTAATGATGTCAGAATCACACGTGATACTGGTATCATTTTATCAAGTAAAATAGATCAAAAGACAAGAAATCTGCATGTTAGTAAGAATAAAGAAAGGCAAGAACAAAGAATAACCCTAACCCCCTAGGGTGTATGTAAAATCGTATTAAAATTGGAGGAATTGGGACTGTTCGGGATAATGTGACGTGACAGAGGGCGCTATATAGTCACTGGGCGTGGTGGGCGCTCTGCCCAGTAACAGAGGCAGACATTAGGCGCGCATAGCAGGTGATATGCGAGCGCGGCGCATAGGCTCCGCCTTGTACGTTGTGCAATAGGGCAGCGGAAGTCACTGCTTGGTCACGTGAGCGCGTACGCAGGCATGGTCAAAGCAGCGCAAAGGCTATGAAAGGCGCGCACAAGCAAGGATTAGTCATCCTGATCAAGGGCTGATCCGGATGTAAGGCCGGGTCGAGAATCCTGTGCAAGGGTTAAAGTCACCTAGCCAAGTGTGACTGTGCCTAAGTCCGAATGGTCTGGGCGAAGTCCGGTCACGTATAATCACGCAGTTTCCCTGTCAATAGCGCCCTCTACTGGTGTATTGGTCGAGTGTGTTGATGAATAAACCAGCCGCTTAGTAATTGTTGTATATAAGTCAGGAGTCCAGGCGAAGTTTATTTCAAGTCAGGTCTGTCTGGGTTACGTCATTAAGTTTCGACCAATCAGATTAGCCATCATCTCGACGAAGACCAACTTTCTTGGGGGACGGTATACTTCAGTCCCAACGGACTCGTCCCTAGCTGCTCAGGGACTCTCCGGCGTGCCGTCCGACGCACCGCGCCTCGAGGAGGAGGGCGCCCTCGCCTTCGTCGGAAGGGCGCGGTGCCACAATGTCTGTCAAAACTTGACGGTGGATACTATTTACAGTCTGACTTTTAACATGGTGTACCATATAAAAAAAAGACATCTTTTTATTTGTCAGTCACAGAAAAATGTACAGTATTATTTTACACGGCATGAGTCTGCTTTAACTTATGCTACTTTTTTTGTAATACAAATTGCTTGATCCAAGTTAGAAATGCTTGAAATACAATGTCCGTCACCACAATTAAGATTTTTGTCAACAAATTGCTTGATCCAAGTTAGAAATGCTTGAAATACAATGTCCGTCACCACAATTAAGATTTTTGTCAACACAGTGTCAAAATCAAATACCAAGTCTTTTGCCAAACCGGTCTCTGGGGTACCCTATTTCAAATGCCAAAGTAGACTACAGTTTTGGCTTGGGCAGGATTATAATAATACGTGGTATTATGTATGTCTATCATCCACAGGTCAACTTTCTTACATGTAGTGAGCACGGTATGCTTTAACCCCTATGACCTCCAGGTATTCAGTATAGACTCAAATAGTGCATGCTAGCCCTTCATGCACTGATTTGGATTCTTGAAGTGGGCAAGGTACATGTACCTCTCGACCACAGAACTGACTGCGACCTTTCTTTCATTCACTCTTGGAATCTGTAGCTTTCAAGATGGCAGCCAGTATGACAGTAGAGTCAGTTTTGGGTTCCATCATCCAGGGTCACCTAGAATGTTCCATCTGCCACACCTGTTACCAAGAACCCAAGATGCTGCATTGCTCACACAGCTTCTGCCTGAAATGCCTCCAAGAACTCAAGCAGAGCCAACATCTGAATGATGACAAGGTAACATGTCCACTGTGCAAGAGAGAGACCACCTTGCCTGAGGGTGGAGTGGATAAGTTGAACACCAACTACACTCTGATTGCCTTGGTGCAGGAAGTAGTAAAGCAGGAACAACTCTTACAAGATGAAGGATCAATGGTCATGTGTCAGGCATGTGATGAAAGCAATGAAGCAATATCCTGTTGTATGGACTGTGGGCATTATCTCTGCCAAGAGTGTAAGAAGGCACATCAGCGGCTGGCTGCACTGCGGACCCACAAAGTGACATCTCTGGCAGAGCTGAGTGAAGCAATGATGGCCAAGCCTGTATCAACAAAAAGCTACATCTCTATGTGTGACAACCATCCTAGTCAGGAACTCTGCTTCTACTGCAACTCATGCGAACAGCTGATCTGCAAAATTTGTTCCTCTTCCGGCCACAAAGAACCTGTGCACAGTTTTGTTCAAGACTGCTATAGACATTTGCTTGTACCGCGCTCGTGAACTGGTCTCCCATGTTGTCAAATATAATTCTGCTAACATAGCCACACCAATTCTGACAAACTGGGAGTCCTCTCGCAAAAGATTGAACATGATGCTGGCTCAGACGGAACAGCAGATTTCTCAGAAGGCCGAGATGGAGTTGGCCAAGATCAGACAGAAGGAGACACAACTCCTACAGCAGGCACATGCGGCATTCAAGAGAAAGGACAAGAAACTGGCCGAGTTGGTATTTGCAGAGCACACAATGGGAAGGGTGCACGGGGATATGACTGAGGCCAATCAGCTGGATGTCTTAAAAATACGGCAAGAGCTTCTGCATGACTACAAGGATGTGGTCAAGGAACTAGATCATGTAGGCCCTGAACTTTCCTTCATCAGCTTTGCCGAGAATCAGACAGAAACTGAGCTTGGCTATCTGCTGCTGGAAGAAAAATGGGAGTTATTGAGTAACTCAAACATCACTGGAGAACTGATTGCATCACTCTCCACAAATGACGTGGTGGTGGTTAACAAAGGCCAACAGAACCTTACAAAGCTGAGTCCAGATTGCAAGATCCTTCACGTCTGCCCAATCAGCCAACTGCAGGGTGAGGATCCAGGGGCAGTAAAGCAGCCTGTCGATTTTGAAGTCAACAAAGAAGACCAGTTCATTATTCTGTTTGAGTCCAATGTCAAGATCTTCAACAAGGAATACCAGTTTCTCCATCAGTTCAACCCAGGTCGAGAGGCAGACATTGACAGCACACCGACATGCCTTGCTGTGGATGACAACAATCTGATAGCAGTGGGCTACAAGGACAAGGAACAAATCTCTCTCCACAACCCAGACGGATCCATCATCAGAGCACTGCCTGCTCCAATGATTGACAGTTACATGACCATCAGCAACCAACAGATCATTTATACTAACAGCAACAAGAAATGGCTAATGAGTGTTGATTATGAAGGTAATATTAAATTCACAGTTCAAATCAGAAAGGAAGAAGATCCCAACTGCCCTTATGGGGTGTGTTGCGATAAGGGCGGTTATATCTATACAATTGTATCTGGTCTGGAGCGACAAGATGCAGCATCACCAGCTGTAAGTCCAGCATCTTATGGGGCAACATCAATGAGCGGTGGATTTTCTTTTAGAATTCCCACTGCAGTTACAACTACAATGAAGCTCAGTTCAGTTAAAAGAGTTCCTACGCCAGTACTAACACCAACTTATAAGGCTGCAGTCGAATGCTACAGTCCAAATGGCAAGCTCCTGCGATCCATCTCTGGAGATGAGATAGAGAACAATTCAAGAGGAATCACATACACCATTGATGGGAAACTAGTGTTGACTGGTGTAAAGTCTACACTAATATATCACAGAGTGTAAAGGCAGCTGCTGTGGGGATGAGGGTGGTTTGGGGATCAACTTACCATCTTAGCAACATCCTTCAGAAAATTGTTGAAAGAGCATCCAAGCACAGCAGCCAATAACAAGGTTCATATTCAAATCTGTCAATTAGAGGAAAGAGCAGTTCATAAAATTCTGTACTACTCCAATGGTGTAATAGTTGACAGCAAATACACTCAGAGCTTGTGTTATAAAGTAAAACAAAGAAGAACACAAAAAAAGATCAATTACAGATTTATAGTGGTGAAACACACAATGATGAAAACCAGAGTATTCTTGTGTACCGGTACGTATATTTCTACCTAAAGATGACAGTCAAACTGTTAACAAATGCCAAGAGAACTACAAAGTCAAATTTCATGAAAGCAAGTTTTGGAGATATGCTTTTATTGCATGCTTATTGTCTTTTCATTTGTTGGGATGCTGGCTCCCAGCAATCCCAAGTACTCAATTTGGCAAGGAAAAAAGATTAAGATTTGAACAAACCTTTCAGCCTAGAAGTTACATAAGGTACAGAACTTAAATCCATCAAGAAATGTCTGATTCATTAAAACGTCATGTTATGATGAACATTTTGGAGTTTGCAACTGTAGCACTTAAATGAATAAAAAATATACACTCCCAATGATTGGTGACACTTCTTCCATTTTAACATTACTATTTTCAATACCAAGTTTCTTTCTGCTGCACGTACAGCAAGAAGAGCCATTGTATGACGGGATGGTTACTGCTGAGGCTGGGGAAGTAAAGAGAATTTTATTTGGATATTCTTAATGATTTCGCCTGTTGATTGGTGGATGTTATAAAATGAATACTTTGTTAATTTGAAATTGAATTTTTTTTTCTGCAAAGTGAATCTGTGAGCCAATGGTGTAAATACCAAGTTGAAAGTCATTTTAAATCTGTTTCAAAGTTTCTAAGCATTTGTTCTTTGAAATGTTTAAACATCACATTCATATTTACTAGTGTAGATAATTGTTATTTTTCCAAAGGAATTACATAAATTAATTCTGTCTGAAAATCTTTTTTCTTTTTTATGACTTCAAGTCTTTGATTTTAATATTTAATCATCAAAGGTTTACAAATCTCATGTCTAACAATTTACGAAATATATCGGTAGAATTAACCCAAGTTGAAAAGACACTCCTACACTTCTAGTTTGCATGGTAGAAAATGTTCATGGTAGAAATGTTTTGTTTAAATAGCTTATGTATTGTTGTAGTATATCATTGATATTGGATTTGACTGTAACAAGCGCTAGTGTAGAGAATGGATTAATTGAGAAGTGAACAACTTTAATTGATGGAAAGCTTAAATGATAGAAATATTTTGTTTAAATAGCTTATATATTGTTGTAGTACATGTATATCATAGATATTGGATTGACTGTAACAAGCGCTAGTTTATAGGACCGGCTTGATTGGGAAGGGAACAACTTTAATTGATGGAAAGCTTACATGATAGAAATATTTTGTTTAAATATCTTTGATATCATTGAACTTCAGTTGTTATTGTACTCGACTATACCAAGTACGTGTACATGTTCATATGACTGGCTTGATTGGGAGCAACGTTTTCAGATGGCAAGGTGTACAGATTTTGCGTTATTCAAGTTATTTCAACATTTGAGTTACAGACAAAGACAAACACAAATCACCTGATAAGTTGCAAGTGTGAATCTTCCAGCTGAAGTATAGACATATGGAAACAGGGCTGTGAGATTTGCAAACCATCCAGTTGTCACAATGCTCACAAAGGCACTTTTCAAACTCAGTGCTGAAAAGGAAACAAAGTGGAAAATTACAAAAATTTTGACTGCCAAAACCAACAGGATCCACACTTCATTAACCTTGCCTGATTTGGCAGTGCTCTCTTTTGGCACAATATTGTCTTTCAAGTCCACTGAAACTCGGGTCACACAAATTTAGCGAACAACAGATGAGAAATGAAAAAGAATCCCTTTGTAACAGGTCATTCGAATAAATAAAATTCAAATAAATAAAAGCCTTGTAAAATGACGTGATTGCAACTAAGTCTTTACTGCAGACTTTTGACTTGTGCAAAACAAAACTACAGAGGACCAAATTTAACGACAGACTTATTCAGCTGAACTGTAGACCTTCTTGTTAACAAGTTAACCTTGCTGGTGGCTTGAAAGAATAACTCACCCTACTGTAGTTCTTGCTGATGAACAATATTCATAGAAAGCTGCCAGGAAGCTAAAAGGTGGGGATGCCAACAGTTGCTGAACAATCCAGAATGCACTTATTTTTTGGGGGGGGTGGGGTCCAGTTTTGAAGGCAGCGGCTCACAGTATACGTAACTTGCGCGGATGAAAAGTAAACATTAGACTTCCATTTTCCTGTTCAGCATCAAAGGCCAATTGTTATGATCAACATTCAAAAGGGGATCCCCTGCTTGGTAGAATGGGTCAGAGGATGTTCAGATACGCTGTAAATTGGGTGGTAACTGAGAAATTCTACCGAGAATTTAAATGTTTAGTTACCAAGATGTTCTTTTCAAAATTACAAATGCCTGAAAACAACAAGCAAAATGATGTGTATCAAAACTGTCATGGTGGCTTGAAACTGCAAGTTTCATTTTATATTGCATTAACAAGCTGCACTTACATGAAAATGTAAATAATAGCACTGCATTGTCATTGTTACCATGGCTACTACTGTATAGAGACTGTAAGCTGTATAATATTTTAGAAAATACTGCATATACAAATGCTACTTATTGGCAACAACTTGTATAAGATGGAAATGTGATCGAAATGTAGATGTTATCTGCATAAATTATGCAAATGACAAGGTAACCACGGCAGCACAGGAAACAGTACAACCTTAAGAACAGACTGCATCTCTCAGAGACCTTGAAATAACAGATTGTTTTTAATGAAATGCAACAGTTTTTTACCAGTTTTTTGGAGTAATCAAGTCTGAGAAATTCTGCACAATACGTTCCTGTACAAAATAGTACATTAGCTAGCATTTAAAGTGAACCATTTCATCACAACCTAGGCAAGTCACATGTCAATTCTTCTCACTCATTTTGTAAATAAAGAGTTTGGAACACACAGGCTATCCAACTGTTTGATAGCAAGAGATAAATAAATATAATTTTCTACATCAACTACAATTGCACAATCTAGCCTGTTAACTATTTCAAATAATTACCTAACCTGACACTTTTAAATATATTTCTGTATTCACATGAAAAAAAGTGTTTTGAGTGTAGAAGGTGACAATTAAAATTATCCTGTACAAAAGATTGCCCAACCCCACCATGCTAGAAAATCATCTTTGATACCCTTTGGTGAGAATCTTACTGTTAATTTCTTCCAGCTTTTGATTGCAAAGGAGAATTTAACATAGATTGTCACAAATCGAACCTGTTGTATGTCTTAACTTGTAACTTAGGCCGGAGATAGCTATAACTAATTAATTGGTTACAATGGCATGTTTACATAACACAGTTGAAGGTAACTCAGTGCTGGATTGGGAAAGGAGGATTTATTAAAGAAATTCCATGAAATCTTAGCACACTATTAAATCGTTGAAGAGGTGTAAGTTCTAAACCTGAATGTCAGATTCATCAACTGAAGCCGAGTGGTTGACACAAACACTGCTTGAAATAGCAGATGGACTAAAACACGAGGATTGGGATATGATCAAGCATTAGAATTGTGCTGGAGGAGGAAAACACTTTAAGCACAGTGTTTTGGAATCCTTGGGTGAGATCTTAAATCGCTGGTTAACACTGCACAGAAAGGGACTAAAACTTGGCTTGTTTGTTCTTCAAATGCTGTCGATTTCTTGAGTGAGTCTTATTTACAAGATTGACCCTTGAGCAAAATCAACTTTAGTCGGCAGTTTCATTCTTAGGGTTTGGTTTACTTTCTGGAAGACATCTTTTCAAACACATTAAAAATCCAACAGACAGATGTAAGGCAGTGAATGGGGACTAGCAGCTAGTCTTGAAGCGTGACCATAATGCTCTTGATCCATTCTACAGAAAGACAGAAGAGAAGAGAGGTGGAAAATTACAATGTAATCTGCTTTGCACAGATGAGTCTTTGGTCTAAATAAGGGTAAATAAGCTAGAAAATATAGAAATACACTGCAATGGACCCCCCAGTTTTCCAAAATCTTTCCATCTTCTCAAAGAAACAATTATACTTGTTCTCCTAGCTCATCTAACTTTAAGCCACTAAATAAGCAAAATAATCCAGACCCACGTCCAAATCTGGATTAATTTTTCAGGCTCATTCTGGAAGAGATATTGCTTTCCATAAATATCTACTGGAGCCCGAGCGATGCCTGAAATGCTGGTCAAAGGATTAATGCCAAACTAGAGTCCTAGTCCTGAGGATAAGCCTGACAGACATGTAATGATACTGTCCACACCTTCTACAAACGAGCCCATTCCATGTTGACTGACTTGCCAAAATGATTACAACAAAAACACCACATTCACAGAACCACAATCAAATTTTTTGTAACCCCCCCCAAATTTTTCTTTTGAGGGGGTCAAAAGTTTGAAAATCTTGTATGGCCTTTCCGACAATCGAGGCTACATTTTGCTACCGTTTTATGCTTTTGGAAAGTAAAGAAAGTAGAAAAACTGCCCTTCTCTGGTCACTTTTCACAAACACACTGGAGGACTCCTTTTGGAGGGAACAAAGCATCACTGGCTCCCCTCAGTCCCACTGGATTTGCCCTTGACTAGCTGGTGATATGCAGCACCTGTTAGTCCATGTTTCCCTATTCTTGACCAACTTACTTTCATAATCAATCATTCCTTTCTCATTCTCATGACCAGCCAACAGGATGTCCATTTCATCATCCGTAAGCTTCTCACCTACAGTGAAGAAAAGTATTAAAATTGCCCATCTATTAGTTAACATTTTTGAGACTTAAGATGGGGCCGAGATTGTTCTGACGGTAGTGTCCTAGGTGGGACACTCAATTTAAAGTATCCCTTTGAATGGTTTGAAACTAGTTTAACACTTTCTACACAAACTGTAAATTTCTCTTCTGAACAGCCAGCCTATGCATGACCTATTTCTATTTATTTCCAATCCTCTGAAAGGAATTGGGTTTTAGAAAAAAAGAATACACTGATCTTCTTGAAATAATGTTGTTACGGAAGAACTTGCCAAAATGTCATGGCAGAAACTAAACATGTATGATTCAGTTCCGAGTGTGACTCACTGGAACATGATAGGCTCCTCCAAGTATGAAAACAGAGAAATCTCTAACATCACAAGATTTCATCAGGGCCAAGAATCAATTCAACAGCCAGGCTGGTCTGAGATTATGCTATCATCAAGTTAATGAAACTGATAACTTGACTGCAGTCTTTGCAAATGAGGTTTTAAGTCAGGGCGACATTTGGGGGTTCCTGTAAACAATCCATAGTTCATACCGAGAGCTGTCAGAACATGGCGTAACTCTGCAGCTGAGATCAACCCATTCGCTTCCTTATCAAACACTTTGAGACCCTCCAGGTAATCCTCAAACACCCCCACTTCTTTGCTTTTTGCCACGTCGACCAACATGGGAAGAAATTCCTCAAACGTGAAGCGGTCATCTGAAAGAGCAAGAACACAATATCAACTGTCTCTTAAAGTGGGTTAAAAGGACAAAAAGCATCCAAAACAAGACACTTATCCTAATAAGTCTCTTACTTAAAGGCAGTACAACTGTAGCACTTCTGTCAACTGGAATTCAAAGTACAATGTAACATGTTTTGAGTTAAAGGAAATTAATTTGTTCATAGCCAAATAATGCAACCTATGATTGTGGCTAACGGAAATCAGTTCAATCCAAGTTGTCCCTGCTTCTGAGGCAAGCATAAGAATAATTTAAAACTAGCTCAATGTCAATTTTAGGATATCGCATAATATTCTCAAGTTAGCCACAAATGTTAGCAAAAATGCCTCACCAGCCTGATTAATAAACTATTTCTAGTAAATACAATGTATGCCTCAATGTCTTGATTACACAATTTTGTTTTAGAAAAGGATAATTCATTCTAAGGTAAAGCGATCACATCTTCAGCAATTCTTACATTCATCAGCTTTGCCTATGAGCTTTTTGATCTCTGCCAGCGTGGGGTTGTGGCCAATGCACCGGCAGACATTGCCAACATCTGTGCTGGGGATTTTGTGGTCTCCGATCTTATCAAAGAGATTGAAGATTTCCTTGAACTCTGCACAGAGAAATAAAAACAATTTTAATAGAGAAGCGGCAATGTTGTAGTGCACACCAAGTGTACTACCAAATAGTTCACTGGTTTGTTTCAGCAAAAAGATGTACAACAGTACTGCAGTCATGCTTTGCAAATCATTGACATTAACACACAGGAGACATAACTTTGACTTTTGGGCATCAGAAATATTAAGGAACAAGCCCCATTATGTGGGATCTTTTCAAGTATTCACTTATCACAAGAAAGAGAAACTCTTGAGCTCTTACTTGTGAGTGACTAGCAACCATCAAGCTACAGAAATAATTTGAGACTTTTGTAGTTGAGTAAATAGTAGAATGCAAGGCCACTGAAAATGTTTTTTGTAAAAAGAGTACCAGCCTCCCTGTCTTGATTAAATTCTGATTAACCCTAACAGTCCCAAATCCTCCAATTTCAATATGATTTACAGACACCCTAGGGGGTTAGGGTTAAATCACTGAGCATGTTGGTAAGGAATAAATGAAACATGTCAGTAAAGCCAGCTGCATTATCAAACGCGCTGTAGTTGTAAACACTGAGCGCACAAAATGAAGTTTGGAATCGGCATTTCAGAATGGGGTCGATACCATCAACATTTACAAATCATTATTTTACACTTCAAATAGCAATTTGGAATTACAAACAAACTAAATTGATATCATTTAGTGTGCTGATACTTTGAGGTTTGAAACAGATGCACAGAAATTAGACAAATGTCTATCATCCTACAGCAAATACAAAACCTTTCTCAGTCCCAAGAAACCAGATAAGAGTGCCTATCAAATATAATTTCAGATTCTTTTAAGTTAAAGGCTGAAACTCTCAAGACACACTTTCAAAAATTCCGAAATTATCCTAACACCTAGCACAGCATCCTATGGTAAGAGCCACAGCTATTTGTTCTGATAGCCATGATCTTGTTAATCTTCCAGAGGCTGACGAGGCAGCGTCATACAGCCTCTGACTCCATCCCTAGTCAGATGCAGCCCAGCTAGCTAAGAGCACTATCTCATTGCTCGCAGTCTCTCTCTCTCTCTGAGTGCATACTAGGGAGAAGCCATGTACAAATAAGGTGTGGGGCAACCAGCTCAGTATAATATGTGTGTGTGGTGTCTGGCCATTCCATTGGCACTCACCATACATGGAGTTCACATACCAGGCAAGCGGAAGCCAGAAGCATTAAAGGGACTTCCCAATTCAAAGGTATGCTTCTCTTCTATTGGATATCCTTAGAGGTCACAGGCAGGTGGAGGGGGGGGGTTCCAAATGGCCTGAACCCTCTTCCCTTTCAAAAAGTCATGCATCTCAGCCAGTACATATCCTACAAAAGAGCTCACTGACTATTGTTTTTTCCCATAAATGGAATGTGTGACCTGCACTGTGTGCTGGGGTCCATGGTAGCTACTTCTATACTGGCATAATATTAAAAAATGCTGAATATAATAAAATTGGAATTTGACTTAAGTCTTGACTGTTTGTTTCTTGGAAATTCCATTGTTTACTTTCTGAATAAATCAATTCAATAAAAACAAAAAAATAGTTTTCACATTAAAATGGAGAAAATTCAAAAGTAATGAGCTTATGTCCTTAGCAGTTCAAAAACTGAATCTTTTGTGAGATCCCTCTCAATTTCACAAAGTGGTTTCTCAAAGTAACATTTTGTGTCTTGTCAGTCTTATGAACTTGATGAACTGTCACACCAATTCCAAATATTTATGACATAAAATGTAAGTAACTACAAACACGGCATCATCCTAATTTCTTTCTTTGTTTTTGTCGCTCTCAAGAGTTTGTGTTGTTTGCTTTTTGGGGTTCAACACCTTCTCATGAAAAGTCTATGAATCTTCCCGACACCTAACTCTCCTGTTCAAATTGCCAGAGTTGACCGGATGCGCCAATGCATGCACAGGTCACTGTGTCTGTCATCACTAAATTAATGAACAGATCTAGTATAATATTGATCTGCAAACAAGCCAATAACTTGGCAAACATTAGGAGTATTAGGTGATCTAGCAACACCCGTATTAATCCATTTTGCAAATATAATGTTGTTTAGTTTAGTCCAAAATTACACCCTGCCAGGGTTGTTAGAATTTCCAATTTCTTGAACATCAGTTGCACTCAGTAATAACCATGGGATTCTGAAAGCACATTTTCAAACAGGACAGGATATTCTCCCCAAAAGTATTAAGTATTCCTGTCACTACTTTTTAATAGTAAGCTTCTCAATGCAAGCGCTCCTTCCAACAGCAAATATTTTCACAATTCCTTTGCAAAAATAATTTGTTTCTTTCTTTTTGCCTTTGAGAAAAATTCTCCAAGGATCAAAATATTAGGCTTTCCTTATTTTGTGTCAAAAATAATTTTAATACCAAAAGTAAATATTCAACAAATTTTGACCACATTCTGCATATGATTCACCCATCACAAAAAATCAAGTTCAATACTTCTGGACCAAAGTGTTTCACTTCCAAAGTTAGGTCCCAAGACCTCTCTTGCCACATCATTCGGGTGTTTATTCATCCCACAACCCTGTCTGATAACTTACCAAAGGGTCGAGAGTTCAGGTTAATATCATGCCATTTCAACTACGCTTCAGAATTCCTGACAGTAAAGGGGTTACCAGCATTAACCCTGGCATTATGTACAGGGCTATGCAATGCCCTTGAGAGCAACGGGCATTATTCAAATTTGTCAACCTGAAACTGTAAACTAATCCTGTGTTTTCCCAATGGGTCCATGCAAATACTGAAGTTAAGGCCAAATTTCAAATGCGCACGGACTCATTATTTTGACTAAACCTTACACTCTTTTTGAGCAAATACTCTTCCCAACCTCCTTTACTGGTAGACTAGACAAATAAATGGGAAATTAAAGCTGGCTATTATTTAGCAAATGCTTATATCTTGGAGTCAAGGTTTATTTACAGTTAGGGATGGTCTATCGCCAAGTGAATATAATTGGAAGTGTAAAAATGTATATTTTTGCACCTAAATGAGTTGACAGGTCTGTCTTTTTTGTCACTAAACTGCAACCTAGGCTAACAACTATCAGAGAAATCAAGACCCTTTTCATACACACTCAAATTCAACCCTCGACAACTACGAGGACAAATTTAATTTGTGATGGAACTTTGGTTTAACCCTGATGTTCCCGAATCAACAGGATTTGCAAAGGAACTTGTTCTCAAACACACAAAAACCTTCCATCCGCTTTTCAGAATGGTCCACATCAGCAGTAGAGTTTTTTAAGAGGAGAAAGATGACCATTTGTCACTTGTAAAACAGGGACACTGTGACCAATATGCCTGGTTTGTTCTTTTTTTACTACAAGGTTCTTACTGTAAAATCTTTTTTACAGTGAAAATCACTGCTTTCAATGGCTTATCCACAATTACAGTTTTACAGGATATATAATGACATACCTTCAACCTGGTCATCTGTGAATTTACCAGGTTCACGTGCCTGTAAATAAAAAGTGTCAAATAAGATTATTAGCTTCACAGCACTGAAAACAGCAATTTCTAAAATTCATGATCACAGAATCTGCTAGGAATATCTAGGAATAAATTAAATCATGAGTAGAACTCAAAGACTAAATTTATGGTGTGGCTACTTTCTTAGGTCACTTAGTATTTCATGTTTACACACCATGTAAATAGTACAGAGACTTGAAGTCTCTAATCAAAACAATGAATTAATATGAAGTTACAAGAGATGAAAATCATTAAAGAAACACGTTATAAAAATTTATTTCTGATTTATAGTAACATTCAGACTCAACAGTTATGTTTACCTTTGAATATCATGTTCCAAAATAAAAGAACGTATGTGCACAAGTATACATGTATAGTAAATATTGAATACCAGGGTACACTTGTAACGAGCATAAATATTTCTATAACCCAGGAAAATATAGTAAATGTGCATAGTATCCAGTCTAACAACTTTTCATAAAGTGAGTCACACAAGAATTCACAAAAACCAAGAAGGAATGATGCTTACCATTGTGGTGAAATTCTTTCAATGTTCTAAGCCCAGATTGAAACGATGGACACAAGGATCCTTCAGCCCAAAACGCTGACTGCCCTGGCAATTTCAACCTCCGATGGAGACACAGGGAGAAAAGGACCGGCTCACCACATCAGCACAGACAACTTTGGAAGGCCGACTGCCCAGAGAGAGGTGCATTCTGGGATGCCTGGTATGCCCAGAATGCCTGGTATGAGCTCTCTTTTCTTGCCTTGGAGATGGACTGTACCATTCCATTTATGGGGGCATGATTGGTAGGAGCAAAGGTTAACCTGTCAACTTGGGATTTTTATGCCCAAGGGAATAATGTGCAGCTCTCAACTCTCAGTGTCAAGGCTGCATCTTGAAAGTCAGAAATTACATTTGACAGCCAGAACTGATGAGAATTAAAACAGTACACAAAAAAAGTAAAATTGAATTATGATCACACGGACTAGCAACACAACCTTTCATTAGAAAATGTTCAGCCCTTTTAGTAGAAACTTTTTCTTCTAAAAGGAATCTACTCATATTAAACAACTTTAAAAAGTAACAAAGACAATGCAAAGACAGCAAAACCATATCTTAAGAGTGTCCAGAAAACCACTACCTTAAAATCTAATCTGGGATAAGCTGACAAAATCTAAATTGCCTTGGAGATTAGGTACAATTTATGCACCAAAGTGGCAAAGTCATCCTTTCTGTCAACAGGATGTGGTGCAGACTACATGCTCTGAACAGATCTAGGGTCCCATGTTTCAACAAACAATTTGATGCATGAACTCCTCAGATTGGATTTGTTTTAATTATGTGCCAAACTTTGATAATTTCAAACTGGGTTTGACTGGTGAGGGTGGCGAGTCAAGCATGAAGATCCTAGCAGAGAGGAAAGAAGTAGGGGTGTCCAAACTGTCTTCCAGCTTCACCCCCCATGGTTTGCTTGTTTAGAATCATTTTTGTGAATTCGTTGGCAAATGTGCATGACAATCTGAACTTCTTTCAAATGTCCAGAGAGTTTCCTGAAACTCTGTGAAACCAGTCTAGAATCACAACTCGGATTATTCTGAGTGGGAGAAATACTTAGTACTTCTCATCATTCAGAGTTCTTTTTATGATAACCATAATCACCAATTTATCATTTCACACAGATCTAGGCTCAATCAGTGAAGAGATGGGACCAATCAAATGATCTGTAAACCGGTGCAAGCACTGGGACAGTAAAATTTGACAAATGCTCACGATCTCTCCTCGACAAGCATATCCAGAATAACGGAAAGCCAATTCTGTCATTTGCTCTTGTGCCGTATTTGTAAACAAAAGGACAACACAGCCTTCTTTTTTTTTTTTCTTCCATAATAATTTATTTGTTGTTCAATCCATTTACACATTGCACACAACTTGTAATGTACATGTTACAGACACATTGCTGAGATCCGGAAAGAGACCGGCCAATACGTCGCATACTTTCATACAGAACAAGGGCTGACTTCATCTACTTATACAGAAAACATTAAATGTACAAGTTCTCTTCCCCCCCAGTTTTTTCCTCTAAAACAAGTACGTGTATTCAGTGGCTTGGCATTGGTTGAAATGAACAGAAGGAATTAGTCTGGGGAAAGCAAGTAGAATGTTTTGTCCACGTGAAAAATATATAATCAGGGCATTTGGTGGTGGGGGGAGGGGCTTGTCAGGGTGTTTGGAGGGGGGCTTATGCACACATCTCAGCTCACAGGATCATGGAACCTGACAGAATTCTGTGTTTGAACGTTTGTCGACAGTGTTGCAAAGAACAGTGAGTAGCTAGTGCTTCGACATTCTTCAACAACTGCCAACTTCTCATGATTGCCAATTTCTAAATGGACCTGGAAACTAGTTGACTGACAGCTGGGACTTGATCTAATGGGATTAGATTTAGCAGAAGAAAGTGAGTCAAAACTGACGATTTTAGTTAATAAAAGAGGATATTTAAGTTATCTGAATTGGAAATATAAACCAATCAAATGCTGTTATCATGATTGAACACAAGTAAAATAATATCACCTGTGTTATAGTCTTGCTTGATGGCTCCTCTACTATTCCAGCCAAGAACTCTCATGTAATATTAATTGAAAAGTGGTCTTGTCCCTGTTCTACAGAAATACTTTTGAGGAGAAAATCAGAGTGAATTATGGTCGCGTTTCTTTAGCAAACAACACCAGCCAAATCTATATACCAAAATTTTTTTAAAGGTGTGATTTTAAAGGAGAGTTATTGACAGCCTTATGCCTAGATGCCCCAGGAGCAAAACAAATCTCATGAAAGTCATCCCAAGTTCTCTAGGTTCACTAGGTCCCCCCCCTTAAGTTAACTTTCTCCCTTAAAAAAAATTGGCCACACAAAATTAAGTACACGAAAACTTCGAAACTTGCCTTTCAACTTGCAAGTTTGCTTATCAGCAAACTTCTTTGATAGATTAGGTTGAGTTTTGTTGGTTTTTAATGGGAGTAAGCAAAGCATGTGATTTCTGAAGATCTGGGGCCAATTTCACAGTGCTGCTAAGTACACAATTTTTTGCCAGCAGAGGCTCAGCTTATTTCATGGAGAAAGTAAGCAGTAAGCACAGCAAAATACACGCTAACCTCGGAGGAAAAACTGGCTGAACTTAGTGATGCAACAATGGAAATCTCTACGCGTGTGCAACTGTGAGCACAACCACGCTAAGCACTGTCCTGAAATAGTGCCAACAGTTAGCAAATTTTTGTGCTACAGTAAGCACGACTTTCTGCTGTTAAGCAGCACCATAAAATTGGGCCCTGCTCTTCATATGTTGGGGGCCCTCTTTGCCTAGTTCACTGAGTTGTGCGCACTTGTGGGAGAGCTGAGTAGGTTCAATGGTTTAAAATACCACTATGGGCCATGGTTGGGAAATCATGAATAGGGACCACTACTACGGGCAAGAGTATGGGCAGTGGACCACTGCTATGGTTCATGGACCATTGTTGAGAGTAAAGGTGCATTATTATGGGCCATGGACTACTGATCAAGGTCTTTGACCATTGATACAGGCCATGATATAGGCACCAGTGCTATTGTGAAAAAAGCCTAGCCGATTGATAGGTCTCATCAATGCCATTGCTAGGATTCACTACGGGTCAAAGAACACAGTTACTTGTTGTGGACAACAACTATGTGCAACGGACCACAGCAATGTGCCATGGAACACAGCTGAACACTTCCATGGGTCAGGACCACAGCTACATGCCAAGAGCCATGACCATGTGCCATGGAAAACTGCTACTTGGCAGCAACCACTGCTATGGGCCATAGGAGGCAGCTGCAGGTACCTCTGCTGTGGGCCATGGGCTGGCACCAATGCTACAAGCCATGGTAGGCACCATTTCTGTAGACCATGGACCACTGCCAAAAGACACTGACTGCTGAAGGCCATGGTCTGGCATCACTTCTATGGACCACAGATCGCTATCATGGGACATGGCCCACGGCTTCGGGCCATGGACAGGCACTATTTCTGTGGACCACTGACTGCTACTATGTGACATGGACCACAGCTCGGGGCCATGGCTAGGCACCACTTCTATGGACCTATTATCAGGTACCCAAATCTACACAATCAACAGATCCAACAAAATTGCACTACTCTAGAACATGTCCCATCTCCACGGTTGGTGATGGCTATCCCAAGGCTGCTATTGACACGGCTCCAAATGTGACAACTGAGGTGCTGCTACGGCTCTTGTGAAGGTGTGCCAATATTACGACTACCATGTAAAGGGCTTCATTCTGGTGCTATTGCTTGTGACTACAAGTACTCAGCTTGACCAGTGTCAGTGGAATTACAATATAAACTGCATTTGTGCGCAACGGTTACCAGGCAAAAAATCACAGGGTACCAGTTCCATGAAAATCACAACACAACCGATCTAAAAAAAATTGACTGGCACGTATTTGTAATTAGAATATGCAATTTATAAGACTTGTTTGCAGGCACAAAATACAATAAAAGGCTGATCTTGACCGTCCAATCCATGAGAGGAATGATACATTTGAACAACTTGACTTGTAAGACAGCAAACTACTTTGTGATTTTCATGAAACTGGTTCCCAATATGTTGACTTTTTTTTTTCCACACCAGTGCATATTAAAAAACACCTTTTTTGGCACAAATGATTGGTTGAATAGGCAGCATATAACGTGTGCGTACAGCACAGCACAAAACAATGCATAATCCTTTTCCTGTTTCCAAATAAGCGACACCTTGCATTCCCAAACCCTACTGAATTGCTTCCTTTAGAGCTACAGAGAAATACTCACAAGAAACAATCCTTCAGTAATAAAAAATTTTCACCTATCTGAAAAATATCAATTTGGTAACTTTAAAAAAAAACCATTGCAACGTAACCTACATATATGTATAATACACAATTACACACCGGAAATGCAAGGGCATCCAATTTGCAGAGAGTTGAGGTCATTCTTCCCCAAAATGAAACTTACCTACCTAATAGTAACACACAACCATGAACGGAAAAATTAAGTAATCAACTCTACCCAGAATAGTATGTTTCTCCAAACAAAAAAAAAGATTCTTAAGTATGACTAATAACAATTTTCTGTGACAGTATTTCAGAATTTGATGACCCTTGCCAGCAAGAAGTACAAGAATTACACCACAGACTTTTCTTAAGTCTATCAATTCGCCCAAAATCGACACAAGGAGGCAAAATACTGAAATCTGACAGACGACTAGGTGGGAATGAGGTACATAGGTCAAGGGTCACTGATGGCCAAAGGTTAAAGTTCAACAATGATTCACTTTAACTTCCAGGGTATTTTTGTTAGAAACCTGTCCAAATCATCCAAAATGGTCCGAAAACCAATGGCATGTTCTTTGTACAGAGGCAAATTAGACATCACTGCCCATATATAGTAATGGTGGTGCGTGGGCTTGAAGTCACCAAATACTTTCTCTAAAATGTGTCGAATTTCACTGGATCTGGGCAGGTAGGAATTGGGATGAGGGCTTGACAAATTTCCCCACAAAAATCATAAACTACGGTCTGAAACAACAGGGAAAGATAAGGATGAAAACAAAAATGATAGTTTGACAGAAAGTACCGGGACAAATATTAACACACTGAAGACAGAAATATCCAAATATTCCTGCAGTTGTTCTCCTGCTTGAAATAACTGCAATCTAACACAATTCTGTGAAGTGTTTGTGTCTCAAAAGCCAAAGAGAAGTCTGCATTTTGGAAAAAGTTTGTATGGAACCATGTTCTCAAGCAAAGTACCAGCTCGAAGTTTCCTTCTCAATTTTGTTGGTTTTCAAATGCATAAAAATGCCAGGACAATATTGCAGGCCCTGGCTTAACGCTCATTCTATACTGCAAATGAATTGGAAGCAACAAGAAACAAGGACCCATAAATACAGATTTCAAGCAACCCCCCTTCCCCCATAAAATAGTAAAATAAATAAAACGTCTAAGGGCCAAGTCTGTTTGCAATATCCTAACATGACCAATACTACAATAGGATTACACACTGTAACCTCTAAAAGTTGCCTGAATACGGGTTGCACATGCAGTGACTGTACTTAAAAAAGTTCAAATCACACACACACACAGTTGCACATTCAAAATTAAAACACCCCCCCAAAAAAAAATTCAAAAGCACATTCACCCCCACCCCTGGAAAAAAAAATCTTCAAGGATGAAATTTTGGATCACAGTTTGAAAACATGTTTGGATTTGAAACGTATCCTTGGACTAATAAAATGAATTGAAAAGAACATGTACATGCAAAAGGTTGGCAATGATTTCGGGCATAGCGCTCATTTGGAAGGTTCATGGGGCTATTCAGATGGGGGGTTTTTCGGGGTAGCATTTGAAGTTGTAATTTGAAGTAGGTGTGGAAAGTGGAACTGACATGGTTGGACAGGGATGATCTCATACTCTGCCATCCTGGAGTTTGAGCCAAGAAAAGTAAATCTGCATCTTTGCCTCAGGAATACTGGGTATTACAAAAAGTGAAGAAAGATTGGCGAGAAACTCTTGTGTAGTTTTGGTTGCTAGGTGAGAATTTCCAATTTCAGGAATTTAGTAAGTTTCATAGGTTCTGGATCGTTTCAACATTCTCACCTTCTGGATGACAAACATAAAATGGAATAGGATAAAATAAAGAGCCAAATTAAAATGCACCACAAGGGGAAATACGAGGGTTACCGGTTTCTCAATAAGCAATCCTGTTAAGCGGTAAATGAACAATAAACATGCTTACTCGTTAAATGGCCAACTTCCAGTGGAACTTACACAGTAACACTGGTTGGCACTTAGCATGCAGTGTCAAACAAACCTACTTAGCAGAATTTCTGGTTATTGAAATCGGCCCCATGACACACGACCACCAAACGAAACCAAAAAAACTGGGCAAATTCTCTTTTTCTTTTCAAACATTAAAATATATATTCTTACATATATACTTCCATCCTGTGATATAAATTGTGCTCTACAACATTTCAAAGATATCCTACCTAACAATGCTCGACTACAAAAAAACTACCCACACGACATATGTAACATAAGGTCAAAGACTGTCTTTAAGTAATTTCATTTCCTAAGTCCTCCTCGATTCCCAGCGATCTTTAATGCTCTGCTATCAATTTGAAAGACGCACACAATTTCAAATACAAATCTTGGTTGTCTCCATTCACTGACGAGCTCTCCTGGCAAATGTACCGGATCAATTCATTTCCATGATGCTTTTAATGTTTAAGAACAGCTGTTAAAACTAAAAGGCTTTAAAAAGCTGAAAAAATAACCATCGTAGTAATTTACAAAAAAAAAATGAAAAAAAAAAGAAAAAGAAAAGTGGACTATGTTGACAGCTGGTGTGATAAACGTTGACTGTAGTCCCGCTCAGGAACTTGAAGAGTGAAAGTGGCACTAGATAGACTACTGAGGGCGCTCTGACTTGCTTCTGCAGACGGGAACCTGATGAGAACCGTGTAATTGGAAACCTGGTCGTTTGGATCAACCTTGAAGATAAAAAACAAAACACAGGAAACAAAAAAAGGAGAGTGCCAAAATAAAATGAGTTAATAAATGTGGGTTAATGTGACGTTAATAGCGAGGATGAAGCATGCAATTATAAGGCTAAAATAACAAAAATCAACAATGGTGCAAGTGCAGAATCTTTTCGTGGTTGTGTTCTGATCAAACTCAACAGAGAAACTAAATAATCAACAAGAACTGAGCATCAACATTAAAATAGAGAGATCGGATTTCCAGAGCTCTTTGAAAAATAGTTAGTAAAAATCACGGGGAGAAACAAAAAAATCAATCTAACCAAATTAGTCCCAAGTGCGGAAACAGATTTAAGAACTCTTTCATCTAAACCCGACTGAAGATTGATAACAACTCAACACATTTCAGTTTACAGTAGCCTCCAAGAGGAGACAGAAACATGGCTGCCACATTTCACAGGTCCCACGTTTCGCCGAGCAGTGACAAACTGCCGTCTGTGATCACGAAGTACCGGCTAAAGCATGTACAACTCCACACTGGTTGCGGCTGGTGCTCAACCGCAGAGTATCAAGTAAAATGCACATGTTTAGTCACATTGCCAGTCGGACGGTGGATTGCACTGAAGAATCTTTGGGTGGATCTGGATGAGATTCCAATGTGGATTGGGTTTTCAGTCCCTACCTGACTCTGTGGGTTTTACCCAGAATTTTCTGCTCCGGGGTTTTCCTCCCACCTCTGAACTTTACCTGCTTGTTATTGTCTCCTCTCTGTGGGTTTCATTTGGGATTACGAGCTACAGTACCTTTTGAGGAATCCTTGATTCCATTACCAGATATGCTTAATAATAACAAAAACATTTCTTCAAAATCATTATTCCTAATGTCCCGAGAGAAAAAAATAGACCAAAGAATGAAGTGCATATTCCTCTGACAAACAGGTGCTGCTAATCACAACAACAGGTACCAGATGAAGCAATCTGTCCATCATTCAAGGAAACTTCTCTGTGGAAATGACAGTCTGATGGGGGAAGGGCTTACTTGATGATATCCTAAGCACGGGCTCTGACCATCATTGGGACACCATCTGATCTCACCGCCGAGTTTCCCAACATCCTCCAGGAGGGTCCACGTCGCTTTACAAGTGAGGTCACCCGACAGATTGGCAACTTCTAGAATTTCAGGAACAGCTGCTGCAAGGGCGAGAGAAATCAGATCATCAAATAAACGATTTCTCTGATCAAATTTGATTCACAAAGAATGCAAGGTGTGAAAACTACAACAAAAATATGAGTATCAAAATGAGAACCTGCACAAGTTAAATGTAACAACTTTGTAATCTTTATTCTACAGAATGTGACAGATACATTCCGATGTGTGGAAAGCCAATAGAAAAAGGGGATAGTCTGAAGTGCTTCTCCATACTGCCCACTCCTTTACCTGGTGCTTCTATGGCTTCGGGCTGACCAATTGCCTCTGAGTGCTGGATCTTGCGTTGTCTCCGGGGCGCCCTCGGGGGCCGTACTTTGAATTGACCAGACCTAGTACTTCCTGTAAAAAATAACCCCCCAAAATTAAACATCTCCCGCAAACTGGCCCTTCGAACCAGCTTTCCTTCCAAAATCCAACACCGTAAAAAGTCAATGGTATATTGTCTTTTAATACAAGCAAAAGATCAACTCCTATGAGAGAAAAAAGGCTTTTATTATGTCCTTCAGAATTCACAAAAAAAGGGGGCAAAAATCTGTGTTAAAATTGTGAAAGATTTTGTGTGGCATCAATTAACAAACCGGTGATCAAGATAACAGGTTGTATGTACGGACCTTATGTTCATGACATCCCGTTAGAGGGTATTGCTTTCTTGCTCTTGGATATGCTCAAAAAAATTGTCTGTGCATTCATTGTAACAATATTAAAATGACAAAGAAAAGCCTCCGAGATGCCAGCAAGGCATAACCCGTTATAACTGACTGCCTCGAAAAAAATTTTGGTACGTTTAACTTCTATGATGCACACACCACCATGCCAGTGTAAGAAATGTGTCCAACACTGCAGAACTGGAATTGCAAGCAACCACTGGAAACAACGACATTTGGTAAGCTTGACTGAATTAGGCAGCCTCGTGAAATTAGAGTCGGGCCTAACCTCTTTCTTGTGGACTCATTCTCAGGTAGGTAGGCCCGGGACTCTGTGAGGGCGAGACACCGGGACTTTGCATGGAACCCTCCGGTCCGTACATCTCCCAGCTCTTGATTGCACGTTGGTCCACGCCGTACGCCCGTCGCGAGTGCGGGTGATATTGCAACAGAGTCTGAGGGGTTAAGGGGTGCCCTGTTAGCGTCCCTTGCATGTAAGGACCCGAAGCCACAAGCTGAGCTTGCTGCTGTTGTTGCTGCTGTTGCTGCTGCGGCGGCGGCTGTTGCTGGGACGGCGGACGCTGCCCGGCCATGCCAGGGGCGTAATTCATCAGCTGCTGTTGGTTTAACATTACAGGAGTCGGGGCACTTGGGGAGGTTGGCCGCTGTTGCATTTCCTGCTGGCCACCTTGCAAAACAGGGTGGCCAGCCATGCTGGCTGGCTGGTAATAGATTGGCAGAGATTGACTAAATGGTGGCAGTTGCTGTGGCTGTGGCTGCTGTTGCTGTTGTTGCTGTTGGTGATCCAAGGGAGGCTGGTACATGATCTGTGGCTGGCTCTGTTGCTGCTGCTGTGGTGGGGGAACCACACCCTGATAGCCTTGCGGGTAGGAGACCTGCGGCACTGGCGGGGCCAGGGGCTGTTGGGGACTCACCAGCCCAGCCTGCGTTTGGTACAAGACAGGTCCCCCTGGGGGTTGGCTCCCGGGGGACACCAGGCTCAGTTGGTGAGGGCTGCTGGTGGGAAGTTGTTGAGACTGAGGTTGTGCTTGTTGGAGGCCCTGTATGGAGTGTTGGGGAAGGAGTTGAGATGGCGGAGAGGGACGCATCATTGGACCTGGAACACTCACTTGTTGAGACTGGGGAACTTGAGATACCATCTACAAAATAAAAATAGAGGAGAGTGTGAACAGGACCAACTTTGTTTTGAAAAAATCTACAAATTTACTCAGTTTACTCAATGCACTTCTGCTAATAAGCTGCCTTGCAACAGACATTCCTGATGAAATCTTCCAACAGGGCGGTGTAAATATATATATGCTATCATATGTTGTTTGTGGTAGCAGCTCCTACACAGGATTTGGAAAAAGATGTCAACCTCATTAAGCAAAGTTTTTGAGGTACTAAGCAGGAAGTCTCACCCAATTATGCTTTGAATTCTTATCTTATGAACTGATGTGGTAAAACTTCCATTTCACTGAGCTTAATGATAATCTCTATTCAATAGAAACTGAGAATAGAAAATGGATGAGTAGTTACGTCGGTCTCATAGATTTCTGATGACTGACTGACCTGGGCATGTTGCTGAGAGGGTGGCTGCCCCATCGGCTGGGGCTGGTGCTGTTGAGTCGACCCCTGTACCCCGGGGGAACCCATCCCAACGTGGCCAACGGGTCGTACAAAGGAACCTTGCAGGTATTGCTGCGCAGCTGAGACCGACTGTTGTGCCTGTTGCTGCTGTTGTTGCTGAAACAACTGTTGCTGCAACTGCTGCTGTTGTTGGTGTTGCTGCTGCTGCTGCTGTTGTTGGTGCAGCTGTTGTGCAAGGTCACCGTCGCCACCTGACATTGGCCTGCTGAAATGCAACTGCTGCACATGTGCACTTAAATCCTGATAATCCTGGAACCAGAAACGAAACGCTCAACCAATCTCCCAACTCTTTTTCTTTAAATAACTGACAAATGCACAATTTATATTGAAAAACAAAACCAACTATTTACAGTGATATTGAACAAACAGAGTCTTGGCTCAAAGTTACAAGAGACCTTGTGCATGTATCAGAATAAGAAAACTGCATCCACTTGATGTTTCTGCTCTATGACAAGTATGGACAATGACACTTCACAATGACTGACACTGACTATGACATTATGCAGGGAAATTTCTGGTTTTGTAATCTTCAGCATGCATTTTAAAGGCCTACTACTCCAAACTGCTCCTCCTTCATCCCTTTTCTACAATACTGGCTTGGATAAAACTGGTTGTATTAAGAAGTCTACAGTCCCTACTTAGGAAGCAATGATAACAGAAGATCATAATATTTTGGGGTAAACTTCACTGGTTAGGAAAATAAACAATAGCCTTTGATGACAGCCAATGTTTCAGACAGGAATTTCAATGTTCCATTTTCAAAAGGCTTTCAAAGAGCAACTTTTCAATGACAACAATTTTGCAAGTAGAACAAAAAAAAATTCAAGATTACAGCAGGAATGCTTCCAAACAGAGCGCCACCACAACTAGCTTGCATACCCCTGAGTGTTGATGGTGCACCATTCCGTGTTGCTGTTGTTGCTGCTGCAGTTGTTGCTGCTGCTGCTGCGGTAGCCCGCAAGGCTGGGGGATAGCACCGGGAGATCCCACATGGCCAGCGACGGCCGCAAACTGGCCGCCGGCCATCTGCTGGTGCTGGTGTGGGAGCTGCTGCGATGAGACCATCGGCAGCTGCTGTTGTGGCTGCTGCTGCGGTTGTGGTTGTGGCTGCTGCTGCGGTTGCTGTTGCAAGGCGTGCTGCGACATCATCTGCTGCTGGGTAGGGAAGGCGTGTCCGGGCTGGCCGGGTAGACTGGTGATGGGTAAGGGTTGCTGCTGCTGCTGTTGCTGCTGGTGTTGGTGCTGTTGCTGGCTGGACACCATTTGTTGCTGGCTGACATTCTGTGGTTGGTACACCATCGGGGTGCCATCTGGGTTTAAAAATGGTGTCCCTGACAGAGACAGAAGAACTGATATTTGAAGAATAAACCACAAAGATCATTTTTTGATTCTTGTTTTCAGGTTTTAAGAACAAGGAAATAATTCTACACGTTCCAAGACTCCACTGAATTTGGCAAGATTGTTACCGAAGAAGGTTTTTATATTGTACCCTTTACCCCCCCCCCGTGTATTTCAAGTAATCAGACACCACATTTTCAAGCAGAATTTAAAGGGGCATTCTCTTAAACACAGGTTAAGCTTTCAGGATGGGAAGATAAATGGTCCTACATTCAAGGTGGTGCAGTTGCAGTTCCACTTTTAGGATCCACAAGGGTTTCTGAAAAGCTGCATTCCACGACTTTTTGACAACTTTTGACAATTACCATGACATGCAATGCCATTTTGAAGAGAAAAATTGTTAGCCTGTAAATTTATCATTCCTTTATCACATCAAAAGGCGGCTCGCCAAAATAACCCTTGCATTATGTTGATTTCCATGACTTTTTCCCCTTGGAAAAAGAAAACCAGGACACCCTATTTTTCCCCACTTTCCATGACACTTTCGAGGACAACTTTTTTTCCAGGATTTCCACACCATGGGAACCCTGCGGAGGGCAGAGTTCACGGAGGATTGAAATATAATGATCACGCTTTAAAGAAGAAGGTTTAACAAACCTGTTTGGGGGTTGATCAGCACACTCCCTGGAGGGACAGATTCAATGTTGGGTGCAGCAAACAGAACAGGCTGGTTGATGGCTCCCGGCTGCGGGGTCCCCTGGGGTGACCCGGACGGGACTAGGAGTGGCACTCCCTGACTTGTGGGCATACTGCTGGCCCACGTGACCTGGGTGCCCTGGTAGGCCTGGGGGTTGGAGACGGAGGGGGCAGAGTAAGATTGTGGCGGGTGCTGGACCTGGCTGATGGTGCCAAGGGAGGGGTGGTACTGGAACGCCGGGGATGGACGGACGTTGGGGCTGCCAGCTCCTCGCTCTGAGGAATCTGTGTGGATCAACAGTGAAAAAGAATTGACTAATGCATCAAGTCAGTGTGATCAACATCCAAAGCAAGAAGTGCTGTCTCTGTGAATATTCTCCAACAACAGAGAGAGTAAGAGACAGAGGACAATACATTTTAACCCACTGTTGTTGTGCACATCCCTTGCCTCTGTGAAAATGCTGTGGATTTGTGCACATTCCAATGAAAATCACATGAGCACAGTTTGTACCATACATGAGCTGCCCATGTGTCCAAACCCTGGAATTCGTCCAAGTGTTCAAACATTCTTCTCTACTACTCCTGCATAAAGTATAATGTAAAATGCCCCAAAACAAGCAAAATGCTATGATGCAATAATGCAGTACATATTTTCTTTTCTAGTGACGAGTTGATTTGGAGTTCAACTACCGTTAGTCTCAGGAACTGACTTTCACAGCTAATGGGAATCAATGTACAACCATTCATCACTCCAGTTAGATAAGGCAGACATGTAGGGCAAGGAAGGAAAACTTAACAGGTTTCCGAATTCCCAGTTGGACACGCCCGTACTTCAGTCACCTTGTACTTTACATGCCCGGGTTCAAATCCCACGGTGGGGTGGTGGACTTGGAAATTAGTTGCGACTTGATGTTGAGAGTTTCCGCAAGAAATAATTGGACAATTCAACCCCCTTCCGAAACTTCCTTCCTCGTCTGCTCTCCTGCGGGAGCCTTGCCAAGTGCAGTGATTAAGCCTCTTTCAGAGAGAAGCAATCTTAAAAGCACCAGCTGGGGCCTAGGATTCTTTTCACATCACATATTTTAAAACCACAAACTATGCACTAATAACTTGGTAGTGCATTCCTTTAGAACCAGATACTTCTAGGTAGAGCTTGAAATCAAGACCAGAAGATGATGACAGGCTTTTTGAGGAGGGGCCTATCTATGATTCTAATCTTGACAAAAAAAATAATGTTGTTTCAAACTGTAAAATTTCATCCATAGGTTTTTCAATGATTTGTTCAAGTGCATCAGTTCAAGAAAAACATTCTTTTTGGTTATCTCGAGAATGTCACTAAAATTCACCAATTTTAGAACCTTTATTTCAATTTACATAAGGCCCTGCTTGTAAAATTTTTGTATTGCTTTCAACAACTGACCTGTGCAGCACTCAGAAAGTGACTCTAAAAGCAGCTCTGAGCAGGCAATTTCTCTTTCTTCATGTTTAGGACCAAGTATGACCATATGACAGGTCGTGTGGGAACTTAGTACCACCAGTTGACAAAGACACGGAGAAGATTTCACCAGCTGCTGCCTTGAGCTTTTTAATATCAGGTCAAAAAAGTCGCATTGTATTGACTTGCTTTTATCTTCGTGACGTCGTGAACTTCAGCTTAAACAGATCAGAGTGTTTTTGCTTCAAGTGCTGTTGACAGAAGCATAAGAATACTCACAAAGAGCAGGGTGACTGATGACAAAGGAATGCTTTGGCTGCATTTCATTTAAATAGCTTTTGAGTTGAATTCAGGCTGGAGGTCTTATACTGGTCTAGTGGGGGTCTTGTGATGATCTCAGGGGGCCTCTTTCCCACGAAGAAATAAAAGTCCAGCTCGAGCATCCTCCAAGACTCACCTCCTCTTGGCAGCTTGCCCAGGCTGCCCCTGCTGCCCAAGCTCCCGCTGCTGCGGCTGCTGCCGCTGCTGTCATTGCGCATCAGGATCTTGGTGCTGAGCCCACTGCCGGCAAAGCTGCTGGCCTTGGTGACGGCAGGGATAGAGGGCCGCTCCGAGCCACTGGAAGAGTCCACGCTGCTCCAGGGCCGGTCCTGCTTCCAGTGGTAGGTGGAGTCGTCCGAGGTACTGCTGTTCTGGCGGCTGGAAGGGGCCAGCGGACCACAGCGCATGGGCCTGCCCGGCAGAAAGGGATGACGGTGGAACAATGCTGACTCAAACTGCAGTAAACTGTCGGCAGTTTGCAGAGCAATCTTGGGCATGTTTATTCATTACAGACTAGCTTTAGTAAAAGTATATGTTACAACCACAAGATCTGTTATCTTGACTCATCTCAAATTCTCAGGATCAAAATGGATTCATTAGGCTCAGATCACACGAGCCGATACAGAATCCAATGCTCAACCTGACACAGTTTCCTTTAGGCAAATGACAGGAAACCTCTATCAAATTTGGACAGTTCATACTCGGAGCAAAGAAGAAACACAGTTTGACACTGAGACATATAAATACTGAAATTCACCCACATTAAAATGTGCTCAGCTTTGGTGATTTAAAGGTGAAAATGTTTGATGTGGTGTTACTATTGAATATTTCTGTTAACAATCAGCAAATAGGAACTGACATATGATTGTTGCATTGCTGGTAATTTTTAATAACGCCAAGAAATACAATCAGAAACAGAATGTCTACCTGACAGGAGATTCGATCAGGATGGTACCCTCTTGAGATGAGCTCGACTGGGAAAGAAAAAAAAGAATAATCAAAGAATCATAAAAAGACTGAATTTTTGAATCTCTTGAACGGTTTTTCCCTCAACCATACAGGTCATTTGGCACTTGCGGTTGTTTTCAGGCCCATTTAAACCAATCAATAATCAGAAATCTAGACCACATCATACAGAATGGTGGTGGGCAGGAATTTTACTCCACTGCACGATGAGAGAGATTCTCTAACTCCCAATCAAAGCTTACATCTTGGTTGAAGATCCTGGCCCTAGCTCGCTCATATTCCTCCTCCCGTTCCTCGTACGATTTACTCTTCTTATCGTCCTTGAGCTGGCCGCCGGGGACGATGACCCCGCCTTCAAGTTTCTCGTAGCCGCCTTTGTCCTACCAAAAATAACAACAACAAAGAATGTCTCATTGGAATCTGAGCATGCACTGTAGATGGCGCTTTATGACCTAGCCAGTCAGCTGTATGACTGAGGCGCAGCTATTTTGATTTTTTGTAATAGTTCTCTTAATCTCAGAAGGCAGGCAAGAAATCCTACTTGCAAACGTGTGGATCGTTTGGGAGACATCATTCTATAGCTTTTCAATGACATTAACTTTTCCCCCTTCCCTACATTTTGTTTGTTTTACAGTTTATACTACCAAACAAAAATTCCTGATGTGAAAACAAGAATCTGCGACTGAATAGGATCTCACCAACACACTGGTGATGAAACATTGTTACACCTACACTTTACAAATAAAATAGAAAATTCAACCCTCTCAATTCTCCAATTGTGGAAGCACTCATACCTCATCTTCTTTGTCCTCAAAGCTTGCTGTGTCCCGTTTAAGGATGCGTTTAGCTTGGGCGTCTTGAGGCTCGTCCTTTATATGCTCACGGAACTTCTGTTCTGGTCTGAGAGATTCAACCAAAAATGCATGAAAATGATCAATGGTATTCAATCAATCAATAAAGCCATGACCAATATCTAAGTTTAATTCTATTTTAACTATTTTATGGATATCAAATCATCATTGACCAATTATGAGTTTTGGTAAATCAAACAAACACCCAAATACAGGATGACCAAAAGCTTTATAATTCAAATTGTTCTTAATCCTACTAACCAACATACAGCTCCATTTCCAGCATAAAGCAAATATGTTAGAGAGCTAAATGACATTATTTCAAGGTGGACAAAACCCAGCTGCGGCTTGGCTACTGGACCTAAAATTGGCAGCAGCTTACATTCTTGTGTTGGGCGTCTTGTTGACGATGACAGACTTCCCCGCCTGGTCTACGTTGTGCTCAAGGCCAAAATATGCAGCGACACGGTGAACGATCATACGGTGGTAGGACGTCATGGGAGGAAACTTACGTACATGTTCTCTGTAAACGGGAAAAAAAAAATCAAATTTCGGGATAATTCTAGTTTAACATCAGGTTCTTCTTTGTTGAGTTTCCTGGGTTCCCACAGAAATCTGACTAACCAAATTCAATACCTTTACCAGGACTGTCCACAACAAAATAACAATTACCATGACATTTAGTGCAATTTGCCAATTTCCATGACTTTGTTGCTCTGAACACAGCATTACAGGAAACCTTATTTTAAGACGATTTTCCATGACTTTCCAGGGCAATGGTTTTCCCCAAGCTTTTTAAGAATTCTGTAAGACTGTGGGAGCCCTGGTTTCATTGAATATCTCCTTTTTTTAAAAATCAACGCTGATTTAGCAGAAAAAAGGCAGACACCAAGTCTTGGCAGGTTACAAATGAACATGTTTATTCAGACATAATGTAACTGCAAGCTTAGACTAGGTCCAAAGCATCTGGCTGTGGCTAGGAGTATCATACATCTCTGTGGGAAGTAGCTACTACAGCCAGCCACTAACTTCCATAAGCACCTGCCATTTTGAGCCATAGATGTAAGAAATCAGATGTCCCCGCCCCCCTTACTTTTGGTTCTGGATGAATTTGCAGAGCTCTTGCTCCAGTTTAAGCAGCATTGTTCTGTCGTTGGGCTTCTGTAGCGTGTCCACAATGAACTGGTGGAGGTCCACACCGCTCGAGTCTATGTACAACTCCTTCTCTTGGCTCGGTTCTGTTGGATGAGACAATTGGAGCAATTGGGATCTTTTTCGGCAAGCCAACCTGTGCATAAATGAATCTCGATGGACCACCTCAATCATGTTGACCAAATTTCATGTTGTGGCTATCAGACACCAATTTTCACCAAAACCTTAAATACTTGAAATACAAGCACCTGAGTTAACCATTTGCTGCCGCGGAATCCCGTTTTGAGCACCATGGGTTTATACGCAGAGCTGGGGTGCCCGAAATAGGACAAACGAGCTGGTCCGTGTAACAAAAGACCGTACTCGGAACAAAAGAC
Source organism: Acanthaster planci (assembly GCF_054643075.1). NCBI lineage: Eukaryota > Metazoa > Echinodermata > Asteroidea > Valvatida > Acanthasteridae > Acanthaster > Acanthaster planci. Next base: position 20,483,125 of record NC_141784.1, read on the forward strand.
CTGCTGCTGGGAACTGCCATCATTTTTCGGCTTGCATTTTTCGAAGGTAATCCGTCACTGTTTTGGGCATAGCGCGCCCGCGGATTAGCACCACCGACAAAAGTGCTCCAGGGCCCCATTGATGAGCGACACAGCACCGCTGCATTCTAATCCAGCCGCATTTGAAAAGACGCCATTCGCATTCACTGGGGACAAAGGAAATTACGCAACTCCTCACAATTCTGGGCTCTCTTTACAGGGTGGCAGAGGCCTGGCTGAAATATTTAGGAGTCAATAAATTTTGCCCATCAGCTTAGAAACCAAACACAGTCATTTGTGTGGGTGTAAATGTCCATTAAATGAAATGATGAATTTTTGAAGAATTTGGAAAACTGAAAATCTTGAAAATCTCCCGTATGTGGGCACTGCATTTTTAAAAGCACCCGGCAGAAATGAGGAAGACCCTGTGCTGGCTGCATTGCCTATGGCCAAGCAAAAGAATGGTCTGTCCCTTCACAACAAATCTCCACATTTTATTACAGTTTCCATTATAAGGCCAGGTCCTCTACAACCAATTCTGGCTTTTTAATGACCACTTCAAAGATGATCACAAGATTACCAAAGTAAACTTTAAGCTAAGATGGTAAACAAATTTACCTTTGAAGTATGTGAACTTCATTTTTCAAGTCCTTTTAAAAGTACTTGATGAGACTTTGTTTTATGATAAATACCAGGCAAAGCCAGCCTGCTAAGTACTAAAGTTCAACCATTATCAATGACATATGGCCATCTATACTTCAGTATATCGATATACTACATCTTGCTAGCGAAGTATTCCTTAAGCATTACTTTGTTCTCGGAAAATTGTTCTCCAATGACCTGTTATTCATTGATTGTTGGTGCGTGATTCCAATATCGTGTTTTCATCATTCACTCAAAGAAAAAAACCTGTGAAAACGATCCTGAACATTCAGGCCTGAATTCAAAGGGACGTGAACATTTTTGGAGGAGTGGCTAGGGAATTCTGAGGGAGGGGTCATTGACCTTACCTCGCGACAGAGCCGGTTCGCTCCTGGCTTCATAGCTGGGCTGCTTACACACCTTGTTAGGAGGAATGTCACCACTCAGCTGGTGAGGCAGTCTGGAGAAATGGTCCACGCGCGGCTAGGAAAGACGACAGAAGCAAACCCAATGAACGTCATTCCAAAATCATTCTCATTGGCGATGCTATAATCAAGGACCTCGCTATTAGACCCTCGGGAACCACGTTACTTTTTCAAAGGAGGAATAAGTCAAATAATTAGATTACAGAGTGCCATTATGTGAGGACAGGGTTTGATGCATGCAGTTTTGAGAAAACCTTTAATAACTTTTGGCAGGAAGAAGTTTCGCATTGTGAAATCTCACTCTTTTTAAACCTTATCATTGTCATTTCAAAATCACTGTTTTGTTTTAAATGCGGAGTTTTAAAAATTACCCTCATGGTAAACAATCCAAACTACTTTTAAAGCTCAAAGCAAAGTAATGAGATTGTCTGGTCCAGAACAGGAAGAATCCATAACATTTTGAAGAAAAAAAAATCTTCATACTTTTACAACAAAACTACTCTATTCAAACGAAAAGACAGCAAGTCAGTGGCACATTCTGTGTCCTCATTTCCCTTGAGAAGCCAACAGGTCATGTGTAATCATTCCAACATTCAGTTCGCAAATTGTTTTATTTCCAAATCAATTCTGTCGACATCCAGAAAGTCAGAAACAGCAGCACCCTGTAATGCTGTCTCGGAACGTGTGAGCCTCGACAGTAAATTTCAGAGTTCTGATGCTACATATTTCTCCTGTGACTGAAAATCTTGTGCCCGGAATTCCACCCACATGAAAGCAACACCCCCACGCGCACAAAATTCTTGAACTGAATTTTTTCAAGAGATCTTCTGACTGAATAAAACCTGCTTAAGATTGTTGTCACATGTACTTACAAGTTTCATGAAGGCCTGCTCAGTGAGCGGGAGGTCGGGGGTCTGTGGGGGTGAGGAATCATCCGACACTGGTTGACTCCGGCTCAACTTTGACCTGGGGTTTGACCTACGACGGATGGGCGCTGCCTCTGTCTCCTCCTGGCTGGCTTGTCTCTGGAGCCGGGGAATCCCCTCCCCTGACCCCTCCCTCTCCGTCCCCCTGCCCCGCCCAGCCACGGGCACCTTCTTCCCTATGTTTTTGCTACAGTCATGCTTTTTGATGGGTTCTGTCCTCCCCTTGGGTGAGTCCAGTTTGGGGTCCCGTTTGAGCGAGTCCGGTCGCTCTTTCTTGCCGTCCGTCCTCTTTGAGTCACCAGCCTTGCCGTCCTTGGCCCCGCCTTCCTTCTTGGACTCAAAGGACGAATCCTTCTTAAGGGTCGGCACCTTGCGGCTTCCGTTGCTGTCCTGGCGTTTGATCTCCGGCTTGACGCACTGTATCTTGATCTCTGGTTTAGGGAGTTCCGTTTTGACCTCGGGCTTAGTCTCCGTTTTCCCGTCTTTGCCTTCCATTTCCCCCTTGGCATCCGGGAGCTTGGGCTTGGCCACCTTCTTCTCAGAGCCGCTGGTCTTTTCAACGGCTGACATGATACTCACTCATACATTACATTCCCTGCTCCATTGGAACTATGTCCCTGAAAACGACACAGTGGAGCCCTTGATCAATTAACTTCTGGACAGCACTTTCAAGAACTATGCTTGGCATCAATCTTGTTTTTTTTTTGCATTATACCCATGAACTAACTCCACTTCTGTTTGAGCCTGACGCTGAATAAAAGTTTCACAGGTTCACTTTCCATGTACTGCTAATTCCATTTAGAACCTTAATATTTCAACAGATTGTGCAGTTGACCCCTCTGTGTTGGATGTGGACTGATGCAGAACAGGTTCACCGCAACAATTCTCCAGGAGTAATGGTGAACTATACAGACATAATGCAGTCACTACTGTCTATCGAATACGAGTACCTTTAAATAATGTTGTGGATTATGTGAGTTGAATTTCTCCCTCGTTGACGGGCAGCGGGCGATGGGCGAAATAGCTGTCACTGTGGGGCAATGGTGTAGTCTTGTCTCTATCATTTGACTCCACTTTGGCTAGCCGCCAACTGCAGAATACATGTTCTCTGAAATTAAACAGAAATACAACTTGACTTAGATTGAATTTAAATATCACGCTGCACGGAGAATACGCTTTCGAGTCTCACCTTATTAAAATTTTCATTTTTTCTCAAAGAGCACCATGTACAGTCTCGGACTATGCACGCTCTCCTATCCACTCAAAGACAGGGTTCAGTACTGCACAAAACCACAGGAATTTATTTATTGCTTAACATATTTCAACGCCTTGCACACAGGCTTAACGCACATAGCCAAAATCCCAGCCAACAACATGGGTTTTCATACAATGTAAATTGTTTAACACCTCACACACAGCAATATCTAAGAATGACACAAATCAGAAAAACTGACCAGAATAACAGACAATCAAAATAAATTTTACATAAAATTCAGTTGGTGTAACTCATACATCAAAGCCCAATCTACATGTACTGTAGTGATCCAATGTTCCTGCATTTTTATGAAAGCATCAAGTACATGTACATGACATCGTTTGTTGGATGCTGGGAATCTATCACGGAAATTTTTTTGGGGGGGAGGGGGGAGAGAGGGGGGAGGGACATAAAGAGCGACAGGGAGCCCCGGGGGAACTCAACACAGCAATGTACATCTAGATGCACAGTGCTGTACATACTTGACATAGAATTAGCATAATTCGCTTCAGACCCAGATCGGGGGGGGGGGAGGGGGTGGGAGAGACATAATGTGACGGAGTTAACGGTACAGTGGGAGGAATACATGTATGTGCTATGTAGCAGCCACGTCTGAGCGTGTCTCAATGTGCTGGGCTGTGAATCACCAGGTTTGGAGGAACTATCGTTGAATGGCAAAAGAAGAAAAAAAAAAACGGTGTGAATGCACTACACGTGCATCCGTCTCGGCAGTACGATTGAAACACTTCACGGTTCTGATGGGCTCAATTCTGCATTATATTTACAACATCATCCGTAGATCTGTACACTGCTTGTGCTGAGTTCTCCACGGCCTAAGCACTGTCTGATGGAGAGAGATACTTTGGCAGTGGTCTGATAGCACATCACATTTCACTGGAACCATTCACATGCATCCTCAAATACCAGAGGAGAGCTTTATTGAATAAATAATCAGGAAGTAATTAATGCTGACAAATATTTCACGACGCAAAGTGCCAGGGTTATCCATGTATCCGAGGCACATGTACTTGAGAATCTACATGTGTTTGTACACAAAGTGTGCATGTATATTTGCTTATTATAGGACCTAGGTGTACATACATGTACATGTACCTAGTCAACGTAAGCTTACATGTAGATGCCAATTTAATGCAGGTTTTGAGAACCCTGCACCTGTCACCGTGCACTTGAATATTGTGTCTTCAACATTTAAGTGTGCATTAGTTCAGAGGTCTGTTTGTATCTGTAAAGTTGAACTCTACGTGTACATTATCATTTAAAGTGTGTTGTTATTGATATAACAAACAGGTTTGTAGCAATCTGAACAGCTAAAAATCTTAGGTTTTTTTTCCTTCGGTTGTTTCCCCCTTACACTGTTCACAAAAAAGCTGAATGGGACAGCCCAAGAGAGGAGCGGAAGACTTCGCTCCTGTGGCAAGTCCCTCCTCTTTTAAACAGACATTTTAATTCTATTTTGATCAGTAAATGTATCGGATGACCAATGAGAAATGAAATCAAAGGCAACACTTCTTTTCTGCCAAAGTAACTGTCAGTAGCTGCTGTTGTTTTGGTATCAAATGAAAGCTTAGGACATGGTCTTTTCAAATCTACAAATTTCATTTGAATTTGTAAATGTGGTGTGAGGATAATGTCCATTACAAAAGACCACAGCAATTCAAATGTTACTATGTCCAAGCTCCTTCATACCAGGCAGCATCTAGGATCATGAAAGAGGCCTGCAAAATGAGGATACTGAACTGAACGGGGGTTTGCTAGGTTAAAACCTCTTACTTCCACCAACCAACAGAATCCTGCAATGTCTCAATGTTATAGATGTAAGACTAGCATTTGTTCCAAATTGATTTGGGTAAAGGATACTTTCAGCTGAAGAGCATTAGTTTCGTCAAGTTCACAGTTCCACGAAAATTGAAAGGAACCAATGCACTTGTGCGATAATTTAGGATTCGAGTTCAGTGACTGCATGGACTTACGAGATTTACTGTTTAAACTTCCTTGGACAGAACAAAAAACGAAAAGAATTATGTAACTGATGGAAATTATTATACAATGCATTATCAGATTTAAACGAAATCTTGAATTTTGAAAATATAACCTCCTATTAATTAAAGCTTTTATTTGATACCCAAAACAACCATTTCTGGCATTTGCCGGTGCTTTGAGAGAAAATACATGTTACTTTGGGTTGATTTTTTTGGGGGGGGTTCACCTTGGAGATAAATGGTTTCTTTGTTTCAGAATTTGGACACCAAGACACACTGAAGGTACATTGTACTCTTGGTGAAAATGAAAGTACATATACAATGCATATGATGACAATAGCAGAAATGCTATCGGTATGACTGGCTACGACTGCGGCCACTTCCTACTGACATGTGCATTACCTGCACCCATAGCCAGTAGATTTGGACATGGTCTGAGACTCTGAAGTGGTTTAGCATTGCAGTTATCTTGTGAACAACTCGGTCGATGTCATTCTTAGTACTTTTTTTGTACTGTACTGTAATGCTGTTTATCTTCAGTACAGTTTTTTTTTGTTTTGCTGACATTTTAAGTCTCACAGTGCACTCGTAAAAGCTGAATTGTATTTTAGTGTAGTGTAGTTTGTTTAAGATGGGATCCTTGGGAGATCACATGAGTTTCTCTCAATGAATGGATCACCCTGGATGTAAAGAAGGAAACCAACCTATTTGCAGACTTGAATGCTTTTGGTACATACTGTACAAGTCTTGAAGGTGAAAGTGTTTTTTTGGTTGGTTTGGTTTGTTTTTATTTAAAAAACAAACAAAAACTTTAATTACCAGCATCTATGAATGGCTACACCGTGAATGTAAATTTACACACAGTGATTACAAACACATGATTGTCAAGTTCCAGCAATATTTTACAACCATCACTGCATGTACATGTACTTGGAAAGATTAGCGTTTAAAGTGTCCCATTTTGTTCCTACCAGTATCATAAAGAAATAAGACCAAAAAAGTTTAACTTCCATTAAAGAGAACTTACACAATTCACCCTGGATGTATTTTAAGATCTCGTGCTGCAAGTAAACTAAACAGTTGTTGTAGAATATCAATATGGACGAAATCAATAGCTTCGTACGCAAGACATGCGTCCGTCCAAATTCCCCTTAAATGTCAAGAAGGCCCGTATCAATCGAATTTAACATTTGCCATTTTAAGGCCAGCCGTGTTTTCTGAACACACGGGGCTGGGGAAGGCAGCCAATGCTCCAAATGTGACCGGTGCACAGTTTGCATCCCGGGCAATTATTTCCTGGCCTGCAATGACAACAAAAGACCTCTCTGCTTCCAGCCGTTAACGGGAATAATGAAATTAAAATGTCAACCGGGTACACCATGATGGGGGGGGGACACAGTGCGTTAAGGCACGTCCGTTGACAGGCTTTTAATGCCGCAAGAAGAATGAGGTCACTAAAATCCGCATAGGAACCTCGGAACCGAAACTAGAGCTTCTTCTAGATGACGTCAATAAACCGATTCACAAACCTGGAATTCTCCCCACACAATCACTACTTACAAAATGTAAAATGTCAAAGTTGAACTGGATTTGTCCCTCTGTTTTCCTCTTTTTCTTTCTCATTTTTCCGCAGCAATAATAACAACAAAGAAATTCTTTTTCCAGATTAGCCCCAGGGTGAATCGTATCTACTTAAGAGGCCCGTTAGACCAGAAAAATAAAATAAAATAAAATAACCGTCAACCCCCCCCCGCCAAAGTGTAAGAGCAAAACATAAACTGGGTTTTAATGCTGCCAGGTTCAGGTCTGGTCAACAACACAGTTACTAGGATGTTTGGTCTTGATGATATATTCAGCCAGTTTTACAAGCTGTGTCCCGATATTTTTCTTAGGAAAAACAAGTCATTGTTGGTATTCATTTCGCAAAAAACCATCTGACACAGAACAAGTAGAATGTTAAAGACATATCTGAGCATGACCTAACCTGGCTTTTCTCCAAGTATGAACATTACAGATACTATGAAGTAGTTCCTTTGGTTGGATTATTCATTATGAAAACAGCTGAAAATGAAATGACGTGGGATCATGACTGAGAAAGGAAGCCCCTTAGGACGTGGACTTTTAGTAAAATACATGTACAACTGCCTCAGATTATTTTAAAAACTTCAAACCTTGACCTACCGGTCTCTTGAAATACCTTCAACAATTTTGAAACAAGAATCAAGTTTGCTCTGATGCTAGGGAGGTACAGTCATCCTAAAGACACGCACTAACATCCCATAACACTTGGGTTGTTGCTCAATCTCATAAATCCACAATAGCATGTCTATCCTGTACATGAATGCAACCTGTCAGAACACATGAATCCACTGTATGGAAGAGAACAACAGATAGACGTGTACTCGTTTTCAACATACGCATGTATTTGCCAGACAGCAAGCCCGAGATTTCCACATCCCTTCCTGTTGTTACCATGGTAACTAGGATTAGACAAAGCATAAAAATATCCCCCCCCATCTAATGCCCTGTAAAAAGGGTCCCATACGCACGCGGGGAGGGGGGATTCTTTTTGCAAAAATCCCCGGCCAAGTTGGCAAGTCCCGTCTGGTGTTGAAGTCACCCCATGGTGTGCAGCGTAAGCCTTTGGCATCCACAATGGATCTGCAATTTCCGACGACGTGCAAATGCCTGCCTTAGTGCCATAATCCACCCTTTTGCAAGAGGCAAACCCAGTGGATGCTCCCCTTTTTTCGCAGAAACATCGTGGCAGAGGCAGAAATGCAAGTGTCACATTCCCGTCCCCCGAGACATGGCCAAGAGGTATTACATTTCCTCCCCCCTCCTTCCATCAAGCTGCGAGGGACTGACGTCAAGCAGTATCGGTAAATGCCAATCACCAACTCCAAACTGCTGGACCTCCATGTCATGCCAAACACCAGCAGTCTGGTAACCAAGTATGCAAATACGGGGCCTTAACATCCTAGAGAATGCAACCAAGCTAACTTATCTTTCCAGGCTGTCAGACAAAGGCAACAGGGGGGGGGTATTAATTCTATATGAAAGACAAATCGAGATGATTATTGAACCAGTATTTTAAGACTTTTGTGTTTTGTGAACACAAGTATTTACACACACACACACCAATACCTGTTTTACATACAGAGTTGGGACATTCCTTTGTTCTCCTGTGGTTAAGGACACCTGAGGAAAATGCTCCTCTTTCTCCAACCAAGATAATTCCTTTGAGTTGGATTTTTGATGATGAGTCCCTGGACTGTTCCTCTTCATTTTGCCACGATAACCTTGACCCCAAAATGCCTCTAAAACTGTTTTTCAGAGAGGGGAAAACATTGTGTGGACGTGTGCGAGTCCACACTACGCCATCGCACCCTACATTATGTGGACTTGTTTTGTGTAGAGGTCCACACTGTGTATGCTACGCCTGCACACACACACACACAAAGCAGGATTGAAGAAACTGATTAAAAATCCGCTGGCACTTTAAGTGATCTTAAAGCTTTGAACATTAAAACTAAAAAAACAAAAATCTGACCTACTGAAGTGCTCACACTTCAAAACAAAGCAGGGTTTGGAATTATTTCACACACCCTTATTAAGGAGGATGCTACATGTACATGTGTTCTGATATTTGAAAGATGAACAACTAATGGATTTTGATGGTTCTGGTGCAACAAAGCAGGTTGGTCAGACCCCTCAGCTCCCCCAATGGAATGTGCATTTTCACCAATTTCCATTTTTTTATGCCCCACCTGTAAAATCCACAACATCTGTGAAAGAATAGGAAATTATTCTGGATGGCTCCTTTGTAGATTGCCTAATAGGCAAACAGTTCTAAACATTTCTACCTTATCAAAAGTAAACAGTGTCTTGAAGAAGTGCAACATCCCGGCAAACAATGCCATCTTGGAAAGCTCATTTTTGCCTCTAAAGCTAAATGGAATTTGGCATTTTATTTAATTTCTTCTCTCAGTAAGTGACAAACTGTTTAAGCCATTACTGTCACACTGTAAGACAGCAACGCCAGGGACCGCCATCATCAGACCACAAACACGGCCATTACTCCACCGCACACAGTTACCAAACAAACGTCATCCAATAACCGACCTGGTCGCTGTGATGCACAAGGCCCTGCACGCTGGACGCTCACCGACTTCACAGATGCAATTATCCCCAACCCTCCCCGCGTGAATTTGTCAGTTGAGTTACGTCAAACCTGACGGGAATGACGTCAGAATACCAATGTTTCTTGGCACGGACGACCCCTGAACTTTCCTCAGCTGAGGTAGCTCCGTGCAAATGTAGCGCCATAGCATTTCTTGTTTTTCTTTTCATAATACTGTCTGCAGGTCCCAATAAAAAAACGTTCCATATTTAAAAGGCCAACACATCAATTTCGGAGAGGTGGAGCTGTTATTTTTAGGTTAGATAAGGAAATGGAAGTGACAAGAAAGACAAAAACAGTGATTTTTTTTGTTCGCACCTAAATATCAAAGGTACACTGGACTTGTACTGCCATGGATACCTTCGTGACAGTCCCCAACATGTTTTTTTTAGTAATATAGTGCAGTGGCATTTCAGGTATGTAACGCAAACCGATCTTGCAGCAGGACAGCATAAATGAGTCGTGAACATTTGTACAACATGTACAAGTATCCTTGTCACGCAGTGACCAATTGTGTGAGTACTGATGCTTGTAATGCGATCAGCATACGTTGCCAATTGACTCCTAACAAGAAACACTACATTAATGCCACAACTTGTAGCCGGAAGAATCAGTTTGTAGGTTTTTTTGTCTAAAAGCGGTGATGATACAGCCTACAGTTGTTGGAAAAAGCTGGTTGATGATTTCCACTAAACGTAATTCCTGACTGTCAAAAAATAAATTTTACTATGCACTGGTACAATACTGAAAGACAGCTGCGACAGGTCCAAATCTAACTCTCACAATTTGCTGATGTTTTGAGAAAAAACACCATGACTGTCATCCTGGTGACAACAAACGTTCCTCCTCCTTCAGTACGGAAGAAAAATTCCTGCAACCTTTGGTCTTTCACAAAATTCCAACACTCCAAGCCACTTCCACAATTAAGAAGAAAAAAAAAACAAGATGGCAATGGCAGAGGGGGGCTGTTCAGAATCGCACTGCTTATATTATGCCTTTAACCCAAACAGATGAATTTTTCATGGGGAGAAAAAATCACCGTGCGAATGAAATCAGCCAAGCGCAGCAGAGGAGGATTTGCGCAAACAGCAGATGAATACGAGTCTTCTTGAAGACATGTACGCCCATTCCCCCGATACATATGTACATGTATGTACCTAGTTGACGACATATTGCCTGGCACATGTTCATAACAATTTCTTTTGAAGGGAAAAAGCATTATTCTGTCAGTAAGGCTGATTATGAGAGACTGACTCATTGTTAAACAAAACACATGGGATGTTTTTTGGGGGTGTAAGTACTGTACATTGGGGGGTTAGTGCCAGGTTGGCTGGGGTTCAAAGCCACTTGTAACATGGACAAGATCATCTTTTCTGCAGCATAAAATGCCAACCAAGTATCTTTTCATCTTTTCCAAGTCATTTCTTGGGAAGAAATCTCTGGTTTCGTGACCAGACATCATATCAAACAACCAGAGCAACAGTTCTGCTTCTCATGAATCTTGGCCAGCGTGCGTTCATCAGCAACCACATCCTCACTAATCTTCCCATCAAAATTTTCAAAATTACGATTTGTCGTGCCAGAGGATAACATCCCTGTAAAGGCACAAGTATTTGTGTGTGCATTTTATGGGGGGTGTGGAGAGTAACCTTAAGACAACAATTATGGATACCTTATTATTTTTTTTACATGCCATTAATTATTTTTTCGTAATCAATTATTTTTTCCGGCAACAAATACAGTACTTACACATGTAAATTTTTGCATTCCTTCTCTTGAAAACAAGGCACGGCATTATCCAAGTAAACAGCACTGACCACAAGAGTTGAGACTTTTAGAGTTATGTCCCAAGGGGTCAGCGCTTTGAGTTTCTGCTGACAAGAAAACATTGCCGCCATGCCCCTCTCACCAAAGTAAAATGAAAATTGCTGTGCAGTTGTTTTCAGAGATTTCTGCGGTCAATGGTACATGTACATCCTAATCACTGATCCTCGTCGGTGATCAACAGGGAAGAGGCTTTATGGGAAATGTCAACGGAGCTGGCATGCCCTTTAAGAAAAAAAAAATGCCAGAAGACACGGACGGACGACGTGGGTGCATTTCACACTTCAAGGGAAAATGTAATTTGCGTATATGTATGCACGTCCCGTCTGCGGAAGTATTTGTCGGTGAGGCTGTTTGCCAGCTCTGCACTTTTTTAGGCCTGTTACTGCCTCGTTTTAGTATTTCTCCCTCAGTAGTTAAATGCCTTAGAGGAACAAGGCAAGTGGCTGTTTCTCTTTAGTCTTAACTGTTGAAATGTTGCCAAAAATAACTGGCAAATTTATGACCAATTGCTTCATCTCTCTGTAAAGTTCCAGTTGGACAGCACATGCGCCATCAATTTCATCGGAGAAAATGGTTACATCTATGTAGCGAGTCTCCATTCTATTCATTCAGGCACGTTTACCTACGATTCCGTTCATCTACAACTATTCGGTTTCTTTTGATTGCTGTGCCGACAAAGCATGATAAACAGGTTCTGTTTGCAAAAACTTTGACGTTACAAGAAAATCTTCTTTTGATACACTGTATGCAGCAATCCTCACCTCAAAGTCCCCGGTGCGGTACCAGCTTGCCCACGGGCTCTACATCAGTGTGTTTTTCCAACCGATACTAACACGCTGAACCCAACCTTGTGCGCGGGTGATTCTGTGCCCTGATGGTATCAACATCTTCTTTTTTTTTAAACAATCGCAGCAACGACTCATCCAACAGCAATCCTCTCCTGGACCACTGAGATATGCCGGCACATGTACTTTTTCTATGTACACTTTCAATCTTGTCTGTGCTCTAAACTTTGAAGGCATTCTTGCCAAACTTGTTGACGGTATTATTTTACGCTTTCACACCAGCATCAACAATGTCTCCAACGCAGCATTCTAAAGACATTTATGACCTGTGACTGGAATTTGTGGGTTCATTGCAAAGGTCATACACAGGGACACACATGTGCATGTATAATACACGTACGTCCTTGGACTTCCAATAGTTTTACAACTTGAAAGCTCAGCAAAGGTCCCACTGATCTCTAATAGAAATGACAAAACTGGTTGGTTAAAACCCCATCCACTATCCACTTCCGGGTACCACTGTTCCTGGTAACGACACAGTGAACCCATTATTTAAAAGTGGGTGAAACTGAGTCGTCGCTTGGATATAGTAAAAGATCAAGACTGCCGGGTATGGAACGATATGGGACCATGTAGAGGTGTGGTTATGTTGTGGCAGAGTTCAATGCTGCAACTGAGTCATGGTGGATGTTCTTCTATATACATGTACTCATTACTAGCCACTGGTAAATAGTGAATTCAATAGGAGAGTCTATCCAAGCAAGTCAAGCGCACATTATAGTCTATGCGCAATACATCCATGTACAGATGGCTATACACCGTTGGAGGTGGCCTGCTGTTGATAGGCACCATGTAAATATGTCAACTGCAAAACAGCGATTCAACTTTTTTTTCTTCTTTGAGGAAGACGAGGATACGTGTATGTGAACCGGTGATAAACCGCAGTCTCCCCAAAGTTTCACTCTCTGAGTTTCCAGGAAATTAGTGACAACAAATAGCCCTGTCTTATTCTGAGTTCCCATTGCCAAAGCACAGGAGCAGGAACTTTTCCTGAAGTTACATGTATGTCAAAACTCCACGAGGATTTCTTGCTCTGCAGACACTGATTGTGCGCTGGAGGTATATGCGAATTAGGTTTAATGGTGCTGTCTTGCATCTTTCATCTGTTCGTGGCATCAGCTGAGCAGCGAAAAACGTAGGAGGCTTGTAGCCATCTACATATAGTAACAGGGGACCACGTTCATAGTGGACAAAGACAGCCATCTCATTAAGCCATGACTCTTTTTGGTCAACAGTTAGGAGAATCTTCTGGGCATGCAAGACAATTGGGGGGGGGGTGTCATCCCACATACCCCCCCTCGGACGTGTACTATACACTGCACCCCGGGCGTGGCTCGACCCAAAATGATGTGTCCCTCTTTTTTTTCCTCAACCCTTGCTGGCTTGCTCTCAATTTCAAGAGTTTGTTCCCGTTCACTTTTAACCTTCTTTCTCGAGTCAAGGTACCATAATACCAAACATTCACCTCCGTGGAACTGGGCCAATGAAAATAATCGAGCTTTTTCAGGACACGCTATGCTAAACAATGCCTCAAAATGTCTCACGAAAGATTAACTGCTTTGTGAGGGGGGGGGGATTCTCAAGAGGGTGACACTAACAACTGAACGAGGAATCCTCTGCCTGGTCTGTTTATTAAACAGAAACCTACCTGGGAAAACAGACGCTACACAGGCAGCTAGCAGACTTGAATTGGTAAAAGAATCAACTTCTACAGGTGCAGGTGCATGTACATGCAGACATGCGCTGTGATTGAAAACCCTGTGCGGAGGAAGAAAAAATGAAAACAATGAGAAAGAAAGAAAAGGCCTGCCCACGAAACAAGGAATTGGTAAAGATGACCAATGCTACGTAAGTTCAGAATACAGAAGTAATCACATATAGGGGTAACGAGGACACGGTGCCTGCGACAGGAAGCGTATGAGTGCATTGACCATACATATAGCCCGGCTTTGTAATTTGTGGAAACATCACTTCAAGCTGGTATTACCTACCAGAGTTGGAATCAAAATCTAACGTGGATTTTCTTCTATCGGCATACAATCGTTAATGAAAGTCAGGGGGGCAGGTTACGATGCTGATGAGGGTTATGGGTTGAAGGGGCTGTCAGAGGTCAAACATGGAAAGATTGATGACTAACCCCAAGGGTTATTGGTGTTTGGTGAAGAGTCCCTCTCTCATTCAAAAAATTTACACTTGTGTAGAAGTGTACCTTTGTGTATTACTTACATGTACATGTGTACAGTTATATGCACATGTACATCATTATGCCAGACCTGGTAAGGGAAAATGCCCTTAAACAAAATTGTTACACATGTAATGTAAGAATTAATCTTAAAACATGTCTTTTATGAATTAACATTTTAGAAAGCCAAAATAATGACAACATGTATATTGTCAATGCCTGCAGTACAAGACATTATAATGCAGGGATCATTGACCTGGCTGTCAACCCTGCAGAATCTAAGCACAACCTTGACTTCATTAGGCAATTTAGTCTCAGTGTAACCCAAGTACATATTTATCATTTCAGACATAATGCACAGGGGGTGTGCACCCTAGCACGGGTATGCGCTATACCGCACTGGAGACACTGACAGACATGACTGAGTTAAGTGTACAGTGTACATGTACTGTACATTATATTGTCACTAAACCATGCACGCTCATTATTGAGGAGAGATACAATAAATGCTCAGCAGCAGAAGAAGTACATGAACCACTTTGCATACATAATTTATCTTGTTTGATCATGTTTTGGTACATCCGTATTCTGTGCTGTTCACTTTGAGCTCGGAATTTCCACAAATTTCAAAAGCAGAGGCATCAAGTAAATCGTTCCCTGTCCCGGATGGCTCTTCACCAGAAATAATTTGGAACAATTGATTTTAATGCATCTTCCTAACTATGCGGCAAACAAACACTCTAAGAAACGTTTTATCAGAATGGCAGAATCCATGTATACCTTGTCCATTTACTCGCTATTGTAAGGGTAACAGGCTTAATTTGAATGGTTTCAAATCAAGTAGGGCCTTCAATTGTCAAAACATACACCCACACGTCGTGCAATACTGACTATCCAATGCTGATACCGTATTGACGATGAAGACAGTAGAGAAAAATCACGAGTGACAAGATTCTGTATCAGAATTCTGCATCCCATCCAACCAGGCAGAGAGCTGGCTATTTATCCACGCTGTCCCTGTCAGTAAC
The DNA here is from genome assembly GCF_054643075.1 of Acanthaster planci. Classification (NCBI taxonomy): domain Eukaryota; kingdom Metazoa; phylum Echinodermata; class Asteroidea; order Valvatida; family Acanthasteridae; genus Acanthaster; species Acanthaster planci. The sequence goes on from NC_141784.1 coordinate 20,498,456, forward strand.
ACTATCCCCACGGCAGGTACAGAGGATCCTGACGGCCAGTTCCGTCTGTCCGAGTACTTACTTCGGAGAAGGAAGTCACACCAAATCCGTGTGTACAGAGGCTTGTGGAAGGGGGGGTTTCAAGCCACTGTTTCCGGTCCGCAATGCCACCGTAATTCATGCACGAGCTTCAGCCACTTCAACATTCATCCCTGTCGTCGCGGTTACTGAGATGCGGCCAGAGAGGGGGAGAGAGATGTACCAGTAGACAGCATCACTGAACGAAATGCACTGTAGGCACACTGAGAAACTCCCCCAGATGTATGCAGAACATGTACATAAACAATAGGGTGGCTCGTCGCTACCCTCTCTCGTAGACAAGATTTCACTATATGCACTGTACGTACACACATGTACAATGTGCATGTATGCCCACGGTACTCATAAGGTTCCCATGCACACTACATGTACATGTACCCGTACTTGGCATGCCACTTTACATTATCGTGCATATGACTCCCCGACAGCAACAGCAAGCACATAATGCACACGGGTTGGTATGCACAGGGCTCCGCAATCGTCTTATAATGAGGCCGGCCCACTGTTACTGGGAGAAAATCATCATCACTCGCTGTATACTCCCCGTGTCTCACTGGCATGCTGGCCGTGTTTGACGTTGCTGATGATGTCACCCAGGCTCACTGCTGACCTCAGGGCTAACCCTGGCAAGCTAGCAACCAAACACGCCACCTGAGAACCCAACCGGCTGATGTCATTAGCGGCCAGCCAAACACACTGGAGGCCAGGACGTCGCTGGCTATTGATTTGCTCCAAACCATTGCAGGCTATTGAGAGAAAACCGTGTTTGCATCAGGCTACGATTAGAGGGGAAAAAAAAGACCAAAAAAAAAAAAAAATCACACGGGGCCGTACTGACATTTATACCCGGCTGAAGATAGAAATCTGGCCACTGGAGGTCCATGGGGGGGAGAGGGGAATGAAATCAGACATTTTTTGGAGCAGTTTCCATAATTAGCAGCTTTGTTTTTCAAGGCAGATACTCAAGGAGTTATTTTCAAATTCCGGCTGGCATTTTAGGAGACTCAAGGCGAGTGGTGGGTCTGTTTTCCTCATGTTTTTAATTGTGCTCAGGGATGCTTGATGTGACATCAATGGGTTTAATTGGCAAATGAGACACTCCACATCTGCACATGGCAGACGGATAAAACCAGCATGTTATAAAAGCTTCCTGTATAGCCCATGTCTGAGCATTAATTTCAATTATTGGCATTTTTCAATTTTCAGTCAGTCTGACACCATTGCAAAAGTACCGGTATGTGTCACTTCAGAATTTTTTTACTGCCAACTATTTCATGAACTCCACAATTACATGAAAAAAATGTTCTCTTTGCTTGCCAGCCAAAGAAAATTCATATAACTAGTTCATTTGGTGGGAAAATATTTTCTGGATTTCAATTTTACCAAACATTCTGACATTAAAAAAACCCTGTCTAACATTCAGTTATGTTTGACAACAAATTGTAATTATCCAGCTTGCATTACTATGTTGTCTTGAACGGAAACATTTTTTTTGCTTTACCAAAGACAAGTGCAAAACTGTTTCCAAGAGTTTAAATTGAATTGCGCATTTTCCAAATGACAACCAGACAAGCTTTCTCAAGGAAGCGTCAGGGCATAAACACAGGGGCAACAACATGTGAACTTTTTATTTGTAGAAACTGTCACATCAAAAGAGGTCCAAAATAATGTTTTAAACATTGCAGAAGTCCAGACAAGTGGTATTTCCACGGCAATACTTGATAACTTCATGTACATGTGCAGCATGCCATGAATTTTGATTTTTCCATTTCGAAGATCTGGAAGTGAGTTCAAACACTCTTCTTCCAAGAACTGTACACAGAGTGAGGCATGTGAATTATCAATCTAAAAGATGTGTGGATTGTCATCGGATGGCAGGTCAAATATTCCAGGGATGACGGCCTATGTCTTTGCATCTTAACCTTTGGAGGGCTGTGCCATCGACCTTGCTTCTGATGCCACAGTACCGGTAGATCTAGATACCATCTCACCTGAATCAATGCTCATTTCCGTTCCTGGCATTGTGTTCCACATCTTTTCTGCCTGCAGCTATGAACTGCTTGCAAGCCCTTTTGTGATGATTGGTCCCTTCGCTGCGTGAAATTCCTTTGGACATTTTATTTCTATCTCAGCTTTTCACTTATGGTACGTAAAAAAATTTTACGGGACCGAGATGCCAAAAAATACGGTATGCCGGAAGTTGAATGATTGTTTCTGACAGTGTCCAGTGTGTCCAGCCAAAATTTCCCAACATCTTGCACAATTCACTCCTACCACAAATGTTACCTTACTGAATTCTGACGCCACATTTACCCTCCAAACTGTCCAAACCGCTCCAGCTCATGCTGTCTTTCTGTCTCTGCAAGCTGTTTGACATGGATTTAGATTACAGTCTTGCATGCCATCACATACAACATGCAGAGCATGTGGAATGGTTCCCTACTGCCAAATATGAAAACACATGAATTATGCAGCAAGATTAAAGGCACCATCTCAAGTCGCTTCACATTTACCTACATGTATGAGCACCATAAGCCAATTTGTGAGAAAGTTCTGAACTATTTCGTGGATCGTTTCTGTGCTTTACATGTTCAGTACGTGTATAATGTCATTCCACTTAACATTCTTAGTAGAAAAAAAAATATCAGTTTAAAAATTAAAAAGGATGAGACATGTCAGGGCTTAACTTACGAAGTACCTAAAGGAGGAAAATTTCGGGAGTCAAGAAAGCCTACCCAACAAGTCACACCATTCAAATTGCGCACACGGTATTCTACAAATATGTACACGGTATATATTCATCAATAAACGAACTGTATAAGCACTGCCCTGACATCGTCCCCACCACTTTCAGAAATTTGGACACTCAGTTCATAAAAATATTCATCATGTGTGGCAATTCACATGTAGGTTTCCTGGCTGCGCTCTGATGGACTGAACCCAACAAACTCAGTGCCGATGAGGATCGCCAAGTGACCATCAGAATGAATTATATGACCCTCGATCATTCCCCCTTGACTGAGTCTTGTAACCGCTTGACCTTTTAGCTGTGGAATATTAACTTCACTGCTGAGGATAAAAAAACAGGCCAGTTGTTATCAGAAGCTGTTTATGTTGTGAGCCAATCTGCTGCCCAACCTTGTACAAACTATCTACATGTGCTTTCTTGTACATGTACACTGAACATGTAGACCCCAATGTACCAGTGCAGTATGTACATCATACATGTACACATGTACATCATGTTGTGCACGCTGATGATTTGCATGACACTAACGCAACAATCAAAACAATTGACCACAGTGTAGGGTACATGCATCTGTACCACAAGACGGTTTTCATTAGACAACCAAGTACCTGTCTACTGTTGTGAGTTTTTCTCTGAAATTGAAACATGAACAGAGATAAGCATTACAGCTGAGTTAAAAAAAAAATGCAGGCAATCATTCAACATTGCAATCTTCATGGCGTCAAATCGTTGCACTGTTCTCTATTGAGCCTGGACGGATGGGTGAAACCATGGTGAAACCTTCACAGCCCAATTCTGTGAAACATTCCTTTCCATCTCACAGAAACAGCTGAACGTAGCGTGCATGCATGCCAATGCAAATGAGGGGGAAATGAGCCATGTTTTATTCAGGGTGTTTAAATGAGCTTGGACAGTAGAGTACATTGTAACATGGGTTGCTAGGGAAATGTTATGAGAGGACAGCTGGGCCTGTTCACCAGCTGCCTGATCTGCTGGTAGTCAACGGGGCTTTTTCTTTCGTTTTCAATTTCGTTAGTCATTTGTGTATTCTGAAGAGCAGTCCTTACAAAAATGCTGATGGGGAAAAAAATTTAGTTGTTCACAATTTGGTTTGGAGCAGTTCCACATTTTTAACGCAATAGCTCCATGTTATTTAGCTGTTTTACCTGGCCTGTTTAATTTGTGCTATTTTATAATTAGGGATTTTAAATGTACATGTGTCGAGGATAATCATATGATTTTAAATGTTGTAATATGATTCAGGATCAAGTTTTTGTTTGTAAAGCCATTGTGGAATCTTTAATTCATAATATGCCATCAACAGTTAAATGTGTAGGGTCCTTGCAGTGTTTTAAATCTTTACTAAAAATGCACCTTTTCAAGTCTTGAAAGTTTTAATCAGAATTCATGTATGTTCGTTTTCAGTAGTTTTGACATTGCTGGTATTTATTGCTAGTTCTAAGGTACATGTAAATGTCAAGGTATTGGACATTGCTTCAACTCTTTTAGCTGGCCTGCTTAATTTGTGCTATTCTATAATTAGGGATTTTAAATGCACATGTGTAGATTATAATCATATGATTTTAAGTGTTGTAATATGATTAAGGATCAAGTTTTTGTTTGTAAAGTGCATTGAGGGATCTCTAATTCATTATGCGCTATATAAATGCAGTTTTATTATTATTGAAGGTTCCAACTGAAATGGAAATGTGGATAAACAAAAAAAGACATGAGAATTGAAGAAATAGGCAATCTGGAAATCCGCTCTTTATAACAGTATTTCGCTACAACAGAATTCTTTATAACCGAGTCCACTGTAATAGCAAACTGCACACATTCTGGTAAACAGTTGGACTCTTGTTTATTTGTGGCGTGCCTAAATCCCACATTAAACACAGTCAGTTTACCAGTGCAGTCAGCATCCTAACAGCTTCCAACAAACACTGGTGTCAGAGTCAAGCTGATTGGGAAGTGGACTGGGTTGAGATAATGTAGTTGACTGATCAAGCGAATCTGTCTCTGAGAAACGGCCAATTGGGACGCATGTTGGTCCCGGTATGGTTACATGTATCCTGAGCTTTAATACATTTGCCTGTATAGGAAATTAATACGTGTACACTGCATATGGTGGTTGTGTAATTGCTGGCCTGTACCGTGTACATGTACAATGCGCTTTGGCCAACCACATCTTTGACAGATTAAGCCAATGGAGTGAATGAACCCAGGACATGCACGAGTAGTAGGGTCCTTGAGCAGTGCAAAGCCCTCTCCAATGAGGTAATTCTGAGCAGGAGATGCACGGAAGGAACTGAGATTGCGTGAGGGGGAACGAGTTCCCGGTGATTTATAAATCATTTTTCCCTGTCAAAATGTCAACAAACGATCTGGTAGGAGAGACATAAACACAGCACAGCATTACAAGGATTCCGGTGGGTTTGGGGCAGAGAGTGCTCCCGCCGCCATTTCAACCTTCCCCTTGCCACTGCGGATTGTCATGTACCATGATGAATATTTATCACTGGGAAATTTCGACGGCAGGTGCAGTGGCGTGATGATGCATGGTGACAGGCCGCAAGACCAGCTAGGCCGTAAGAAAGGTTCCAAAGAATCCTGCAACACTTTATCATATCTGGATATGCAGGAACATGTAGCAGTTTTGCAGGGATTTGATTTGTGATGCATACTGTGGATTTGTGTCTCTCATCGGTGGATGAATTGCTAAACAGAGGACAGATTTTATCCAAGCCATGGGGTCACAAGCTTGTCAAGATTGGAAAATCAAGAAATGTATACATACTGCATATTTTTAGCAGATGGTGAAATACAAATATATTCCTTTCAATTGTCACCTTTGCTCATCCTGGAGACTTCTTACTCCAAAAAGCAATCCAAAAAAAAATACATATTTCAGATGATTCCTGAGGTTGGAACAACGTGGCAGGAACCAGAAATTACGAGTTACAAAATCCTCATCCAAACCCCACAACCATTCACATGAATCACAAGTCGGATGGTGAGACCACATTCTTTGCCTGTTTCCCTTTGATGCGCCGGAGATGAATCGTAATGAAACCTGTCACATTCGTTTGAGGTTCAGGGCTTGGGGGAAATTCTAGCATGGTAAAAGACACCACAGAGGAAATACCAAGCTACCGTCAGAACACAACAAAGATGTCAGTGACTTTGATCTTGTGAGCTATTCCCTGGCCGAATGCAATAAATCTACCCACAAGTAAATGGACTGACGAATTCAACAGCATCAAGGAATCTATCTTCATAGAATCTGCACAGCAGAATTGGAGTAAATGTTACTGACTCCAAGCACAAACAAAGAGGACACTTTCTAGCCCAGCAGAGAAGGCAACCAAACAGTGCCAACATTTATCCTAGTAGGTCCGTGTGTGTTATAGAAGTGCCATCCCTTGAGAAATCAAGGTGTGAAGGCAGCATGTACATGTAAGCACACTGCAGACTGAGTGTGACTTTTGTTTGAGTTTAGAGTGTCAAACTGATTTTGTGAGTTTCTTTGAAACTCAAAAAGTCAACTCAAAACTCAACTCAAATCTCAAAGAAAAGAAACCCTCCAGCACACTTGCACCAGTAATGGGGTACCTCCAGTACCCATTATTTTAGACTTTCACAAGAGGATTTGAGAAGCACCGGTACATGTACACATTTAAGAGATATCAGTTTGGAACAGACAGATCTAAAATTACTGGTGGTTTACCCTGTGAGTGGACTTATGCTGATATATATATGGACATTGTACATATTAGGAGTTATACACAGCTACATGTACTTAGAGAACAGGAAGAAAAAAGTGTAGTCAAGAAGGTTCTTGTGTCCACAGAACATGGCCATTGGGGCTGCTTGCCTGCAGGGCTATTTCAGTGCCCATGTGGAAATCATAATAGGCCTGAGTTTAATAGCGGTGACACCGCCATTATAATGCAGCTTATTAATTGACGGCAATATGGGCCCTTTAATTAAATCACTGTCAATGCTAATGAAATCCCTCACCTAATTAGATCTGTCACCGACACACTACTATGCATGCACATGTGTACTTAGGCTGCCATGTCTTGGCTCATCAGAATATCAACTCTTAAATGACGGGTGAAAAATATCCGCATTCTGGACTGGCCTTTTGTTGAAGAGTTTAAATGTATGATCCTGACTCTCTTCAGGATATCATACCAGAGGGGATTTGCTTTAAATTCACAACAATTTGGAGTATTCAACCCTAGCTGAAGACTGCCCTCACCATCACGGAAGAGACAGGCTGGTGGGAAGTCTTCCAACTGGGTCGTCCATGCGCACCATGCACAGAAATTGGTGGCATATGCTCAGTGCGTCACGCATCAAATGTGTAAAAACACGTCCTCTCTTGTTCCTACTCGGAGCAGATATCAATACTAATTCTGATCAGACAAAATTTCACATGTATCTAATATGCAATGTACAGACATGTACATGTACATGTGGTCCGAGACTTAGGTCTGAAACTTCAGTTCAACAGAAAAGGTTTACATTAGCGTAACTGTGTGGTTGTAAAGTGCCAGTATTTATATAATCAGAAAAAAAGGACCTTAAAATTATGTTATGACCTAGTCAGGCTAATACATTGTACATTCCTGATGAATGGCTTGCGGGAGTTGCATTTTCTCGGGCATTTCAAACCATTAAGAAAAGGTACTGTGTTCTTGGGATTCCAAAATGGTGGTGTTTGTTCCTATGGTTATCATAATTTCTCATCACTTTTCTTGTTAGGAGATTCCAGACAGAACTGGAGGCATTAATTAAAAGCTGATTTGTTTTCTCAGCCGGAGCCAAAAATAAGGGTTGGTCACAAATGCGAACCACAGAATTCTACGGACACCACAGTTCCAACTTCAAAATCCAAACCACAACTGCACAGTGCCTGCAAATGCACATGAGGACACATAAACAGTATACATAAATGTAGTTTGACATGCTCCAAACACTCCAAGGAGGCAGAACCGACAAAACACTCCATCTTCAACTTGAAGGAGCCAGCATCCCTCCAAGTCTGCCTCGGCCACACAGACTGGTAGTCACTTGACCTTTGGTAATCAGGACTGGAGCTGACGGCATACTTTACCAGGTACCAGCCTACAGGAGGTGGCATTTCACCACAGACCCAAATCTGATTGGATTCCAGGAGACGCTGTCCAATACCCAGGGTTAAGTGGCCAGGACATGAAACCAACCCTGCTGAGTTAGTCTGCTTTCTTCCCTTCTCTTTCCATGACACGTAGGGCAGGCTCGTCTCCGAGGATGGACCTTATGTCGGTCATGATCCTCAAGGTGCAAGCTGAAAACTACTGAGAAAAATCTCAACCGTCATACGGTACGCTGCAGTTTAACTGCCGGCATCCTTCATTGTTTCAGACTCTTTAAGAACAGGAACATTTGCTTATTTGCTACTCGTCTCATTCCTGTGGCTTTTCCTTAAACATGAAAACGAAGGAAATAAACGTGGACAGGACATTTCCAACAGCAGGCTCTGTCAGTACTAACCGTAAGCACCCAAATAACAGGCCATGGTTAATGGCAGAAACAAAAATGGACATCCAACGGAAGTAAGTTCATTTTCTTGACAAAAATTCTGCCGTTTTGGAGGCAACGCCATAAAGGGTAAACAAAAGGGGTTGTCGCTAATTTGATGGAGGCAATTTTACTTGCCATTCAAAGTTAATCCACGTGGAAAATGGAATAGTTTGGAGACCATGTCCTAGCAGCGCCCCCGGGTGCATCAGAAGTGAGGCTCAGGCTTCAGTTTCTGTTTATGGAGTACAGCCATAGCCACAGCCAACAATGCCTGCCCTCAGGAAATGACATTATTCTGCATGCAATTTATGCAATTAAATGGACTAAAAATAAATGAAACTCCATTTTGCTGATCAGGGTGCCAATGCTGAAGAACAGCTCCAATGGAATTCCACACCTGACAGAACAAAACATGACAACATTCCTCTTGGAAGTCCAGAAACTAGACACAATGGCTCCAGTTTTAAATCATTTATAAGAAAATTATGCCAAATCTGTGACATTCAAAGACCAATTCATAAACCTGTTGAAATATCTAAATTAAGTGTTCAAACCATGATAAGAAAAAAAAGATGGCACTACAGCGTCGTTTTGATGGCCTCTATTCCACACAACTGTCACTCTTCCCTCCGTACTTGGCAGAATTCCTGCGTGATGCGACAGCCACGGAATACGCAAACTCAAAGATGAGATTGCCACGTGGTGCTGATGACAGCTTCGCACCTCACACGCTTGGCCCCTCAACGTTGTCAAGGCCGATGCGCGGTTCAATCCTGCCTGCTGTCAACCTGGTTGACTGGAGTCAACTTATTACATCAATCAGAGCACGACAGTGGTCATTTACAAGGTCATTCTGGTACACCTGCGTGAGTTTATATGAACATGTCGGTTGGATATTTATGGGCATGATGCAGCATTTCTGCTAGAAACAGGTGCTACAGTCCCTACTGCAAGTTGTTACGGCAGGATTTTACTCATTGAAATAAAATCTCCGTTTACTTGTCTCTGGGTCATTCCATGAGGCTGGGGCACAATTTGTGACGGTGTCAGTTATTACATGGGTTCTGTAAAAAGGAACAGCTACACGCATTTCCCTGCATGTGGATTCCAACTTGACATTGTTAATACATCTTGCAAGGCAGACTACAGAGGTGTGTGTCATTTTTGCAGAGTAAAGGGCCTACTCTACAGGTCACGACAGGTGGTAAAAGGTACCCATGTAACAAGGACGCCATCACAAATTGTGCCCCAACGTCATGGACCAACCCATCAAATAAAAGTGATAAAAATTGAAGCATGAAGTACTATGTCACAGTCAACACACATTTTTTTTTAGTTGGCAAATAAAAATCCCATGTATTTTTCTTCATGTACATGTACTTAACCCCTGAATGACATCGGGATTATATCCTGTGTTGGTCAAACTGATAAAGGAACATGCACACCCACACTGTAGAGTGGTTTGGAAAATGCACACCCCATTATTTAAACACAGGAAGCACTATCAATGAATGTATGCAATGTACTGTAAATGGGTACAGGATCTTTCTTTGGGAAAGATTTTATTCTGATCAGGGTGGCGATATGGGAACTTCTCAATACAGTTTATACATACCTACCTGTGATCCCCACAGTAACTGTTACATGTACATGAGTCCTACAATACACATTTGGGGACCCTAAACATGGGCAACAAGATCATGTGTCTTTGTGATATTTGCCTGAGCTGTGGCAAATTTTGCCACACATCAAATCACACTGTTTGTGACATGAGCACACATACATGTACATGTATGAACAACAACAAAGGAAAGCCTTTGGCGAAGTTCTCTTGAATGGTTTGTGACTTGACACTGGATAATTACATTTGATTTGAGAGAATCCGTGGGGACTTTTGAAAACTAAAGGACACGAGCTTATCACATTTCAGAATTTGACAGACTTTGCTCCATTTAAAGATGTTTCTTTCATTTTTGTACAGAAAAGAACAAATTTTATATGGATAGAGAAGACTGCAGTTACATGTAATTTCGTCAACAATTTTAGTCGAAACGTTCCTTTTTGGCAGTGAAATTGGAACAAAGACCCATCTTTCAAAATCAAAAAATCTGCCCATTGATAGTTCAATAACATGCCATGTGACCAAAGCATTCATGGTAAAATGTGGAATTTCAATAAACTGTTTTGTTAAAAGCAAAGAGAAACCACATCACAACTTTCTTCGGCAGTATGAATCACTCATGCTCCCCGTTGGTTCTATTCTGAAAACAACAATTTGTCGGTCTCGACCCCCAAAACAGATAACACAGAGTACATGTATGTAAATAATAGTGCATGTGGTGAATTGTGCATGTGAGCACAGGTACATGTACCGGTATGCCATGGCCACATGCACTTAAGCTATGGTAGTTTGGGAACCTCAGAAAGAAATCCAGGGGAGAGGCTAATTCTATTAGGGCAATGGATGAAAATAGTCAGTCTACATAGCGGCATGCATAGCACCTAAATGTGACAGCAGCCAACTTGCGTCAGCTAGCTACTTGGTGTGTTTCAGCGGCTTGTGGTTTCCCTAACCGTGCAGAGTCTGGCCGGAATTCAGAATGCGGTTAAATAAATGTATTTAACTCTTGCTGGAAAATTCTTTTACTGCAGTTAATGGGATACTGATATTTGCAAGCATTTGGGGGAAGGGGGGTTTCTGGTATGGGGTATTTGGGATTCTCATTTGGGCGCAGGCTTGTAAGTTTCATATCCACTCACACTTTACATATATGTAGGTTAAAGTTTTGGGTTTTCTAATCAATAATTTGATGACTGTACCAGATCTGAACAAATTGAAGTTGTGCAAAGTTAACAACACATCTGCCACATCTGACCTGACTTGAATAATTTCACTTCAGTTTAAATTGAATTCTAAGGAACTGTGAGCTTCATCCAAAGTAACAAAAGTTTTTGTTTTTCTGTTCCTCAATAATCTTTAACATACCAACCTCACGTACATGTACCATACAACCAGTTAGACCTCAAACCATTAAGAAACACAGATACAAGTCATCCAACACCATCATCCATTCCCTTCAATTTAACTTCAATTACACCCAGTGTAAATTAAGTCCTGAATACAAAAATGAATGACGCTCAAAGTTAACACACTAACGGCTTTCTAACGATGTGAAATGTGAAAACTGCAAAAAAAAAAATTTAGCACAAATTGAGGGGGAAAAAAGGCAAATTAATAAAATCAAAGAGTGTGCTGAAATTTTTTCTCACCTGTGGGAAGAGCGATGTTTTCTGAATACCCACAGCTGTAAAACCATGAATGACAGCCAGCATCTGCTGTCCCCCTCTTTGTCTGGCTGTCCGTCACACCAGATCTAATGACCCCTACACCCGATCTTCTCATTTAGTGTTCCCTGTCCACTCTGCTTGCTGTCTGCTCCAGCCAGCCCAGCCACTGGTGAGGCCGGTCAGTTCCACAGCCTGGCTTGGGTCCTGTTGAGAGTTTCCCCAGCGCAGGGCACATGCATGCACATGTAACCTTTACCAGCTCACTGCAACTGAGTGGGTTGAAGTCCTTGAATGGAGAATTACAGCTACACGATCCTATGTGTGTGCCAGCGTGCTGAGAGAGAAGAGAAATGGAGAGAGGATATAAAAAAAAGTGAGCTCAGAGAAAAGGTCAGTGTGGGGGAAGTAAAAATGTCAAGGATGGACAGCAGCAGCAAAAGAGATGTTAAAAAAAAAAGTAAATAAATTGCAACTGTAAAAAAGACTGGAGATGAGGTTAAACGAGAGCCGACTTTGTCAGTTTAAATTTGTCTGGACTTTGGGCACAAGGAAAGCCGAAATAGTCGGGGAGTCCTCCATCATTGTTCACAACAGTTGCCCAGGAATCCGTAAATTGATCTCAGACGTGTCGCTTGAGGGCGCCACTCCATAAAGGCGGGAAGACATTTTGAGAGCTTCAGATGGAATTCCAAGACTCTTGCAAGAGCTATTACTGTTATATAATATGGACCGTATATTTTCAAGTTTGGAGCTACATGTATGCAGTACAAAAGAGACCACTCCATTCAAATCAGAAAGACTACTGTACCGGTACTTGAGTGGTGACTGCAATAAAACACCAACTCACAAGAGACAATTGGACAGAAAAACATCCTCAAAGACTTTCATACAAATGCAATGTTTCATTAGGATGCCTGCAGATATTTTTTTATTCTCCCACAAATAAACTTACTCTAGCCAGAAAATGAAACCTAAAATGATCCCCCCCCAAAAAAAAACAGGTACATGTATGTTGTACCGTTCACTTATGTTATTAACAGACTTCACTGCCATTCAATTATTACAGGTTAAAGTCTTCCTGAGTTGCAGCCACAATATTTCACAATTGGCACAAACAAAAGGAAAAGTTCAAAAATGACAGCAGAAAAATGGGGTATCCATACATGTATACTGGCGGAACTCAACTCTAGCCATCTGTGAGTGCCCGACAACTGCAATGTTGATAAATTATTGCCATTAGCAGTACCATCACACACCGCTGTGTGTGGGCGGGCATTCCTGGAAGAGCCCACTCATTCATTGGCCAGTGTACTGGCAATTGATTTATAAATATTCACCGGTTAAAGTGCAAGGGGAAATATCCAATTTGATTGATGTCATTAATTAATGATTTGGGTGACGAGCAGCTGTATATGTGCCACACCAGTGATACCCAGCTGCAGAAACTGTCCTTCACTGCATAAGTAGAGCACATGCATGTGCAAGCACCACATACATGTACATGTGCACTGTAAACTGCACATGGAACTGTGCATGAGCATGTACATAAGCAGTGTAGCCATTGGGTATGTAGTACACATTACATCATATATCATGCAGCCAATAAATGCATACATGTACATGTGCAGCAAATTAACTTACAGTATTGCCAGGATTTTCTTCAAGAATACAAATTCACGGCAAGTTTGCAAATTCCAATCTAACCAAAAATTGGAGCACACACAGAAGCCACACGCATTTTTTTAAAATTTGTTACATTCAAGATAACATTTGCAACTGTAACGGTAATTATTTTCTTTTCTATTTTTTAAAATCAACGTTAGACAATTTCTAACTCCTTGTTCCTCAATCAATTTGTGCTACATGTACCGGTAACTGTCATGATACAAGTATGTCTAGAAAAGACTTGGGAAGCTAGAATTCCAAACAGTCACAAATGATCACCCAAAATGTATATGGACACAGGATGTACATGTAGATTCAGGCTCGGGCCCCGCTCATTAAATATCCCAGCCCGCGCAAACGATTACCCAGTATGTTGCCACGGCAACAACCACAACACTAGCCCTTTGCTGCTGGGTGAGTACGGGTCGCAGGGAGCGGGTAATATGCATAATCACAACGCATCCCGGGCTCTGGCCGGTTCAGAGTCTCCCAAAGACGGCAAATCACAGACAAATGATCAAAACTTGCCAGTATGGACGACAAAAATGTATTGCATGAATATCTGATCTCCTTTCTCCTTGTGAATCAAATGCTCATAGACAGTAATTTGGGATCCTGTTATTAATTTCAACTGCAGCTGCCTTAGTCGTTTGTTACGTTCACAATATCTACGCAGCACCTTAAAGAACATTCAGCTCGTGTTGTGTAGATGTAAGGTACATGTCCATGTATCACCACAAGGTCCTTCGATTATGGGAGCAATCTCTCACTGTTAGGAAATCATGAAGGGGGGAGTCAAACAAAAATGTCATGAAATGCACAGGGAAATTGATGGCTATCAACCCTCTGCACTGGTGCTTGAGAGCGCTATTTCACAACATAATTACAATGCATTTCTTCCAGGTGGAAAGTGTAGAGTTCTTTAACTGCCCAAGAGTTTTCTTCTCAGTTGAAACACAATACACGTACAATGTCCTTGGTACGTGAACAATACCACAAAAGCACACTCTGAACAATTGACAACTTTTAGCCAAATGAGAGGAGTGTTTTCAGATGCAGTGAAAGATGAGAGCACGCGTACCAACTTTAAAAGAATGGTGGAGGTCAGCATGTATGTACATGCACATCTGTCATTCAGTTCCTTTTCATTTTAATTACTTGAAAAGAATTTATCCATCTTTTTTGCAGTTATTTGAAATTTCTTAGACTTCACCACAGGATGGCTAAATCACCTCATCTATCCCAACAATCAATGGTGGATCTGATAAGGAGGTAACAGAGCTATGCCGCGCCTCCAAGGAACCGTATAATAACAGCAGAGGGATGTTGTTGGTCGAGCGTGAAGAAACCCTCTGATGAAGCCTCATCCCTAGGCCATAAAAGGCTACTTATAAAAATTTCCTCCAAAATTTGGTCCTGGATCCGATTTTGCCAACAACCGTCATGTTTATTCATGATCCAAGCCCCTCCCATCACTGTTGCTCCTCCTCAGTCTGAAGCTGGTGATTTGTCCAGTCCAGGTGTCTACATGTATGGGTTGTCTTCTGGTAGGGCCTGTCCGTAAGGGGGAATTCTGCAATTTCTGACTGATTTGGCTCATTATACATGTAAATGTATGTTCAAATCATGGCTACAACTTTGTTGCCTTTACGGTTTGGAAAGGAGATGAGAATTCTGAAGCACTGTTTCTCCCAGAACATATGTAGAGACACGAAAACACCGCACATACTAAATGAACTTCTTGAGGTGCATCAAAGTTAACGTTCCCAATCCCATCTTAATAAGCATTGACTCAAATAAACAAATGCTTCAATTACCGTACGTGCTAGAAATGTTAACTTAAAGAAATGCATCTCTTAGACATACATCCACAAAAAACCTCCTCTAAGCAACAAGTTCATCTTCCTCTTCCATGGAGGACTGTAAAGTGTTTGATGAAGAATATCACTGAAGAAAGGCAATGGGAATTTGGATATCTGCACTCTTTTGACAGAGCAACACCATGAAAAAAAGCCCACTGGAACACTCTTTCAGCGATGGTACTGCACATTCTCGTATTTTCCATGTAAAATAATAAATATCCACATCATGGTGGCTTCTTTCCTAATAAGTGAGGGAAGAGTCCAAGTTAATTTCACACTTGGCTGCACATGTCATCCCGACCTCACAAACCAATGGATTACTGTTACAGGAATCTGGAAAGAAAAGGCTTAGCAGGGTGACCTAGGACTGACCTACATGTACATGTATGGTACATGTACAAGTACCCAACTTGTCCATTGTCGAGCAAGTGCATCAATTCATTAAGTCAATGTACAAATGATCATGTGGCTACGCTGGGTGTGCAATCTGAACCTGATTATTCTTATGCAAACATTTTCAATTTTTCATCAGTCCGTTACTTTTATTCCAAAAGGACAATTTGCGAGTAGCTATATTCCAAGGAAAATCCTCAAATCGAAACACTCCCTGATTTTTGATACAGGAACGTTTTCATAATGTACTAATGGGAATTACTGTTTGAATTTTATTTACCTCATTAAGGTACATGTACATGTACATGTGCATTATTTAATGCCTAAATGAATAACATGTGGAAGCTGGGAAATGGTTATGTTAACAATGCAAGCTGACATCTCATTTATTTCAACAACAAATGTAAGCAAACAACATGTCATGTGTTCAAAGCAGGTTACATGTACATGTACATGCACCGGTACATGTAAATGATTTGAGGTTCAAAACTACAATTGTTTGATTTTAATTAATATTTTATTTAGGACAGGTAAAACCAACCACTGGTAAGATTGCTCTGTTACACACATTTTATAAACCTAGGTACTTCATTCAACAAGTCAGCACATTTACTCTGGTACATCAATGCATGCATGAAATTTTAAAATCAAACTCTGGTTTTACTAGAAATCTTCAGTGCTTAATGAATGTTGTTTGCTTTGTACATGTACATGTATTCAATAAAGTGTTAGTCACAAGAACTGGAGGTAGCCTACCTATGTACATGTACATGATCATGTATATATCATGTACTGGTACGTTACACTGTACAGAGACTGTAGTTCCATGAAAGAACCACAAGCTCATTCTAACCCTCCCCCGTTTCATTAAAATAATGGGAATATCCCCCAAAACCAGTTACAAGCAGCGGTCAGGGATATTCAATGTACATGTGCATGTAGGTAGCTTATTCCATTACAAATAAAGGGTGTGACCAGCGTTAGCCAACAGTGTGGCACCTGTTACACCATCAAAAATTAACCTCAACCCTAAATCCCTACATGTACGGAAATTGCAAATACATGTACGCAACTGGCCTTATTCACAAGTCCACTACGTTTAATTGAAAGCAAGATTAACTTTTTATTCTGGTAAACACAGAACTAGAGAATAACACTGAGCTATTATATAAAAGTTATTGCAAATAAATGTCATTTATGTTGATTAATAATTTAAAGTTTGTGATAATCTAATTTTTTAGGCAATAATTAAAAAAAAAACATTGAAAAGGATTCTGGGCACACAGGGTCTATAGATTTCAATCTGATTAAATCATACTGTACTGAAAATGATTAGAGTTATGCATTCATATGTGTACCAGAATTTCTATCAATGTCAGATATTTTTCTCTGTGTAGTACTTTCATGTTAATTTGCATGTACAGTAATTTGAATATTACAGACAGGTTCTAAATTCTAATCTGACTTTGTAAAGTTGGTAATTTTCTATTTTTCCAACTGCGCATGCGGTACACGCAGACATGCTAGGCATCAGGCTGCCACTTCATGCACTCAAGCATGGGCACGACGTTTGGCACTTCTTTTATAAAGTTAGACAGCTCAACATGCTGTGACATGTGAGAGAAATCACCTGTTTATTTAGTCAGAATTGGTGTACATGTAAAGCACTTTGAACCGTTGGGCAAAGAGAAATCACACAACATAGCGTAATATTGAGATCAACATTTCAAACCAACTCAAAGTCTGCTAAATACCTTTAGGCAACGGTACATTCAAAGATATTGTCTGGAACAGCGCTCCAAGTACATGTAAATTGTAACATACAATGTTCTAGTAGATTTGATGTTTAACGATTTACCAATTTACCAATTCATTGATGGAAACCTCTAGTACGCAGTTCACACTTTCATAAACATCATTACACAGCATGTGCAAGGGAAAAACACTCATTCAGAATACATTCTTTAAGTCTTAGCGAAAAAGCCAAAAGGTGACGATTAACATTTCCAAATGGAATCCTGCTTTTCCTTTCAAGTCATTTGGCTCTGCTAAAGCATTAGTTTCCTGCTCTGTAACTACAAATTTCTCTTAGAGGAAAATTTATCGAGGGACCTTCTCAGGTTTCTGAAATTCTCAAGCTTACAGAGACTCACCCATGCCTGAAAGTGGACAACCTGGCTTTGTGAAGAACATGTGCAATGAATCAGTCTCACTGATCATGAGGGAATGGCATTCAAGTCTCACTGTCGGTCAATTTTGCATGACGTACAGTAAACTAAAGACAAGTTGGGGCCCAGAATACCCCAACGCTTCTCAAATAGTCCAGAGTACTGGTGGACTTGATGGAATCCTACCATATCTTGGCACCAGCATGGGGCTAATTTCCAAGGATTCTTATGGCATCATGTGCTTTTCAACTGTACTGGTAAGTAAATTTGCAATTTACATGTACATGCAGCATGCATTGTTTTAATTTGTAGGCTATGCCAGAAATCAAAAAGGCTGTGTTATTTATCATTCATGGGTAAAGTTTACCACAAATGATGGATGTGCTATACAATTTAAGTTCCACACTACACATATAGGTCACTCCTTGAAAGAGTGTCAGACAATCCCAAGGAGTCCCATACTTTCCATGTATACATGTACATGTAGTCTAGGGGTAGTCTCTGATTTCATGCCCCCTTTTTAAAACCAATCTTCCCCGGTCATGAATAAGAAATAAAAACTAAGCAATCAACTATGACAGCAGAATCAACAGGTTTGTAGATTTGGTAACAAGTTCTATACAGACGCCACTTGACACCCTGCGCACAAACCCTATGAGACTGGTAGGTCAAATTGTGTTTTCTACGCGAATAACTGAGTATTTTCCAAGCTAATTTTGACTTTTTTGGTCATATTTCAGATGCTTGTTCAGCGCAATCATTGAAAGTGCACAAATTTTAAATTTATGAAAAATGCGCAATTTTCCTTGAGCAATTTTTATTAGGTTGTGCATATTTTAATGCATAATGTTGAGCGTAATCTTTGAACATGCACAATTTTTGTGCCTCAAACTGTGCGACTATTAAAGGGAGTCATGATGATTACCGTTCGACCGGGCCCGGCAGGTGCCAGTCAGGTGCGGGGATGCGGGGATTCCATTCCCTTCGACCCTCAAGCTGTCTGGCACCAGTCAAGCTGGGAAACTGTTGCCTCAAGTAAAGGCTAGGATTCAAGTATAAACTAGAAGTTTTGGAGGTCATTTCAAAATGGTTCTTTTCTCTGAGTTTATTTTGACTAGGATCCTACTTTTTACTGCAACAATTTTCTGAATTAAATGTCAACAGGGGAATTTAGTAGCTCTCAAAAGGAATTATTTTCAGAGGGAAGCAGTCTGAATTAATTGCTCTCATGTGGCAATATTCATCCAAATGCCCGAATGGTGAAATTTTTCGCAGCCGGCCGATGTGACGTGCTTTGCCCTGGCCCAATGAGTACATGTACGTGCATCCGACGCTGTACAAGCAGCACCTCATCATGTGCAAAACAGGCCCGTCAAAATCGCACAAACCTTGCAGCTGTTGCCTGCAATTCATGTATCCATGCAATTTTTATCACTGTGTGCAAGTTTTATGGCAATGTCTGTGGTTGCACAAAATCAGCAAATTTTAAATTTGGTGTGCTTTCAAAGATTGCGCTCAACATGCTTAATTGTTGACCGTTAAGAAAAATATGCGGCGTCCGTTTAAGAAGTTCGCCTCTGTCCCAGAACTCTATCATGTCTTTCCTAAATTATTTACCACAAAAGAGCGTCTTTAACTGCTTTGCAAAAGCTTAATCTGAACACATCCATCTCGTGCGGTGACCATGGTGACTGCGAGGTATTTTTTCTAGGTCAAAGCCCAAGGCTAGGGCCTTGGGCTAGTCCTACACCATACATATATGTAATTCTTCTGTTGACAATTGGGCCTGACATCTTAAACTAAATTAAAGATAAATAATCTATATGTCACCGAGCCGACAAAGATAACTGGGAACGTGGCCTCATGATAACAATTTTGTTTAACAAAATTATGATCACTGTCTCAAAAAATGGATTATTAGCATTCAAATGCGCCCTCTATCTACCAAGACTAGCATAAACGTTACACATACACTGCAGTTACCCAAGTACAGTGAGAAGGGATTTACAGAAAGCAAATCTTTCACTTACCAAATCATTTTCATGCTGACAATCTAACTGTCATAACTGTCACGATTGTCCTGGCGAACTGAGTTTCTGGCATTTCACAAAGGCTCATTCTTCTCGCAAACAAGAAGCCGAAGTTCCACGTTTTTCGAGAGAAATAAGTTGACACCACGACACCACAATGAGCTACCTCCGTTTTCTCAATTCAATTTTATTACATGCAATTACACTATATACAGCACACGTTTTTGCAGCGGACAAAAAAATACAACATGCATGCCGCATGGATTTCACTGGTTCCTCACAATTGCTGCTCAGTCTCTCGATTGAACAGTCCGCGAACCAGTGACACGGAACCCAATTTGCAAAATGTATACATGACGTCATCCGGCCCAAACCCGGGCCGTATGACGTCATTGGAGCGGCCGATTGGGATTGTTTATTTCCGGTTTGTGAGCCATTTCTAGCAGCTGCCACAGTAAACACAACCACACCGTTATAGCTTTCGGCTATTGTTTGCTTGAACAAGGAAATAAACTGCACCGATTACGTTCTCTTACACTTCACGAACGACAGTGTCTATAACTATTTTCCTTTAATTGTCGAATGCTGTCATTAACCGAAGTCGGTACCGGTCGCATCACATCATTTTTCTTACTACTTATGATGTAAAACCTGACATCATCAGATTATTGTATTGACACGACATTACAGTCGGAATCGATTTTTGTGTGTGTGTTTTTTTGTTTGGCCGCCTCTGAATTGCAGCCGGAAAAAAAGGGCAGGTGGTGGTTTCCAAAGGTGCGGGCCAGAAATGTATAAAGACAAGCGCCAATTTCAGACTTTGGAACCAAAATGACTGTTCATTATATGAAGTACGGCATGCAGCTATTGTGTACTAATTCAGGTGCGGATCCGTAGGATGGTTGACCCCCCCCCAGCTAAAAAAAAAGTTTTAAAAGGTGAAAATAATCCAAAATAACTAAAGTAAATGCACCAATAGATACCACTGTAAACAATGTATGCCATGAATAATGTTTCAATTATTGTTTCCGCTTGTCCGCAAAATTGAGACATTAAAAAAATCTCTGGCCTGAACCCGCCCCCCAGCTAAATTCCTGCATCCAGCCCCCCTTGTCCGTGTGCACTGACGCATAATCCACCATTGTGGCTCCAATAATTGAAACGCTCATGTCGCAACTCTCTCTATGAAAAGCTGTGGCGCGGCCAACTGCTGCAACCAACTTCTGACACTCCTAACGCCCCCATAACCTCGTTCAATGCCAATCGCATGTTTTGTATGTTGTGAAAGTGACACTCCTGGACTCAAAGGTGCTTTGGCTAGATCATCTGCAACTTGCTTGATCAAAAGTTGTCATTTTTATTATTTGTATGCACTTTGTTTTCTTGTCCTTTTGGGGGTGTTTTTCTTGTGATAGTTATTATCCAACGTATCGTACACACATAGGCCATCAATGCAAAGCTGACATGGTGTTGAGAACCAAAACAAAGGGAAAGCTTTGATCCTTGCTCTAAGTCGCCTTATTAAACAAATATTTCAACATTTGCTCTTAAGTCCATGACCGTTTAAAGGTTTTCCCTCCAAAATGTATCCCATTCTCAGATCTTCCCCTGCACAGTTTCAAATTGCGATCATGTACGCAACACTTTTCTTTACATAGTTTTTCTTAAAAATATTTTTGCTTCTGATGCAAACACTCACACCAGTACGCAAATTAAAAACAAAACAAAAAACACAAGCAAACTCACAAATTGGTAATTTTCTCACGAGCGTACGTTATTCACACGCAAGAGAACGCATTGAAACATTAATGAACTGATTCAGCGTGGAATATTCCAAACGACGGCACGAGACGCGACACGGCGTCTTCGAGACGACACCAGCAGTGGCGTTCGACAATTCCACAACCCATTCGCAACCCAGCCTCCGGAGTTTAATCCCAGAAAGGTCACGGGGTAGCGTCCCCTGTGCCCTGGGGGCATCTCCGCATGATGATTTCTGAGGAATCATCGTGTATATATAACATCGCATCTCAGAGATCGCTCAGCGCGTGGGTGTTCACGTCTTACACACACGCACACCCACGCTTCGGTCATTTCTCTCTCTATTTCTGATGGGTAAAACGGTGTTATTGCCGCCGCCAACTTTTTTTTTTAAACTGGGAACAGAATCTTTTTTTCCGGGGCTTACTTAATGAAACTTTAATTGCATTTTGCACGTCGGTCACGTACAGTGGGATTACTATTTTTTTCTGTTAAAAAAGTCAAGTCTCCAGGGCGCGGGAGATGGGAGTAAAAAAAAAAATTAACAATCCAACGTGGTTTTTGTTTGGTGTGTTTTTGTAGCTGTGGGAGCCTAAACTTGTGTGGGATGATGGATTTGAGTTGTAGTGCATGTTGCAAATAAATCTGGCTCAATGAAGCTGTTTCGCAACGAGTTAATCGAAAGAGGAATCTTTGCAGATAATATAACATGTGTGCCTACTAGCGGACCTGATTTATTGCCAAGAGGCCTTTTTTGGTAATGAAACCTTGTAGGTTTATGACTGTGCAATGGGTAAACCTAATGAAAAGAAAGTTGGCCTCAACATTATGTACATTATGAATTATCGACACGGCATACCCCGCTGACCTATCCAGGTATTGGGTACATAGGGAAAAAAAATTGATTTTTTCCCCAAAAGGACTGTCCACCTTTTTAAGCCCCCCCCCCGAACAGTGGTACTGGTAGTGGCATTTCATGATTGCCGGCGCTTGTAATTCCTGGAAAACATTTAAATAAATAAAAGCAACATGTCTCCGGGGGCACCCCCGGTTAGATACACCGTACACTCATGACTGCATACCGGGGTAACCTCTCAATCAAATGCAATTTTGTGCTGGGTGGCACGAGTGAAATTTGTGAATGTTATATTTCTCATTGTAATGTAATTGCATGTTTAATTTAAGATTTGTTAAGTCGAACCATGACACGTTCAATCCTTCTCCTTTTGTCTGATACGAAGAGAATGTTTTGTCGATAAAGGCCATTGCCAGAAGTTCGACTGTGTTCTTTGAATGGGCGTGAGCTAAATCCCTATTGAGTAAATGTAAATGAAAAAAAAATGAATTATTGCTGGACATAATGTCACAACCAATCTATAGTGGTTTAGAAATGATGAAGTCCTCATTATTACAGTCGATTTCAAGGAAACGGGGCTGTTATTGACATTATCCGATCTTCCAATAATGCCCACGCTTTGATGAAAAAAAATCCCCATGCAGTGCACCCGAAATAGATCTGCAAAATTAGGACTGGTTTAGATTCTCCGAACGACTTCACGAATGTACCCCGACAGAGAGGTTTTGTAGGGTAGATTGGAAAAGAATAATTCCACCCACCACGCGGAACAAAGTTTCGACATCCCGACAGGTGCCAGGTCCAAATCAACCGTTTCCCCTTTCTGGAGTTTGTCTACCAATCTCAGGCGACGTGTGAAATTGTCGTCAATGCAAAATTTAGAAACTGGGGCTCACAGTATAGTTCCAAACCATTTATTACAATTTTTCGGCGATGTTTGACACCGCTAAAAGTAATTAGACTGATATTTAAGTCGGTGTAACGACCAACCTTTTTTTTCTGGGAGATAACTACATCAAAACCAGCAAAGGAAAAGCACATCACGTTATATGCCGCAAGTCGGTTGGTTGCAACATGCATGGGTGTTGATGTCGCTAGCACACGATTTTGTCGGGCATAAATATACATTTTACATTTTTCCATCACATTACTTCCAGTGTACTTTCACCTGTAGGGAAAATTTCCTGTGATCTGAGACGACTACGATTATGTTTTCCGTCAACGAATTTAAATTGGTTTTCTAAAGTATTCCATATCACTCTCAAACTTTTTGAGACAGATTTACCAAAGAAATATTCACACAAAATGTGGCTTTCATGGACATAAAAAGTTACAGAAATCAAATCAATTGCTTGTTGAAGGTGCGCGTAAAATCGCAGCACCACTTCTTGCCGACACTAACTGTAAAGGTTAAAATGCGACCAACGCCTCACAGGAAAAAAAACCTACATTTTTTTATGCCTCCAAGTATTTGGTTTCTACAGTTTTCATCCAGTTGCATAAAACCCACCTGCTATAGCTGTATCAAGTACAGCATTATGAACTCGCAATTTTCTACTCTAATCATGGGATAAATTGTAAAAATCCCATGGTTTTAAGGAAACGTGATAGCACTGCATCCTGGGTCATTCCTTAACAAACAACTCAACGACAAAACACCCCACTTCGTATAAAAGAATCGCAGTGCTACCTAATCCCAGGAAAAGTCGCACCAGAGAACCCATCGGTGACATTTCAGATCGTGCCCGTTACCTTTGATATTTTTGAGCCTGGCGGTTGAGTGGGCTGCAGATGACAAGACAGTGGGAGAAAAAACCCATAAAGGTCTGGTCGCCCAGCAGAACAATATACCGTCGTGTTTGACACGCGAGGCTTACATCAAATTTATCAAGCAGAGCGAGAATGAGCGACGAATCTCCATCGGGGATTCGTTACTAGCCAATGAATAAGGAAATGGGCTCTATAGAATTTTAATGGAAGCTATTTGTGTTGTACTGGCGATCAAAGAGTGCGCGGGACCGTAGGTTGAAACCGACAAGTATTTTGCTTTGGTATATTTGTTTTCAGCTTTTAACAACGAGTTTTAGAGGGTACACCACGTTATTTTCACGATAGAAAACACGATGACAACGTAACATTCAGAACAATTTTTTAGTTTTAGTGAGTATAACTTACTAATATTAATATGGGAATTGTACACCTCTTGAAATTCGCTTTTGACTTCTGCCTACAATCGTTTTTACGAAGATTTAAAGTTAATATTCACTAACTGCCACTGTTCTTGTCAATTTCTGTCTATTAAAATGAAAACGGTCGAGGTCAATAAAAGTGACGTGACATTAAAATCTGTAATAGAATGACTTCGAACCGGCGTCCATGCAAAATCAATGCACGTTGTTTTATCGAAATCAAGTGCAATCGCAATGGTTACAAAAGGCATCCCACTCAAGCCAAATTGTTAGCGAAATCTAGAGGCTGGGAAATATCAAGAGGTGTATCAAGGGATGGATATTGCCGTCGAGTCGGCGGGACTAAAGACAGTACCGGTCACTCACCGTATCCCCAAGGGGCCCAAGGCGCTCAGCCCCCGATGTGGGATCAACAAGAAGTGGGTGAGCGACAATACTTTCATAAGAAATTGTTGAAGAGGTCTTCGTTCAAAATGTCATATCCCATTGGATAAACACATGAATAAAATACAACTATGCTAATTTCCTAGGCCTCAAAAAAAAAATCTCAAGGAGAGATTGGTTCAAATATCAAACAGAGCCACTAAAAACGTGAAAACCAAATGTTGAAATCACAACAAACTTTAAGACTGTGGAGATTTGAAGTATACGGGTATAAGCCTGGAAGATTAAACCGGATTAAACTGGAATATGAATCCTTTCAATATCATGAAGAAATATCACAAGAGCATGGACAGATTTGGATTTACAAAAAAAGTGGAGACAATATGGCAATTGCTTGCAGCAATACAGGCAGTCTTATCTGTTCATGCGTCATGGAAATATTATAGATGACATTTTGTGTCCAACATAGATTAGCTCCCTCGTCGCCATGACCATGACAGGTGTCCTCTCTTCTGTCAGTCATTTCATTCAATTCTGAATGTGTTAAAGTTTTTTAATACGTTCAAAGGAATGTAACAAAAAGAACTTTTCAAACACCCATCTTCAGTAGTTCGTTTGCAGCCGGGAAGAAGCATTGGGTTGATGTATGCTTGTTGGCTGGTTGGGTGGGATTTTCTCATGCCAGTAGGCTCTTGCCCAATGTACAGAGTAACAAACACAAGAATATATGCCTCCAAAACAATGGTGTTATTCCCAAGGCATCCATGATTCATCATACTTCCAGATGATGTTGTCAATGAGGCACCAGTAATCTTATACATGTACGCTCAACTCCTTCTCCCTAAAAATTCATTAACAGGTGCAACCAACCTCCAGCTGGACCAAGAGAGAGCACTATTTTTTTATAATAGAGGCTTCTTTGGTTGGAACTAAACTTTGCTGGTTGACAAACGACTAGGAAATGCATGTGTCACGGTCCTGCTGCTACCAACAAAATGAACACTCCCGACCAACAAGGCTCTTTTCAACCGATGAGGGGGTGCTTCTGTTTGAGCGGATTAGATATCTGACTTGATCACGGCTGATATGCAATAACAGCGAACATTACTTAAAATTTTGTCCCCTGCTCTTGGAGGAAACCAATTTTCATTCATACCTGAGGGTGCACCTCTGTAAATAGGCCACAAATATGTCCACCAAGCTCATTAATAACAGTTATACACTCAAGATATTCTATATTAGAGAGTCCTGTGAGCCATGGAATTGGGGAATTGAAGAAACGTGCCACTGAACCTATGAGCAATTTGGTGCAAAAGTGGCACTGAGCCTCTGGCCTGGACTCAGGGATTCAATTCCGAGCACTTTGGCACAAAAGTGGCACTATTTAGCCGTTTTGCAAAGGGATGCTTTTTCAGCTACTTTTCCGAGTGGAGACATTTTCTTCATTTTAGGGGTGGTCTGCTTTGGGTGAGAATTTCTCAAATGTCTTGGTCAATCCACCAAACATTGAAAGGAAAATGAAAGATGACACGTTGATCACCATTTTTCTGTACTGCCTGAACACCTGTGAGAGTTGTGAGTATTTTAAAAAGAATTTTGATGGGGATTGATCACAGCTGTCTAAGGAAATTCGTTTTCTGGGGTTCAGCCTAAGAAGACCATCTGCTGTGTTACCAGTAATTTTCTCCCCTATCAACACCCCCCAACATATTAATCCAATAGGTATTCCCTGAAGCAACTGCACCAGGGATGGAAAAAGTGAACGCAAACTTGAGACGGCTGCAGCATGAGGCATGAGTGAAGGCTTCCTACAAAAATCTGAGGAAAGACACTTTGTCCAAGTTGACAGCCGTGAAGTATCACTGGTGGATGATGGGCATGGAATACTGCATAGAGATGTCTTCTTGCAACAGGAAGAAGTGAATAAGTCTGTTGTCAACAATATCTGCGGAGAGGACCAAATCAATTGCCCACATTTCAGCAAGTAAAGCAGGTGTAATTTGGACAATCAAATCAAACTAACTTAGAAAGCAACAACTTCAAAAGCCAAGTAAACTGAAGAAATGTTGATGAGTACAACAATCTATGCATTTTCTCTAAAGTCACACAACTTATTTTGATGTAATTAATTATTGATTACATAACAAATTACATACACAATTTATTCGCATGTTTTGCATAATATACTATGACATGTAATTGAGCATTTTTCACATTCCAATTTAAAATGTTGATAATTTTGGAAAATTAAAACTGCCATGAAGATGTATCTCACTGCATATAATCTTTGGTGGGTTCAGCTGCTGGCCAGTAAGGAACTGAAGGAATCTTCGGATGTCAACTCTGGCACCAACCATCTCGTCTGGTTGCCTCCCCTGAGTCTGGGACTCAGACCCTTCATTGACTGCCAGAGATAGATTAGTAACAAACAGATCATTAGACATTTCCCTACAGAGGTCTGGATTCCAGATCATTTTGAATGTGGGTTTTTGCTGAGAATGTCCTTAGAAAAAGAGGAAATAATTTGTCATCTATCAGTAACTGACGAATGTGTCAGCCATAAAGTTTTTCACTGTCAAATTAGAATCTGTCTAACTCCTTTAACACATGACCATACCCCATTCAGGGATTTCCAAGTCCTTGAAGTGTGTAGAAACAGTCACCTGGTCAGTCTCCACCCTCAACCTCATCTCACCATTCTGATTGGCTGATAGTTCCTAGGCTCATGAATATACAAGAGAAGAAGTGTAAGAGCAAATTTTGAATGGATAGAGGTTGACAAATACCGTCCTTGTAATACATTGCAGCAATTTAATGAATTCATCACATAAACCATAAGAGAACTGAACAGCACCAACTTCGCTGTTCATCAACATGGTGTTGAAGAAAGACAAGACAAGAGTTGGATTTGAACCTGCAACCTTTGAAACCCCAAAATCCTCAGGGTGGCCGATGACATATCTGTAAAAAGTTTTGGAACAGTGAGAGCACATTTACCATGTAGCTTCCAAGGTTTTTCATTCTTTCAACTACATTCCGCAAGGCTTTCAGGGGTGGCATGCAGATACTGACCTGCAAATGAGGAAAATGATGAATTACAAATAACCATTGGGTTGATAAAGTGTTCTATACAAAAGATATTTTTCGCTTTCATGTTGTGCATCTGAAGTAAATATGTTTCCTTATATTAGTGTGATCAAATTACATTGGTCGACAAAACCAATTTCTTCCCCATTAAAACATTTCCTGAACGCAAAATTCTGACAACAGTAAAAACTGCTATCATTTTACTTCTTATTGGGTGATTCTTTAAACAAAACTAAAGATTCATCAAAAGTACACATACTACGGACTTGTAGGGGTGGGAGAAAAAATCGTCAAGGAATCAAGTAGGGACTGACAACTCAATCTAAATATCAATCACTGCTGGATTCAAACCTGATCACAGGTGGAACGCCAGGAAAGTACCACCATGCCAACCTGACCGTGTGCCCCATTTTTAAGAATGTCCACATAGACATTTCAAAGCCTCTTTTTAAGATGGAAATACTCACATCAAAGTCGGGAACAGTGGGTTCACTGTATTCGCTCCACAAATTCTTGGGGATCACATTGACTGGTACATCATGCACGACATTACGACTGTGTCCTGTCCTTGATGGCTGAAATAACCAGTGTGAAAATACAGTGAATTATCCAATTTGCTCTAATAATTTATCAACTAAGGTAGAATGGTTGAACAGAAGGGAACAAACTATGACCATGATGGACAGCATGCTACAACCAAATCCAACACTTTTTAGGGACTATAAGAATCGATTCCACAACCAACACAAAAATTCAGCTGGAACTGACCGTTGGCAATTTTTTTCAGTAACAAAATGATGGACCCTTACAAGTTCAATGTCGAAAGTGAGGCAGGGGCTGAATTTCTTTGTAAGTTTCACTTTCACCGATTTGGCGGTCTGCGCCGTCTTCATGGCTCGGACAACATCCTCTGGTGTGATTTCCAGATAGATCTCGTTGGCCTCCTCAGACAGGCCTTCCATGCGGTACTCGTCAAAGAAGTTGCTCTGACAGACAGAGGGCCAGCATTAATAAACATGTATACTACTTCTAATGGTCAGTGAGGGGCAATTTTATGAGGAGCAAATGTAAACTATTCCATCGCAAATTCATTTTGTGTAATACGTAATTATCTTCACTGTTATCAATGTAACATTCTGGCATGGCAAAGATTTACATTTAAGTTTTGGTTTGCTCATTTTCCTCAGCAAACTTGGGCCTTCACAATTGGTTATTAATTTCTCTATTAAATTTATGCTCAGTCCTGGAAAAACGATACAGGTTTTCTTTCCCAATTTTTCAAATTACATTCTCTGCTTAGTCATGCAGCTACATGTGCTGCTATGTAATGCAATTGATCAGGTGGGGTGCCGGCAATGAGGAGAATTGTTCCCAACTTACCGCAGTTAGTTCACACCAGATACCTCCCTTGGCTACTTTGTCATTCAGAATAAAGTACATCTTGTTGACAGTCAGTCTTAGAATACAGAGTGGTGTCATCTTGGAAACAGTACTCACAACTCCTTTTACCGGTGAAAATTTAAATTTAGTAATTTACACCATAACACATGGCACGCTTTGAGGAAACATTCATAGGAAAGTCCTTCTAGGTCAATGACACATGTGCAGGCCTTTGGTCTAGTCTCATCAAATTTTTGGACAGTTTTTGCCATAGCCTAGTCCTATGTCAAACTGCAAAAGGTGATGGGCCCTACAGCTAGTAGACTAAATATTAATATTTATGAAGTACACAGTAAAATTAACTTAACTTCATGCTAATTTAACAAGTGTATAATTGCCTAAAGTTGGTCTGAACAAAACTTGTCCACTCAGTCTGACCTCAGTTCAATCTCTATTGAGGAGTTTGCTACACCTCAGCCAGTGATTATGATCTGATGACTGAGGGTCACATAAATTCATGCTGAATTGAAGCATGATAGGATATCCATGCAAATACCTTGGACTACTCCACAACGTTTGGCCAAGGAGAACCTTCTTTCACAATCATAAATCACAGGACTCAATCATATGCCAATTTGTCTGCAAAATCACAAACTCTACTTCCAGACATACATGATAAGCCCACTAACTGCCATGGTGTGTTAGAACTCCTTTCTTTGAATTTCTTTCTTTCTTTTTCGAATTTTGGACTTGATCCGAGTGTGTGACAAATTATTACTATCATTATTATTATTGCTTATTTCTTATTTATCCTGGGTTTTCCGTTCAGTTTTCTATGGATCCTAGTTCACACAAAACTACTAAAATACAGATCGAGTCCAAACTTCAAAAACAGGAGTTCTAACGTCCCAGTTAGTGGATCTACTTCCAGACAGGAACATGGATGACTTGGAAGTAGGACAATGACAGTTTAGTAAGGTCCTGGGCTGAAGTCTCAAGAATAAAGTCTAATGACATGAAGGAGTGTAATGTAATTAAAGATTAATCACATTGGTAATTCACAATTTCAATTTTTATGAAATTCGGTTATATATACATGTATATAAAAAAATCCAATAGGTAAAAACTAAATAAAGATTGCTACTGACATCAAAAGCATGAGTAGGAGTCATTCTTCATATCGGGCAAACTGAAAACGAAAGTTGTCAGTAGCATCCAATAGAAGCCTGCTTGATGACGTCACACTATGGCTCTGCAATTATACGACTGTTTCGTTATTTTGGGGCACCCACGTGCGTGAGCGCTGTGCTTGCTCACACCAAACTGTGAATTACAAGAGGTCGGACTGTGAGCGCAATTTGGAATTGCTTTTCCATTGACAATGGTGGCCAATACTGGATCATATGATGGAGTAAAGCCCTCCCAATTTGAACGGAGTAAGGTCTTGACGAATGTCAGGCAGATGGCCGTGTTAATTTGCTGGGAATGACATCTAGGCCTAACTTAATTTAGGCTACCATGGCTACCCCTTGTATCTCTGTTCTTTAAAACTGTTACGGCTGCAAGGTCAAGAAACTCTGGGGGAATGAGAGCTGTTACTATCCACTCCAAGCGGAACAAAAGAGCGCTTGTTTGTAAATGAAACTGACTGTCCTTTTGGTATGTAGGCACACAACTGTATTATCCACATTTGACGTAGAGTACACCAAGTATGTGCAATGACCTTTGCATAGGCCTACAATTTGTACAAACATGTACAGATGACGTGCAAGAACCTGGTTGTGACCATCTGTCTTTCTTATGCCGATTGGGGGTGCACTTCCGCTCAGGCATGTCAGGGCGGATTTTGACATCACCAAATCACTAGATTTGTTTGCCGCCCTCAATGACACATTTTTGGAACTGAACTCCCAAGAAAAGATCGAAGCTGCCGCATTTAATAGTCCTGATAAAATTTAAATTTTAATTAACGGTAACATGACCACTTCCCTGTAAATAACCATTTTAATGAAAACATGTCTAGCTCCACACCCCAAACAAAACCTCAAGTTGGTGTGATGTTTCCTGATCATGAGATCATCTTTTATTTAACATGTTTAAGAAAGTTTAACGTTAATAAGAAGAGGTTGACGACGTAGGCCTATGACGTCAAACGTGCCAAAGCTGAGTTTCAAAAAATGAAAAACTTGACATTACAATCAACCCAAAATTTCAAGCTTACTTGTAAACTGCTCTATACAGCCAATGTCTACGACTTTGGCTCGAAATCGCATGCTTGATTCTGTCTTTTAACGAGGAGGCTTTGAAAAGTAACGATGATGAAATAAGCGAACTCAGGCCTCAGGCCACCTCAACTTTATAGCCGTGCAAGCAGACGACGTCAATTTTGATCTCGCGCGCCACTTGTATTGGCTTCAATCATGTCAATCATGTAGTCTGCTCATGGACGTAGGAAATGTCTGCTGCACTCTTCGCGGAAAAGTTATTATTATGAGTCTGGATACCAAACAAAATCGTAAATGGTGTTCATGAACAATTTTGTTTAAATTTTAATTTTATCTCTGGAAAAACTTGCAACAAATTCATCAGAAATATAATTTTAACTTTTCCACAACAAAAAAAGAAAACATTTTTGGATCAATATATCTTTGACTTATACACCCTCTTCACGGGGTTTGACCCTGTGGCCTAATGGATAAGGCGTCAGCCTCCGGAGCTGAAGATTGTGGGTTCGAGTCCCATCAGGGTCGGAATTTTTTTATTTTAACAATAGGTGAAAATAGGAAGTGTTTCATTAATCATAGCTGTGTCTCAAATGTGGCAAAATCCATTTTATAGGTTTATTTTACTTTGTAGTAACTTTCAAAACAATACGCATTTTCAATTCACAAGACCAATAGATGGCGCTGTTCGTTTAGTCAAGACAAAACGACATCAAATCACTGGAGCCTGCTTCATGGGATTGGATCCTAACAGTATTATTTCATTAAATACATTGCACACATGAAAGCACAATAAGGGCTCTCCCGAATAAAACCTAAAATCAAAAATCTGGATATAAAAAAAAAATATTTTTATGCTCCAACGTTAAGTAAAACTTGAATCGAGACTATGCGGTAGGCCACTGACTGGGGTAGGTGTGTCATCGATCTACAATTTGATTGGTCGTTGTTTAATCAATGGTAATAAAAAGCGACGCTAGGCTGTAAACATTGCACACATTAAATTTGTCTACGTGTATAAATTGGAACAAATATTTCTATACTTGGCCTAGTGACTAGTAGGCGGCTGTGCGGTTATTATACTTTTTTTCTTTGTTAATTGTTATATGTAGAAGACTTACATGTAATTTTTTTGTCTTTCGTGTCCAGTTATGTCTTTATAGGGGCCCCTACTCGACAAGCAGTGCTTCGTAGTGGTCCTGCCACCTTTGTGTGTGAAATAAAGTGAAGTGAATGGATATTACTGGACACTTACCGGATACTTTTTTGTTTTCTTAATACCAGTGCATTGCAATATTTATCGTTCTTGATTCCTGTTCTTTCTCTGTAAATTAAATCTAGTATCACCATGATCGCTGGCAAAAGAAACCGACGCAGATGAAGATTCGGTTGTGACAGTTGTTACCCGCTCTTCTACGGTTCCATCAAGCCTCAGGTTAGTCGTAATATAGGTAGACACCAACAGTTGTCAAACAGGGACATGGAGCTTCTAATCCACAGAAAGTGCGATTGTTGAGACAAACGGCCTTGAAAGTTTAATCCATTGATCGTCAGGTAGAGGTTGGAAGGGGTCAAGCTTATCAAGCCTGGATAGATTCAAAGTGTACTCAATTTGCAAGCAAAGCAGAAATGCCACCACATAATGCAGTGCTGCAGAGAACAGTAGGGTACGTAGGACTACATGATTCAGGTAAGTTCACGCACACAAAAACAATATCAGTGCAGAATTGCGGTGATTTGACAGCCAACATTGTGTCTTGAAAGTGTGGATTTTCTTTCTTTCTCTAAATTCTAGGTTCAAAAAGACAAGGAAAAGCATATGGAAATGGAAACTCGTGCAGAAAGTAAATCAAGGTATAACTCTGGTGGAATGATAGTGGCTTTGCATTGTAACTAAGCATTCTGTGTATTGGTTTATACTTTGTGAGAAAGTGGAAGCAAGCAAGAATGGTCGTTTCAATGTGGGATCAACCATTGCTGCAACAGATATACTTCATTCTTAAATTCACATTGTGCATGAACCGCGCTAAAGAGCTCTCTCTGTTCACTTAGCCACAGCCTACTTTGTCTGACAGACCATTCCAATATTATTACACAAACTGACAAATGGCATACAGTGATATTATTCCACAAATGATTTTTCCACTTGACAATCAGAGCCAACAATGATGGTTCTGTGCGACCTCCAAACCCATACCTGGAACAGCAAGAAGTAGATGTTTTGTATCACCTGGGGCTGTCCACAGATAAGGATCCCCTCCCAGCACGCTTTGGAGATGTCAGGGTAAAGCAATAGATGGTGACTTTCACAGTGCATTGTTTTAATTTCCTTTTGTGTTTATAAATAGGAACAAGTCTTTGTTTTTAAAGCAAATAAAGTAGGCTGCCTGTCATAAAGATTCTTTGTTGAAATGTTCACTTTCCTTCTCCTTTGTTACCTACGTATTGTAATGCCTCTAAAGGCCCAACAGCAGACATATGGCACTTGGAAGTTGGGAAAGAAAGTTGCATGAAACTTAGTTACAGTGTTTTTCAACTTGTAACGGGGAGTTACGTTGGCTGAGGGATGGTTTGGATACCATCCACGTCGGCATGTGGAATTAGGTTTTCAGTCCTTGCCTGATTCTGTGGGTTTTCCCCAGATTCGGTAGATTTTATCTCCAAAAATGGATACTTCTTTTTTATCTTTTCCCCCCAGGGTCCCTAGGAATAACAGTTTTGTTCATGATGTAGTGCTTTGCCCAGGTAAAATAAAGAATAGGTGCCCCAAAAGGAGTCACAAATTAGGAAAACAGGTGATTTGTGGAAAAGTGGCATGCTATGATAAATATTGAAATGATTCCTAGAAATGCTCGTTCGTTGTGTTCTTTGTGATGCTGCAGTTTGTCTGCATGGGTGGAAGTGCGACAAGAATGAAGCGATTTGCCGAGTTCATCGCCCAACGTCTCGGCTTCAGCGACCACAATGGGGCCCTCCTGACTGACTTGTGCAGCACCGATCGCTACAACATGTACAAAATTGGCTGTGTTCTCGCAGTCAATGTGAGTGGAATTTTTTCCAGTGTTCCTGCCTGTTCTAAGCTCAGCGCACTGTTGGAAACCCACTCACCGTGTGAATTAGTGACGACGTTACACTACAAATTTGTAAAACCGAGTGACCATATTCAGAAGCCATTATTGTGGACTCAGTTCCGTTATCTCAAAAATTTGCCACAAAAGCAGCTCATCTGCACAGATAAAGGTCAAACTATTTTTGGAATCCAGTCAGTGAGGAGAGATATGGGTTAGATTTGGAAATGGTCATGTTTTTTTACTGGCAGCATGGAATGGGCATGCCTTCCATCTCCATTCTGCTACACGAGTTGATCAAGTTGGTGCATTACGCTGGCTGCAAGGATGTGGTTTTCATCCGCATGGGCACGAGCGGCGGACTGGGCCTGCAACCGGGCACCGTGGTCATCACGGACACAGTGGTCAATGAGATGTTTGAACCGGCCTATAAACTGGTTAGTTGCAATTCCGTATGACTTTAACTTTGACTTAGACTATGACTAAGATTGGTGGCTGTTTGGAAAAAGGACTCCATTGTGTAATGATCCATGCGGGGGGTCAGGGTGATACTTACTCATGCATGTCCCTTTTTCCTCCCTCTCTTCCAACATCTGTATCGATGGACAGTAGCAGTGTCCTCCAAAAAAAGGAAGAAGCACAGGGAATGGACATGTTACAAAAATTGGATATTTTACTCGTCGTTTTCCTCCAACCTCAAAACTAAATTACAAGTACTTGGAGAACTACATGTTTGGACTTTTGACAGCAAGGGTTGTCTGCCTGATGAGTATGTAGATATGTTGGAGCCATGTACTCTACTTACTCACTGTCAATTTTCAACTTAATGTGTACAAAAATGTGAGAGGAGTGAATGATACGTCCCTGGAGACCCGTTATAATCATTTGATTTTGACGCCGGCAGCTAATGTTGATCTGTGATCTTTATTTCCAGGCTGTCTTGGGCAAGATCATCAGCCGTCCAACGAAGTTGAGCCAGGAGTTGGCATCTGAGCTGCTTGCTGCCCACGATCCAGGTGCGGACTATGCGGTTGTCACTGGTAACACCATGAGCACCTCAGACTTCTATGAAGGTACACATATTTGATCAACTTTTGCTTATGTTCTTTGTCAGTGTTACGGCTCTTTCCATTAAAGGTCTATCTCAAGTTTTCACAGGTCCTTCACAAGTTCAGCGTAAGTCCTCACAAGGCCATAATAGATCCTCACAAGTCATCAAAGTCCATCACAAGTCCTTACAAGGCCATCACAAACGCTCATAAGTCCAACGCAAGTCCTCACAAGTCCATCATAAATCCCTGAAAGTCTTTACAAGTCATCCCCAATCCATCACAAGTCAATCAGGAGGCACCTGTCTCGAGTCCAGTGGCAAAATATTCAAATGGGCATTGTTCTTCACCTAATAATGGGAATTGACTTGTGTACACACTGACTCTTAAACACTCATAGACGTGTAATCAGCCAGCAGCAGTAGGAGGTCAGTTCTTTACTCACCGAGCTACTGATTCATACTACTGCTTTATTTGGAACCTTTTACTTTTTTCGTTCAGGTCAGGCAAGGATCGATGGAGCTATCTGTGAGCATACTCTGGAAGACAAGATGGCGTACCTCCAAGCAGCCTATGACGCTGGTGTACGGAACATTGAGATGGAAGCTTCTTGTCTGGCAGCAATGTGCGGCGCAGCTCAGATCAAAGGTTGGGATGATTCTGTTGAGTCCTGTAGCTCCCTGTTCAGGATCATGGCCTGGTGTTACATTCGATTCGTAGCTGGATGTCACCTAGGTTGGCCTATGAGAAAAAGTGAAACGACATTAATTGTTTGTTTTGATTTGTTGCTTGTTTTCTGTTGTTATGAGACTTTGCAGATGTGGTGCTGACAGACAGCCAAATGCTCTACCCTAGAAGGGTTATTGGTGACCCTTCATTCTAAAACCAGGCTCAAAGAAGGCATTGTAATGTCTGATATTTCCTTCCTCACTTTATGTTCATACTTCAAAGTGATCGATATTGAAAAATTTGTCTGTTGAAAGCTTTGATAGTTACGGGTAGTGAAAGTTGTAGACTATGCAATGTCCATGTGTATACTAGTGTCATTGTCCTGATTATAGCTAAGAAGCCTGCTCTGGTCAGCCTGATTTTAGAATAACGGGTCATACTCACAGGCGGCGGAATGGTTTTCAGGGGGGGGGCAGTTGCGAGGCTGTCAGACGTCAGCCATAAATAGGCCCATCCATTAAGCCCCACCCCATTATAGGACCGGCAAAAAAGTGGAGTGGGGCGGGGGGCACTCCCCCCACTTCCATCGCCAGTGGTCACACTTTTGTAGCAATCTATTTGCCTCACGAGGTTTTTTGTTTCCTTTTTAAAATGCACTATGAACTCTTCATCTGCGTACATCTCTCAGAAATCATCCTCAGAAATAAGGCCATTCAAAGATTTCCAAAAGTTCTTCTCCAAGAGAGTCACTTGTCAGTTACCTCAGGCAACTCCTAGTATGTCATTGCCATGTATTTCCAGGGGCTGTGGTGTGTGTGACCCTCCTGGATCGGTTGCTAGGTGACCAGGTGACCATGACCGAGGAGGAACATGACAAGTGGGAGCAGCGCCCTCAAGAGTTGATTGCCAGATTCTTCCTAAATAGACTGCGGAGGGATGCACTGAATTGAGCGGTGAGGAGGCAGAGTATTGATGGAATTCAAAAGCTAAACCAGTGCCTTGCTCAGAAGCAATGTCATCAGTGGATGCAGTGCCAAGTCGTATTTCAAACGCCAAGTCGTATTTCAAACCAGATTAGTTAGATTTACCCAACAGTTCTGAATCTTTCGGTATTTGAAATCAGGAAAGCCGTGGCCATGGTTAAATTTTTTTTTTGGTAGTTTTTAATCCCATTCCGTGGAAAGCATTAATGTTTTACAATTACTATGTTTTCTTTTTTATGTTCTTCTTTATTCCAAATCCATACTCGGAGGAAAGTGTTTTGTCAATGTAGACATGACAAAACTTCACCAAAAAAATGTGTTTGGAGGATGAAAACACAAACAGTAAAGGATTTATTGTCCCTAAGATGAAGTCATTTGTTTAGAAAAGGTCCTTGAACTTCCATGGATGTGCTAGGCCATGGGGGAGAGTGTAACTTAAAGAAAACAACATAATCAGTGGCTTGTCCTTTCTAAGTAAGGTACAATAAGAACAGTTGGGCTGGAGTGTATGCTTTTCTCAGGGATCTTATGTCTCAATCAGAATGATACTGTCTGCTTTGCACGGAGCTAAGATGCAGTGATCAATATTTGACTATCCTCCAAACTTTAATATTTGTATGAATCCACTAAGAGTTGAAGAGTGCCCTCTATGGTAAAGGACAGCCAGGATGACAGGAATGATTTCATATGGGTGCTCAATGCACATGTGGAGGTCTTACTCTTAAAACAGACATTGGTCCCACTTGTTCCTGCTCGGAGCAGATAATTAACAAATGTATGCATTGTCACTGAGTGTTTATGGGTGAAGAACATATCTTTTTCTTTATGGATTTAGGTTATTTCATAATATTTAGATTATACACTTAGATTACACAAGGTTTGCAGAATTTTTGTGAGAAAAATGGTTGAAAATACTGCTGTTTGGGGGAAACTGCTTACCATCATAGTTAGTCCTTCCTCATTGAAGTTATGTTAATAGTTATAAATTCAAAATGGCAAATTCACATGGCCCACATTGGGCAGTCTTGATACATTCCCCAAATGTTGGGCACAATCCCTTGCTGCCAGGACATTGATTCATGATCACACGTTATTTATAATCCATGAGAAATAAATTGACCAAGTTTGATAGTACTCTCCGGCTTGATTAATTTAGTAACGCTCAGGCAGAAACTGAAACGCCATAAAAGTTGACCTTGCTTAAAAATGCAATGAAATATTTTATCGCTTTTAAATATTTAATCAAATGAAATGATCTTTCAGAAATTCCATCCGCATTGTGCCAAAAATTCCATGAAGTGGATTTCTAACTTGAATTATGAGAGACTATTATATTCTAAAAATGTTACCCTATGTGATCTTCAAAACTAGTTTTTATGATGTGGTAAATGCCCGCGTTTTGTGCATTTACACTGCAACAATAACAATGCTCCTATTTCAAACATGGCAACTTTTATTCTCTCATTGAATTTTTAAAACATTTATTTTACATGTATGTGTTAACGGAAAGACATTGTGAATGAGGAGCTGTGTTTGTACCCAACATCGTATTACATGAAGCATGGACATTGTTCTACCAATCTGGTGATATATCAGCAGTACGGTAATTACAGGTTACATCGTAAAGAATTCTCCAAATTTTTTATCAAATGGGAGCATTTAAGTAGTTTCCTTGTGAAGTAAACATTACCCTGAAATTATAACGATTCTTTTTTCTTTCACATTAATTCCATTGTTCTTCAGATATGTAGCAAATGAAATTTTGATGAACATTTGAAATCAAAATGGCAATAAATGGCATGAAAAGAGTACGGGTTCTGGGTTTCTCTGACCCCAGGAATGCTAGGATGTCAGCAGGGCACATATGCAGACATAAAGTTATATTTTATTTTAAATTTATAACCGTTGTACATGTATTGCTTTTACCAGGTCAAATCTCAAAATTGCTTGTACATTGTATTCTTGTGTGTAAGTCTTTACAGTTCACAATTGGAATTACATGGTTTTCATAGCTGTACTTGGAGTGAACAACTTGTTCTAGATTTAGACTTATAATTATTTTTGTTTTCCTGAATCTTACTCTCAAATAATCAGTCAGGACAAATTTATCCTGTTTGCTGTAATCACATCCATTTAGCAAAGTGAGTGTTGTTTATTAAAATGTTATCCTGAGACAATTTTTACATAGATTTGTGATAGAGACAGTGAACCAGTTTGTGGTATTTCAAAAGTCAAGGTTGTCCAAAAACAAAGCCCGGTTGTGAGTACATGTACATGCTGATAGGGTAGACTCCACACACCCTTAATTGCTGTTCCCGAATGACCTCAGAAGTGTTTTATTTTGGGCATGCAATGTTGTTGATAAATGGTTTTAACTGGGGTTATAATTTTAGTCACTCTAAAATAGTTTCTCTTTAATTCATTTATATTGGGATGGTGGTTATG
The DNA here is from genome assembly GCF_054643075.1 of Acanthaster planci. NCBI lineage: Eukaryota > Metazoa > Echinodermata > Asteroidea > Valvatida > Acanthasteridae > Acanthaster > Acanthaster planci. The sequence goes on from NC_141784.1 coordinate 20,538,353, forward strand.
TATTTTATTTTAGGGGATTATGTTTGCAGGGACAGGTGGTCATTATTGTAAAAGTACAATTACCTACAGGGTACCCCAAGTAGCAGGGACTTACCATTTATATAATGTCAACTTCCCATCATGCAGTGTTTCTGGGTGTGTTTCTGATGCTTCTGTGTGACCTCTGACAATAGAAGTGATCTTCATGCATCATCAGCGTCGAGGAATGGTCACCTTTTATTCTTGAACAGGAGAGCCGAAGTTTGAGGTCTATAGTATTCATAAAAAGAAAGAGAGGAACCTTTACTGTTTGAGAGGTTTCTCCCAAAACAAAAATATTCTTTGAGCTTACACACGCCAATGACAATGGCAATGCTTGGGGGTTAAGTTCATATCAGAAAAAAACAACTGTGCAACATCTTTAACAGAACTGGCAAAAACCAAGAACAAATGTAAAACAAAACACAGAATGAAAACAAAGAAAATCTCAAATTTATCTTTGATATAAAATTTGTTTATTGTTATTTGAAACTTTATTACAGTTTTTTTTTTGTCTGCATGAGACTCTGGATTTGTGTGCATAATTTTACAATTAAAAAAAATCACTACAGTAACTTTTAATCTCACAGTCAAAACATTTCAACTTGTGGATTTGCTTAAATCCCATAACATGAATTGCCTCAGCAGTCCACTGCATTAACACACATTTTCCTTTTCATGACTGGCTTGAGATATTGCTTTCACATATGCATGTATTGTTACCAGCTTAACTAGAAAAAGAACCCATGTTTTTCTGACATATTTGACTTGGTCGATATTATTTCACCTAAAAGCTATGTTAAATAACTTTTAACCCCAATATTTGTATGTACACGTACAATAAAAACATCTGCAATTCCCCTGTCCACAATATGGAGAAAATGTGATTTTTGTTTCCCCTTATTCCCTAATTTAGTCCCTAATTTAGCTCCTGGAGCATCACAATGACACAGAAGTTAAATAGCCAATTTTTTTAAAGCCCATTAAGTCTAAGAAGTTGACACTGCGCAGCACATGAAGGCATTACCCCCATCACACCTTCCATCACTTTGATAAAACATATGGGAAACAAGATGTGCATGAGCTGCAATCATCAAGAATACGTTCAAAAATGCCGTAATTGAAACTCACACTTGGATGTGATTTCTTTTTCAGCAAAAGAAAGAATTCTGCTTAGGCAGAAAAAAATGATTAATCTTCAGTAACAGTATTGCTGGGTATTGATTGATTTCAAAGTCTGGGTTTTCTTTTTATTACTGTCCTTTTACTGGGAACTCCCCTCTTTGGCAGCGAGCTGGTTATAAAATGGTCTCATTTGGGGTAAAATATTAACTATGACTATGGAAATGCTTGGCTAATGGGAAAACAAGTACTATTGGAATTTACTTTAATAATCTCCTATAAGACATCAAGTCAGGAATTGATCATGCCAGACAGTTTCTGGCAGTGTGTGATACATCTGGCAGTAATTGTGAATTTGCTCCGAGTGGGCGTGAGCTCTTAGGCAACTTCACCCAGGGAGTCACACAAGCCTAACTTGACCAAGAAAGAAAAAGCGCCCGTTGAACACAATAGATCCAAACCTCCCCAGGTGACCTACACATTACCGTTTTGAGTAGGCACATTTTGTAAAATGGACACAAGCCTTGTTTCCCGCCCCCCAAGATACAGGAAATTTTTACCCGACAAAAGGAGATAAATCTATATCCCAATGTTGTGGTTTTTTCGGGGGGGGGGGAGATGGAAGAGAAGTGCCAACTGAAGGAAGCATATTCTAATATTAGTTAAATTCAGGGTCAACAAAAAAGCTGGAAACACTTAGAAAATTGAATTCCCACACCCATTTTTAAATAAAGTGCTCAGTGTTTTGTATTGATAGGCCAATGAGACTGCTGAATTAATCGAGCTTAGCATCAAGGATATAGGAATACAGACTCCGAATGAATTCAAATTACACAATGATATTTCTTAAGTATTTGGGTGCCAATAAATGTGATTTAAATAGGTCTTGCTGGAAATTACCTTCTTTGTTTGCGTCTATGAAAAAAATACTCAATTAAGCACAATCTCTTAATACCGTGTCAATTGTACAAAACTTTGCTGCGGTAACACATTCACCATCTAAGCATGCAATATGCCTTTGGATTCAGCAGAGGACACAGAGAGGTGAATTTGAACAACGACGAGGAAAAGAGCAGGTGCCAACATTTTAATGTCACTTCGCAGAACAAAGACACACATACGTATCCTAAAAAAAAAACCAAAGACCATATATACAGCATTTAATGACAATTTAATTTTTTTACACATACAATATAAAGAATAAATATCTTCTACACATAAAAATATATTTGTACAATAGCCCAACACTCTGCATAACCTTTTGAGTTTTGTAAACACAAACCAGACGAATACGATGAACTTCTTGCCTCCCAGACAACTTCGGAACCTTCACTTAATGCTTTCAGATGCTTTCTTCAGATACGCTGGCAGTCCAGAATGATTAGAACTGGGCAAAGTCTTTTGGACATTTCTTTATGCCCTCTGACCCTCCTGCCAAAACAGAAGACTCGATTACAGGCGCGGTTCTAGAGCCCAATTTTTTTTGGGGGGGGAGGGGGGCCTAGACCCTTCACACGTGATGTCACCTGTTAACTTTCGATACTGCTTTAGACAAAAGTCTTTGGGGGCCGACTCCCCCTCCAAACAACAGCACCTGGTTGGCTAGTTAACTTGTAAGTAAAACCACAGGACCCTATGCACATCAAACAAAAACAGCCTCGGACTTTACAGTTGGAAATGGATAAGATATTTATACAGTGTAAATTTGTTGATTTATTCTTATTTTTTAAATACATCAGAAGGGGTGGCTGTGTGTCCATAAGGATGGCAACAGCATTATCACTATGTATACACAGCATATAAATTATTACAAGAACTGAAGACTTCATCAACATGAATACGCCTTTTTTTTCTATACACAACATTTTAATTTGTTTTGGTTTAATATATTAGTTATCTACCAATAACATACAACCGGTGGGTAATGTTCACAAGATGTCAAAAGAAATGTTACGTTTGATAAATTAACAGTCCTCAATCCTGCACCGGGTGAAGCACTGAAGACAGCTAGGGTTAACCCTAACAGTCCTCAGTCCTCCAACAGGTGAAGGATTGAGGAGTGTTAGGGTCAGGTGTCTCTATACAAAGGACGTAACGCACCACTCCTACACAAAGAGCACTTCACTTTAAGATATCAGATGTTATTCAACTCAAGGACAAAACAAAAAGAAAACAAAATGAAAAATTTGTCCCTTATTTGAGCTGGTTGGCTAAACCGTTTTAAGGCACTATAACCAAGTCTTCACAGCTTGGTTGTGGTTTAGCAGGGCTATTCTGACCATAGTGAGCACGCCAGCACTGCAACAACACAGCGAGTCAGCAATGCTAAAATCAAAAACTACAAGGATTGAAAAATGCCACTGTTCTACTAGTGTATTCATATTGTACATTTAGCTAACACGTAAGAAATAAAAGTAAATCAGAAAGGTACAGTATCACTGGAAAACACATGACGACTAAAAGAAGGTGGGCTTTTGGAGACTACTTTGGAAAAGTAGAGACTTTCTAAATTCTGCTAAGAACTAATGCCAACTGTTATCCCACAGTCGCAAAAGAAACACTAGGTAATCTGTTGAAGGAACTAGATAAGCTTCTACAGGTAACAGAAAACTTGGTAACTATCCAAAACGTGTAGAAAGCTTCAAAGAAACCTTCAGCCGCTGATTTCACGAAACATGGCGTAACTTTGAACCATGCATAAGCCTTTCGCCACAAATTTATAACACAGCCACGCGATATATTTACGTTCCATTTCATGAAAAGTTGCGTAGCTGCGCCACGCTTTTGCAATGTTAAATTTCTTGGACGAGGACCAAAAACGGCTTTTACAACGGCTGTTTGGAAGTTTTTGTTTTTTCTTCATCGGAACCAGCCCAGAAATCTTGTGTTTTCTCACAGCCAAACAAGGTTTTCCTTACCTTCTAGAAAATTTGTTTTTCAACTTGCGCAATAAAATGTGGCGTAAGTGGAGTTACGCCATTGCATGAAGTTTTGTGAAATCGGCTGCATATCCGCATGCCAAGCTGTCTAAGTACGAAAAAAAAGCTGGGATTCCCTCTGGAGATTTTGTGCAATTATTTCACGTCACTTTTCATAATTAAAATTATGTACACAATGCGGTGTTGGTTAAAAAAACATAAAGTCATCTACATGTACTTAGAGTCTGTACACAAAGAAGTTGGCTGGCCAATCTTGGCAGCAGCGTTCAGCTGGGGAGGGGATTGCTTCGAATCTCTGTTCTGTAGTGCCTGAACGTGCTGGGGTGTTGGCAGTCGTAGTCGTCCTCATTGTCCGTGAACCGATCCGTGCCTTGGTCCCGGTTGTCCGAGTCACGCCGCTTCTTCTTGGCTTGGCAGGACCTCAGCCAGGTGCGATGGATGCTCACTGATGCCACAGCGCTGACCAGGGCCGACAGCAGTGCCACGACCAGCACGAAGGCCGTGCTGATGGCGGCTGGCTGAGTGGCCTGTTGTGAGCAGGCCACCTCTGGCTGCGACTGTAACCGTTGAACCTCTGGGGCAGCATTAAGCAATGGTTCTGTGGAAGAAGAACATCATTTTATGTACAAGTTACATAAAAGAACACTTGGGAAAATGCAACCCAAAACATTTCTGATGGTATAAAAAATAACCCTCTCTCATCTTTAAATATCATCGCCTACCTCAATCATAAAAACTGAACCAAACCGGAAACATACCTGATATTAGACATTTGTAATCCATGATCAGACGACCAAGTTAATCCCAACCTATTACTTAACCCTACAATGCCAAGAATTTATTTGGACAAAACTCTCCAACTTAACTGTTTCACAATTTGGAGCACGTTTTACACCTAACACACTGAAAGAAAAGGTACATAAACCAACTCCAAATATCTTGGTCCTATAAGATGAAGTGGGTTTGCAGAGATACTGCGAGGGTTTTAGCCAGCGGGGTATCTGGGTGTCTTTCAGACACCCTAAAAATCCATTTTAAAAACATCTTTAGCTTATTAACTGATTCATGTAAAACTATCAATAGTCTACATTCTGGATACCTTGTTTTCAATCCAAGTTCCACTTAGGGTCTTATTTCCAAACGCTACCTTCAAACCGTGACCTACACTCCTTTCTCCCTCACCTTTGTTGGCGGAAGCGCAGAGCTGGAGTTCCTTGACACAGCCGATGCACTGGCCATCCGTGGGGTTGTCCAGCAGGCAGCGGCGGCTCCGGTGTTTGTGGACCTGGCCGGGTTTGGTGCACCGCGTCCATCGGCTCCACTCCTTCCAGCCCGACATGTGGTAGAGCCGGCTGGCACTGGGCACCGAGCTCTGCTCGCCTGATGAACCTGCGAGTAACATGAGGCCTGAAGGCAGGTCAGCTTCCCACGTAACAAGGTGGCCAGGGAACAGTAAATAAAAACAGCCACACCTGTGCTCCGTAGGCATGTGACAATAAGCATTCCAATTACCTGCCACACCACGTTTGAGCCTTCTTTCATTTGGAAAAATTCTACTCTGCTCTTTTGCATTTTGACTGCACCTTGATTATTATTTATTCATTTTTTATCCATTTACTTTTTATAATTGATTGCTTATTTGAAATTAATTTAAAATTGAAATTGAAATAAGGCTACCCTGTTGAAGTAAAACCGATGATAAACTAGAACTTACATTCACATGGGTAGTTATCAAAAGCAAACATAAAGTAACCTTAGCCATAATATGTACAGCTAAATTACTTTACTCAAATGGCTCCCAGTTGAGAAGTGAGTATACATGAGTGAATCAGCACGATTTTCATGAGATTTTGAGCACTTCGTGAGTTTCATAATGAGCCAGTTCGGTACTCCACACCTTAAATGAAGAGCACCCGAGGATGTACGTGCAAAGTCTGCCCTATCAGCCTGGCCCTGTGCTAACTCGCATGCGTGCTTTGTTCCTAAATGACTTTGCTTTTCTTTTGTTAGGCAACTGGCTTGTTTTGAGCCAACTCCTCAATGCAAATGGTCGTGGCAATGACATTGGGGGAGGGGTACGGCTGCAAGTAAACTACTTACTGTCAAAGTCGGCGCACTCGGCCATTGAGCACGTCTCGGTGACTCTGTCTGCCCCCTCGCAGTCTCTGCCCCCGTGGGCGGGAACGGGGTTGGTGCAGGTGCGCGCCCGTGTGCGAGTCCCCTCCCCGCATGACTCGCTGCAGTCCGACCAGTCACTCCAACAGCTCCAACCCCCGTCCACTGCAAAAGATGCAAATTAAAGAGGTCAACAACAAAACAAAAATATAATGACCAAGGTTTTGAAAACAAGTCCGTTAACGATGACTGATATGAATGAAGTTTTCAGTCTGTTTGATTCTCTCCCCACAACAACTTAATTTAAGGTATAAGAGAGTTGGTAATTTGTGTTAAAAGTACAAATTTTCCAAATAGCGTCTTGCATTTTCAATAACTGCTGGTGTACAACCATGTCATTAAAATCAGTTGTCCATGCGAGGCTGAGTGACCGATGAGAGTTAGCAACAACACTCTTACCAGGGCACTCGGTGTATCCGGAGCAGCTGCGATGCTGGTAGGACTCCCCTGCGCACTGTGAGTTACCAGGGAAACAGGACCGGTGGCGTTGCTGGGTGCCGCCGCTACCACAGGTGACACTGCAGGGTAACCATGGTGACCAGACTGTCCAGCCTCCAAAAGATCCTTTGAGGTTACAAGAAGTTTCAAAACCGAAAAAAGACCATCAACTTCCATGACGGCAAGCTAAGTTAATGGAGCTGCAAGGCTGACAGATGCATGCACTTAATCCGGGGGGGGGGATTGGAAGCCAAAGACCTCAACCACCCACCCCAAATTTTTTTTCTTTAAAAAACCAAAATTAGAGAAAGGCAATTATGGGGGGTTCATTTCATTTCCTTCCATTCCAAAAGTGTTTAAAAAGCCCCAAAATGTAAGCCCCACCCACTCCTCAGAAAGGGCATAAAGGACATGTGAACAAATTTCACATTTTTCGGGCCTCCCGAAGCTATTCCCAGCCCCCCTCCAAAAAATGGTTCTGCATGGATCTGCCCTTGATAAGGACTAAACAATGAATGTCATTCAAGCATCTTTATTCCAAAAATCAACAAAATCAAAATCAGCATGCATCACTCTTGTAGGCATTTTTCCATGAGCTATCATGAGCAGAAACTCAAGGTGAAGCATTACAGCAAGTGGTAAAACTCTGTCTGAAATTTTGCCAGTTTCTTGGCACTGTCGAACAAACTTTGGGTTTTTTAAAATATGAGTGCCCTTTCTAGACTTTCGACTGAAATTCGGTGACAGGGTGGCAAAAGGTTGCCCTTTCGGATTTTTGCAACATGTTGTTGTTTGCGAGGTTTATTGACCCCCACCGTTTGCCCTCCAGCCAACTGTCGACGCGACATTCCCAGTCGTAATTTGCCAGATCCTGTTCCGTAATGCTTCGCATGACAGAGCCCAGACACAACCTGGGCACAGCGGGAGCGAACATTCGCGCCCTGCTGACGGCGTTAACAGGGTTGTCTAATCAACACCAGAGACGACTGGAAGGACAACAGCACTGATGACACTGGGTGCCGTCAACGGGACAGGAAGCCTCAATTGGTACCCCAGCAACTCTCTGGCGTCAATCGGGCTTGATGGAGCCCCTCAGATAGCCCAAATGGGTTCCCACTTTTAACCCATTGATGGGCCTGACTGTCTCCACACGTACAAGCCCAACATATTGAAGTCTTTAAGCTGGTTTCGGGCAACGCTGATTTTTGGGCATGACCTGCACCATCTGGACCTCGGCATGACCAAATATCAGAAGTCAACGACTTTCCCACCGAGTTGATTTATTTCACACCTGAGAAATGCACTTATCGCAGTTACGTCACTTTCTGGATATGAAAGTAATGTTTACTCTACATGTATATTGCTCATTTGTATGGGCTCCAATCAATAAGAAATAGGATACTGAAGAAATTAAACACTTGTGGCTGAATCCTGAATCTGGTAGTTTTCTTGATTAACTGGACAGTTCTACAGAGTTGCCGAAGGAAAGGCATACGCTCTAGGCTAAATGAACTTTTGATGTCTTATTTCCCACACAATCTATGGATCAGTCTGCTCATCAAGCTTCCTTTGTTACCAGTTGTAAACCAAAAGTCTTTTACCGCGCAGCGCTGGCCTCTCATCCGCAGTAGCTGTTCTCCAGGCAATCGGACCCCTTCCCTCGACTACGATCCACGGCCCGACCTACATCGGTAAAGCCACGACGAGCCCGGCATGAAGTCATCCATTATAGGATACCGCACCGTCTACCATCGGCAAAGATAAACATTGACAGGACGTCCCTCTGCCGGGGGAGCCCATATTGGAGTTGGGGGGCGCGGGGGAAGCCAACACAACATGCTGCGGGGACACTTTACTGCCCCGTTGCAGGATATCCTCCTTCTACAGAGCAGGCTTGGCGAATCAAAAACAGGCCCCCCAATGGCCATCGCCCCGAGGTTCAACGGCAGCCACAACATTAGAATCAGCTGGTGTTATTAGAGCATGGTCAAATCAGGCTCAGTTCTCTGAATATTGTGCAAGGAAACTTGTACCCCCCCCCGGCCTTCCCCGTCTAACATAAAAAAAGGAGTTTGCTTTCATGCTGAAATACACATTTAGCCAGAAGTGGGTTAAAAACGGTAGTTAATTCCGCTCCCCCCTCCCCAAAGGGCAGGTGGCTTGGGACTCATACTTTACTCAGCCCCTCCCCCCCAGTGGTTTCTTTATCAACAGACACAAATGTTGTGGGGAATCTATTTCAGATGATCGCAGGTTGGCTGCTGAATTCCTCTTCGCTGCATGTTGGGCAGTATATGCTAGGGATGGGCATCATATTTTTGTAAAAATATGGATCCAAAGTAGGACTCGATTGTGCAGGGTGACAGCACTGGTGTTTTTGAAGGTTAACACCTTCTCCGAATGGGGACGATGGCAAGAATCCAGAGTGACTGAACATGCCCTTGTTAAAAAGTCTGCATCTGGAAGGAGGCCAGTAAAAGGGGGAGCACTTTTCAATTAATAAATATATAGTGGACTTAAGTGAAGAATTCGGCAGTGTGTCTGGTTCCCACTCTCTTCTTTTCTTTTCCCAAGACATTTTTTTTCCCTCATGAGAACTCGGAAACAAGATGAACTGCCAACATGTGGAGACATTTGAGAAAAGCTTCAATTTTCATCCCTTCACTGAAACTGCAAAAATAGGCTCCTTAAAAAAAACTCCAGAAATGGCTCAATTTGCTAAGTAATATGGTCATTACTCAGCATGCTCACGGTCATTACTCAGCATGCTCATAAACTGTCCTGTCAGTACCAGACAAACGAACATGGCCAACACCTCTTCATGGTACGAGGAAACGACGTGAGGTCGCCAGGTCAGGTGCGGTTTTTGGGTCCCCTGGCGGAGCCCCAACGTAATGTGAGACACGCACACCTGACGTGTTGCTGCCCACTTTGTTGTCGCCGATAACTACAAATGGAAGGATGGCCAATTTCTGAGCAGAGCGGGCTTTATCTAGAGGTGGAAATTTAATGACTCCTTTCATTCTGGGCTGAACTTCCTGGTTAAAACCACATTCAGACGCCTGGGCAGTGTCTCGTCGGGCAAGACATCTGTGATGCGACCCAAGAACAGTAACTCGTGGCATGACAAGTTCTTTGGGCAAGGTAAAGCACACACTCTCAATGGCAAATTTGACTTTGATACCCTGCCCACGATTGAATGGACAAGAGCTGGCAGGTTAAGAGCAGTGCATTTACAAGGAAGGATGTTTGCCTCAAACCATTATGCCACTGAAACGGGAGGCTGAACATGAATATCAATGGTTTGTGTAAGCAATCAAGCAGCCTCACCAAGACCTCTAAAGAAGGCTGAATGATGCCTTCTTCTCTAAAGCCCGTTCTATAAACGTATGCATATAAAAAGATATGAGCAAGGCAGGCGCGGTTTCTGCAGGAAGGGGCTTTAGCCTCCCATTGCAAAAATCAAAAACAAAATAAAAAACGCTGGAAAATATTGCTCTCGCCGTAGCAAAAGTAAACGGTCTAGGTCTACCCCCCCCCCAAAAAAAGTTGGCTCTAGAACTGTGCCTGGAGCAAGGTGGTGGGATACAAGACCTCATCCAAGGGGGCCCAGGCTTTCCAGGTTACTGACCCCTAAAGCCTTCTCATCACTCGCCATGGGAACTATGAAACCTGACACGCGCAGTGCACTGATAAATACGAAACCTGACACGCCAGGTAATGACGCAAATTTACAAGCAGGTACAAGTGCTCACACGCACAAAAACTGCTTCATCCAATCAGGAAGGGCTCACCGCCAGGGCACTGAAATACCCACCATCTGGAGCACATTCCCAAGTCCCAGACTGGAGTTCAATGAAATATCGCCTTCCGACACGTTTGTTTTCATTTCATCTCACACCTGAAACAGTGCAGTTCGTCATTCCAAAAAAGGACCGAGAAAGTTCTGTATGTTCCCCTTGTTAGCAGCTGGTGACAACAACCACCACTGAAATTTGATTTGTGACTTGTAGCAGACAGAAAATTGGCTGTGCACACATAGCAGAGTTGCAACCATGGCCTTTTTTAGGCACCATGCAGGCAGATTAATGGCCACTCAAACCCTGACCACAGCATGTGATGAACATACTTGAGGAAAAAAAGGCTGGAAAGGTTAAAAGGTATTCTTTCCCCAAAGAACACGTTATGTTTGTGCCAATATACATCTTCTGTGTTCTATGAAAAGACCTCTGTCACAGATTGACATATGCCATATCTTAATCTGGGTACGTCTGATCAAAAATGATTCTGACAGCGGGGGGAAACCCCACTGACGTCAAATTGAAATCACGTTCACATCCTCGGCCAATCCTCTTTGGCCCAATTTAGACTCATCTGGTCAATACGGCCAACAGTTAACGTTCAGAGAGGTTGAATCAGCATTTTTTTTTTCAGCAATATCGCATGCAGCAGGTTACCCATCCGAGGTCACCTGTAGTTTGTTTTCGGAACCGAAAATGTGCTGCTTTACGAGCAAAACTCACAGCAAAAATAAACTTCTGGACTTGTCATGACAGCATGCCGTGGCTGTAGAAGCAAGGCAAGATGGAATGAAAGTTGAGTGCGTTTGCAGACAAGTAACTTAAGAGGCAAAACATTCCAGCAAGTTTCATCAACAGCGACCCCAAAAGCTTGAAACGTGAAAGAAATCTATCTACCTTATACACCTCGTGTCATTCAAACAACACTACACAGCCCCCCTTGACACACTTGTCACACTGCATGCGCAGACTAACGTGATCCACAATCATGCCACAACATTGCATCACTTCACTCCTTCCGTATCAAGTATCACAGCTTCAGTCCGTTTCATCCTTTACTTTGTGGCCAACAGTCACGTATTCCCACACTCATGCTATTCATGCAGGGTGCCAGCTGGGTTTGGGTTGATGTAAAAATTCTCTTTCTTTGATCTTTTTTGACGCAAAATAAAAGAGATAAAAGCATCAGAGCAATAGCCAAAAGAGAGGCATCTGTGAAGAAAGTTTTTTGGCAGCATGCATATGTGAAGTTTTCAAGTTAATTTTGGAAAAGAAAGACAAATTCTATCACAATTGTTTTTTTTTGAAAGAGCCAAAGAAAATCAACAGCAAGTGCATTTTGCTCGGCAAAAGAAAAACAGCTCGACAAACCAAATTGGGCAAAGTTGTGCATTTGGCAAATGAAAGTTTGGGCTTGTGGGTGCTCCAAGCAACCATTTGCATAAGAATGAGAATGCACAGGGTACCAGCTGTGTCGGCACCCCTGCCCCTCTGGATACCTATTAGTCTGTTCAGCTGCTCCACCTCCGAGTCCTCACCTCCCGTGGGCCAGCACGTTTTACTCAGGTATGGGCAGAGCTGGTACTCCACCTTCATGCGGCCGATGCGTAGCAGAGACCGGTCGATGACCGGCGCCTTGCACATGAACCGGTAGCGTTTGAGCAGGAAACTGTCCTGTGTGGCATTCTGCACCATCCAGGGAGTCCAACGAGTTGTCTTGCGCGTCTCTGCGGAGGGAGAGAAAGGAAGGGGTCAAGGGGAGGGGGGGAAGTCACTTCTGGGGCAAAAATGTAGTCAGGACTAGGGTCTGTAAGAGATATACCTTTTCATATTTACACTGGACAGCAAATGAAACTTGCCACTTCTGTCAAAGGCCACACGTAAAAATTCACTCCATAGAAATAACCAATTTTTGTACACAGCTATGCTGCAATACCCCTTACTAATCACACGCCCAAAAGCAAGTGATTATCTTTATAACACAGAAGAAATTGTCATGCACAGCAACTTGGTTACTGCCGTCATGCCTTCGCATTACATGCCTCTTCCGCCAACAGGGGTTGTTGTGACTTGCCCGGTGGACAGGGATACGTGCCTCAAGTTTGGAAGTGTGCACGTGAGCATGGCCCCACCACAGTAATGGCAAACTCTCTGGGTGAGCCCTTCAGCTGAACCCACCTCGGCAGAGTTGTTTGTTGCACTCTCTGGTCTCCTCCGGGGTGCCCATGCAGACGTTGCCCCCTAGGCAGTGCCTGGACCGGGTCTGGATGCCCCCGTTACACTTGGCCGAGCAGACGCTCCAAGCGCTCCATTCGCTCCAAGATCCTGTGGGGAAGGGAATAGAATCAAGCTAGGCAGAGCCCGGGAACGGTTTGTGTGGAAACAGCAAACTATGGGTCCGGGCTGCACATTCACAGGTACACAGTTAGCAATGACTAAGGAATACTTGGCCGCAATTCACTTCAAAGAATAACTTGTCACCTGAATTCAGATTGGAGGTCTTGTGTCGGTCTTTGTAAGACCCTATCTTACAAAGGCCTTACAACGTCTTACGTAAAACACAAGACACTGATTTGACAATTTGTTCCCTGCCCTCGCTGTCGGGGCAATAGGTGTTTTACATTGCCTTTCACACTTCGGATTGGCCCACCTGTAGAGCACCAGAGCATGACGTCATTTTGACCGATAAGTAATGTGGAAAGGAATGGCTTATGCACGCATGTTGATTCATGCACTGGTTCTCGGACTACTGTCTTTTACACACAAATAATTGTGAGCGTGACGTATTTCACTTTGGTACTCTGCAGCAAAGGCCCACAAAACTACCTGCACAATGATGTTTCCGAAGAGGTTTTAAGCATGCCGGCAATGTGGAAAGAGAAATGCAAATGTGGAAAGCTTTCGTCAGAAAAAAAAGAAAAGATCATGCTGCTTGCCATGCATCACCAAGAAGTGTGATTTTTCAAAGGGTCATTCCACGAAGTTCGGGCACAGTTTGTGACGGCGTCCCTTGTTACATCAGTGAAAATAAACATTTTTTTCCCCTGCATGTGGATTCTAAATTGACATTGTTCTAAATCTTGCTAGGTTCTTGTAGTGGTGTGCTTCATCTTTGCTGAATAATATGACTTAATCTGTTGTAATGTGAAAATAAAGGGCAATAAAAGTTAGCGATGTAACAAGGGATGCCATCACAAACTGTGCCCGAACTTCATGGAATGACCCCAAAGGAAAATGAAGAAGTCTGAGAGGGGTAACCAGCAACTGCAGCACCCAACAAAGCCGAACTTGTGTGGCAATCACATTGGGATAAATTTTTCACTTCACAGAATTTTCTTTTTTTTTCAAACAGCCAACGGTTGAAAGTAAACAAAGTCCAAGGCGCAAAAGTAGTCGGCAAACTATTTGCCGCAAGGAACAAGCACACACAAACAGCACGGCAGGCACAGGCAGAGCACACAAAACAGAAGTTGCGACGAGGGAAAGTCATGCTTTTTACGTGTTCTTTTTCTTTCCGGGCAATTACATTGGGATTCATCTGTGATTTTTGGAGTTATAAATAGAAGAGGTTGCAGCTTTCGTTGTCATCCAACAGGAAACACCACCCAGCGGCTGCCCTGCTTTCGGTTCTAGCTCGTCCAACGGACCACAATGTCAGGTATGACTAAGGGGACGGGACTGCCGATAAAAAGGCACCCAGCCGACCTGTTGCTTGGCAGAGCTCACAGGCCGGCCGCTCGAGCCGGACCCCTCTCTATCTTTCCAGTGTTTTGAGTTCTCAATCACTACTGATACCATCTTGGCTGGGGACACCGTACCGCTCAAACTTTATTGCCAAGGAGATGCCTATGAATCACTCTTTTTTTTTTCATTTTTGTATGATTCATCTTTCCTGCCATGGTGTGGGCAGTTTGGAAGGAGGGGCGCTGGTCGGTTTAGGGGTTGGTGGTTAGCCTGTAATCGTCCTTGTACATCAAAGGATTTCTATGCTTTGCTCACGACCTTGTTGCTTCTCCGTGGAGTGTATGCTGTCAAAGTATTTTATGGATAAGTTGCATTCAGCATGACATCTGATGAAAATTTGACGGGTATAGCGAATTTTGATATTGGCTTTTTTCCTTCACCAATTTACGTAGAAGCACTACATGCTTGTGGCTACAACAGCTTTTTAGAAAAAAACGCATCAGAGGCTGGTTCAAGCCCTCCCACTAGAAGAGCTCTCCTCTCACAATATGTTACATAGCTTCCAATCCTTAAGACAATGTCCTCTTATTTCATTCACCTTGCCTTTACTTCTGTATCTATTCCTGTTACTGCTCATTTTCACAGTCTTCAACTCTTTACTTCCGTTTTGGATGTCCAGTCTAGTCTTCACTGTTTGTCACATTTGTTCTCGTCTGCTTTCAGTGCTTTTGTCCCTAGTCCAATTGTCTGTCCTTGGGCTGTTCTCTACAAGCCCTCGCTTATTTGAACAGCCCCATACTTTCTATCTTTTCAAGCTTTGTCTATTTTCTCCAATTATATTACATTGTATTTAAGGTTCATATTTATTTTACGTGTATTCTTTGATTCGTATGTTAAAGAAAGGATGGAAATAAATGTCATTTTTAAATTGAATTGAATTGGATTGAATTGAATCACTGTGCGAGCAAATCCTGGGCGACGCAAACTGATTTTTACAAAGCATCCAGGGCAAAAAACATTGGCTGAAGATGGAGGGAGTTCAACTTTTGCAAACGACACGACACTGACGGGGGAGAAATAAATTCAGAAAGTGCAGTACAAAGCCCCCCTTTACTCTTGATAGCTTTCAGCATCCCGTGCTGGTAAGACAACACTGGAGGAGGGCACAGAGTCGGCATGCTACAGGCATGAGGTGTGAATCATACACAGACTAGGTGATAATTGAGGTCTGGGGGAAAAGTTACACGTATGTCTTCCTGGACATCCACGCGTAATTACAACTTGTCAAATGTAATCTTGTGCTGTCTCTGGTAAGGACGGATGGGTAAATTTCCAAGACCCACCCCTTCCAAACCAAGAAAAAACACCGATATAAAAAAAAAATCAAAATAAATTATCGGTTCTGAAAACTTCCTTAAAATATATCTGCAGGATATTTTTTGGCAAATAACTGAATTTTGCAGGCTTGACACTGATGTTTTCAGTTTTACGAAGCGACCTATTTTTACTATTTTGACATCTTGACAAACAAGCAAACAATTTGGGAGGAAAAGTGTCAACATTTGTCAGTTTCCATCTCTAAAGTGCGCATGGCTTGAGTGCCACTTCCCTAAGAATCGGCCAAACTGATGAGAACAGCCGCCATGCTTGGCATGCAGGGACTGGCATAATATATTAGCAATCATGCATCCTCGACTCTTAAACAAGAAATAAGGAAAAGGCTGCTATTTTAACACAAACCAACACAGCGACTAGTAAAAACGATACCACAGTGAACACTGCCCGTTCAAAACATCTGACTTAAAGACTTAAATACTGCTCTTGTGCGGAAACTGTGGATGGAACATGATAGCCGACTGCAGAATTACAATAAGCTTTTGTGTAGAGAAACAAAAAGAGCCATGCTGGTGGGCGTGTTTATTTTGTTGGTAGCGACGCGTATACAGTGCATGCATCTCACAGTCTTTCATAAACCAGTGAAGTGCAGTTCCAATCAAACGAGCCTCCACTGCTAGGAACATTGCGCCCTCTCTTGGTACCCCTCACGACCCATAAGCCGTATGTGTGCTGGTGTAGGAACAGGGATAACACAACCACTTTTCATCAGAATCTGTACAAACCCAGAATTCCTTGCATTTTTAACCACTAACACCATACCCGCCACACCATGTCTGTGCAAGTTAACATGTGTGAGGCAGTGTTCAACTGTAATACCGTTTCAGGTGTCCAGCATGCAAGCCAATACACCACAATACAAGCAGATGGGTTGCAAACAGACAGAAAAACAAACAAACCCAAAACCAACTCAGAAGACAAAGAAAAAGAAAAGTTGGCATTCTCCTCAAGAGGCCCATGATGTACCTGAATTTCGCACGACAACAGCTGTACCTGAACAGTTGGTGACCTGGACACTCTCACCCTGACAGGGCAGACCGCCACACTGCGGGACCGGGGAATCACAGGCACGGCGCCTACAGAGGCACCTGGAGTCACCGCTAGGGTCCTGGCAGGGGAACCAGTCGGACCAAGCACCGTAGGCACCATCAACTAGAGGAGTGAAGACGCAACCAATGATTTCAGCAATTAAATTCTTGAAAAACAGAGAGAAAGACTTCATTTGCAGGCTCAAGGAAGTGTTCTTTTGTTTCCTGTTTTTTTTTTCTTTTCTGCTTTTTGTTTTACTATTATCAACTTCTTCAAGAGCTTGGAAATGACTGGACATTGAGTGCACTAGTAATAATCAATTCCCTCACAATAATAATCCCAAGCTCTGTGTTAAAGTTGGAATGAGCCAAATCTGCATGACAATGTGGCCAGGAACTGTTTCACATATTGGCTGCCTGCTTCCATTGATAAGCACTTGTTACTCATTAACAACTGTCTGGACAGTCTATACACTTCTCAAATCTCTCACCTGCCGAGTCGATGACCGGGCATGAAGTTATTTCCTGTATCCAGAGGGCCAACACATCGTTGCTATAAACGAGAGAAAGGGAAAGGGCTTGAGTCAAGAACATCGCCTGGAACAAGACTTAAAACCTTCAACCCTAAACCTTGAAGTTCAAGGGCTCAATCAACTTAATGGCATCCGTCCTACTAACTACCAGAAGATGAGATCTAGTCCTCTTTCTAAGAAAGGGGCAAGAAAAGAGCTTACTCTTGTGGTTTGGTCGTGCAGCTGTTGGTCTGTGGATTCCAACCACAGTAAGGATCCCTGGCATCTACGCATTCCCTGAGCAATGGCAAGAAATAACCCATCAAAATACACATCAACTGATATTCATAATTTCAGCAGGTTCTTGAACTATTGACATATTTATGTGAGAGTACCTCGTGTAGACACTGGTGGGTGAAGGGGTCTTCTTCCCATTTCCCCTGCTTTCAACTTGTTTGAATACTTAAAAGACAGAAAGTTTCTCCAAGACAAGCAACAGGGCACCCCTTCTCCATTTGGGAATGCTGAACCCATCACTGGAAGCGCCACCTAGCGAGCTCATGAGCGGCTGACGAAGATCATTTTACGACTCCTGAAGTTCTTGTTTTCAGGCGAAGGAGGGGGGGACACATGTACATTTTCAATGATGAGATGCCCTGCATGGGCTGAATGGTAGATTCCTGAACAGCGAACACAGCCTGGGTCTTGTCAAGCCGTAACGAGCACTTTAAGCAAAGTCATCGATAGAAATATGCCCCCCCCATTTCCATCTCCCCGCCCCCCCGACAATGCCACTCTCAATGCTTAATACATGTACAGTGTACATGTACAATTGCTTTGAGCATCAAGCCATTTCACTTCAAACTTGCCCCAATTCTACTCTCCCGAGGGTTCATCTCTGGGGTGTCAGGTGGCTCCGATCTTTGTACCCTCTTGCTCAGTGCCCAATGCAAGAAGTCGTATCGTGGAAGGCATCTGCGTGAGAAACTTGGCTGACTACGACAATAATGACTAACCCGCCCAAACCTGTAAGCCCCTTCCCATCTCCCTCATGTCAAAATGTCACGACCTATTCCGGATAACTACTCGGTAAACATTGACCAAGCATACGTGAGATCAGGGTGACATGCGGTTACTACAAAAATGACTCAATGAACACCGGCGCCTGTGCACGTTTCTCTCCCCCCCCCACACACAGCCAATGGCTTCAGTCCATATGCTGATGAAAAGACTGATTTTCTTTTTGACTAATCAGATCAGGATAAACTGGAAGACTGTGGCGAGTGTCTTTTAGAGACGGGTTTAACCACAAAATTATTGGTGATGGTGAACAGTGCATGTTTGTCCAGAGTGAAATTGACATGACAACAATTTGGCTAAATATTGAAGTTATTAAGAAATGTCAATGATGTTGCAGAAAACTTTAGCCGAAATTTGGTGGCGCCGAGAAAAGTTGAGGTTAATTAAGCCAGGAAGAGCGGTGCTGGTAGAAAATAACTTCACTGGCCCAAATTTTATTTTTTTTTTTTGGACCGGGCGTATGAAAGGAGGCCAGTCTGAAAGTTGTTTGTTTCCTAAATAATGGTCATTTTTTACTGGTTCATCAATATGACTGCTTCTGTGGACCACAGTCATCTACATTTGGAAATGCTATGGCAAATTTCCCAAAGAGAACACATTTTTAATTGCCAGGGGAAATCATGCTAGATAACATGCGACTGCTTCGGGCGGGGCAGCAGATAAGGGACAAATCCTTTCATCTGCTGTTAAGAGCATTAATGCCCTAATGAGCAGGTCTGGAACGAAAGGAGGAATCCTGGTGCCCTTGACCTTTGACTTTATGCCATCTGACAGGATAATCACAAAGTAACACTGCGGAAGTGGCATCATTTCCTAATGGCCAAAGATTCTGGATTTCCTACAGGCACGGTCACCACGAAGAACTGGCCTCATGCAAAAGATCCCCGATGAACCATTAATCATTAATGATTCAATGGGTTTGGCACCAGCCTTGGATTTTGCAAAAATCTCAAGCTTTTCTGAAAGAGAGAGCACCTCGCAGATGCATTATTTCGCGGACAAGGGACAGACAAGGAACGGGAAGTTCAATCACGAACAGCTACTCGGAAAATGGACAAACAATAAGAAACAAACAAACAGTGACAGCCACTGACTACACTTACTTCATGGTGGTGTACAGGTGACACCGTTGTACCGACACCATTACGACCCCGAAGGACATCCCGACATAGAGGGCACCCTTCAAGAAAGGAAACCAAGACATGATAAACTGGTCACATACCATTTTCAGTTGAGATGCCAAGACAAACTTGAAGCTATAAGCTGGCCAATCTTCTGGTATCTTTACAGATCTTATGAGGCCTTCTACGCCCAGCAATATGTTTCTTACCCAAAATTCACCATTCATGCACTTGACTTAAAGCATGGCTTTACCAGTGCTTCTCTAGACATGGAGAAAATTAAGCATTTAAACCTGTTAAGCCTTGTAATGTATTTCCTTAATCTGCAATTTCCTCGGACAATGTCTCTAACTAAAGTAAACGGAAAACGTGATACGTTTTTTCTTTTTTTCTCTTGCTTGGAGCTGGGAGATAACAAAATACTTCCGAAGTCAGAACCACACACACACTTTGGAGAAGTGTAACCCTCAAAAATTTGTGTCAGGGAAACCTCTACTGCTTTTGACAGATCACTTACAACTACTGCAGTTGCCAAACATGTCCCATTCACACTGGGTAATGTGGGACTGATCAAAACAAAACTGTCCGGTTTCCGATGCTGCGTTATCTCTTGGCTCCTCAGCGAACTTGTGCGCTTCCCCTCTCCCTTAGATTTTTCTCTTTCCTAAAGCATCTTCAGATTAGAATCAAAAACATGTTCCAGTGTTTGTTTCTTCTGGCCAGGACGACTAATAAACTTTCATCTCCGGAGATTTGTCTGGCTGTTTTTTAACCCACTTGCAGTGAGCTGGAAATCTTCTGAGACGAAAAGCATGAGGTGCAGTTCGACCTTTTCTGACCCCTTGATTTTTTTTTGTCTTGTTTTTCGTTATTTAATCAATTTTCTTTTTTTGGTCACTGGGAAATTGAAATCACTGGACTACAAGCTCAGACTGTTAGTTCCCAGAGGAGTTCCCAGCATGGTCAAGTTTGGTCATTTGGTGTCCATTCTCATCAACATCAATATCGGGCCCTGATTTGAAACAGTGAAGACCATCCCATTTCAAAACGTTTTGGAGGGGGGCAAGGTTCTGCACTCGCCAACTCAGACAATAAGCTCCAACGTCAGCTACACTCGTGATTAATAATGCAACTCACGCTGTGGGGCAAGCCAAAAAATATTCAGCTTCAGTTAGCCTGCTTGAGGTTCCGTACACCCCCCCCTTGGCGGGAGATTTTTTTCATGGAAGGGAAGCTTGAAATATGCAAGTAGAACTCACCATCTCTGAATGGAGCTCAATTTTCTTCAGTGGCTGGCATCGTGTGTTCTGCAAACAAATATTATACGTAAGATGTAAAACCAGCACGTTAACACTCTGCAAAGCTCAAATTTCATGATACAAAGTGTATAATTAGCAAATAACATTAAAATGACTTCAATTTCAAAATCTGATTTCATCTTACAAGGTTTACAGTGTTACAGCATTCAAGGAAAATATAGCAATGACAAGAATGGCTGTCTCAATACGGGCAACTCACAACAGAGCGCCACCAAGAGTCTGCAACGCGTTGGCCAATCACAATGCGCGAAATTTGTGGACCCTTTCCGAACTTGCATTGGGTCGACAGATTTTGCGCATTGTGATTGGCCAACGCCTTACAAACCATTGGTGACGCACTATTGTGAAGCGCCCGTATTAAATCTCGAGACAGTTGATTGAATACCTATGAAAAGACCCATCTCAGAAAAAAAGGAAGGAAAAGCAATACTATCCAAGAGCACAATGTGCCCACAAAAATCTGTTTGAAATTTCAAGCCGGTAGCAAAACCTTCAGGGGCGAATAAAGGTCAAACAGAAAAAAAACAACCAAAAACACAAGTCTTGACATACTGAGCAAATGGTGTGGGTGACAGATTAGGCAAGGCTGGAAGGCGTGAGCCTCATGCCCGCCAGGAAGAAGAGGGGAAAAAAACGGAAAAAGAAACGTCTGTGTGTGTCTTCATCAGCAGCTTCATTTCCCTACAGGGAAAGACATAATTGCAATTTCACACGTCCGGGCCCTGGATGAACTCCAGTTAAAAGTACAGGAGAGTACAAAAAAAAAAAAAAACAGCACGAAGGGGGGGGAATCAAGGGCAAGCGTGCACGCATGGCTACATTGAACAGGTGCTGTCTACATGATACATGAATGTGAGGCATATATCAGCATGATTGCTTAAGTCAGATGCTTCAACTCATCAGAAAAAAAAACCCACAGTCCTGTACTAATGACAGGCTCCTGATCCATCCATTTCTCCAGGTGGGAAAAATACTGGTCTCTCTTCCTTCAAAAGGTTTCAAGCATCCTTGGAGTCAGATGATTAAGTGGAGAAAGCCTGTTTAGTAGGCCGATAGCTGCACTTGAATTTCAACAGAAAACTAATGACAGTGGCAAGATAATGTATCTAGTAAAGAGGGAGGAAGATTCATTTCTTATCCCTTGACAATCTTTGACCGATGAAAGAGGTTATTGATTGCCAGAGCCATAAAAGTCCTTAAAGGATTCTTGGAGGAGTCCTCAACATTTTTCACACATTTGATATCCATTTTCATCAGGACACTGAGTTGAGCGATGCATCAAAACAAGAAGTGCAGTTGACTCTTTCAGATGCAGACTGAAATGAGAATACTGAAAGGCTGTAAGACTTTTTTGTGGGATCTGGACACATCTGCACCATACCATACCAAGTACTACCACAAGCCTCTCACCCTGGGCACTAGCCAGGAAGCCAAGCTGGGAACCATCAAACCCACCTGGCCAGCTGACTCAGCAGCCAAATACCCAGTCTAGTAGCAAGGGAACTTTTGGTGGGGGGGAGGAGGGTTGGAAAGCAACCCAGTTATCCAGCCAGCCTATGGATGAGCTCGAAATTAAGCCCATCATTTCATCATCTAGCCAGCCTCCTAGCTAGCCAAACAGTCAGTCTGCCTGCAAGCCAGCTAACAAAACAAGAACGGCGGAGCCTCTGTACTTACCGGAGTGACACAGAGGATCTCAGTCTCACAGGTCGTGTCGGTGCCTGGTAACCTGACTACCTTAGAAATCTTGCCGTCCTCTGCAAAAAAAGAAAAGAGTACAAGATGTGGATGGTATCACATAACCCAGGGTAGAGCAGGAAGCGGCGATACTTCAAAAGTCCGCGGCTATCCAACAGTGCAAAGCAAACACACGCTGGATGGTTACAAGCAGAGAGATACAAGGTAACAATGAAACAATGTACGGGACCAATACCGGATGAGCAGATGGCTTCCCCCGTCCTTTCACCCCGTAAAAAGTGCAGACGCCTGGAAAAATCTAAACTCCCACAAACCTAGTGGATATTTTCCTGCCCAAGCAGCGAGTACATGTCAAAGGGAAATGTGCCGAGGTGGGATGGTGTTACAACAGTTGGAATGCTGGCTTCTGTGATTTTTGGCGACTACTGTTTACTTGAGACCAATTTGCACTACAAAACACACTACACAAGAAATTCACAAACTACAAACTTTTGTCCTATCTGCTGTCATTTGGATTGTCCAATGGATGAGTTTAACAGCCCCTATGTTTCCACGAGTGCCCCTTTAAAATGTCCTTTATGTCTCCCCCCTTGAGGGGGAAGACCACAGATTGAAAGTGTGATCGAGTGTCAAAATGTAATGAGCAGCTTGAAACCTTCAGCAGGCTGGGGCGGCTCCGGTCACATGTGAGAAGACTACGTCTGAGGCTCAAGTCTCTTCCTCTAGCGCACATTAATGTGTAAGATCTGATTTCCTGGGTGCGGTTTTTGCTGTCAGAGGATCACTGGGTGCAGGCAGATTGTATTGACGGAACCCAGGATCTCCCCCCCCCCGACCTCCTTCACCCAGTGCATCATGGGAACAGCCCGGGGCTGCACACGCTACTCTGCAGCCGCTCGTTGCTGTGCCCAAGCCTAATAAAGACTACCCCGAGGGGCAAAGTCGGGACCAAGTTGTGGAGACAAAAAGTCTGCCCCCAATAGTGTTTTGGATCCCCCAATGGCTACGTTTCAACATACAGGTTTCCCCCACACACTATCGAACAAGCATGGTTGTAGATTTTGAGTGTGCGCATTTTTTATAATTTTTTGTTTTTAATTTCTAATATTAAATGTGAAAGCATATTGAAAATGCCTCATTCTCCAGTGATGAACAGATGCAACACCTGAACCATAATGTCACTGAGGTGACGTTAGACATAGAGCTATTGAAGGTAAAGGGAATAAGGGATAAAGTAGGCAATGGATGGTCTTTCGGAGTGCATGGACCTAGTCTGGCATAGGGGAAAATTTGGATTGCACTAAGGTAAGATGAGGAAAAGTAGGGATGTATCATTTATACAGGCACAGGGTTAGTGAAGCATTTAAATAAAGGGGCAAGTTGGGCTGAAAGAAGTATGTATTAAAATGGCATACATCACACCAGATTTTATACCAGTCCTACAAAAATCTTCACTCCACATAAGAGATTTCTCAAAAATCTTGCAGGTCTATTTATGGATTCCTGAAAACGATCCTCAGGTTTTAGGTAACATTTACGGTATGAAAGAGCCACAGTCATTTTAGGAAGTTATCTCGCAATGTTTGCTCGCTTCAACTCTCTTCTGTCAAATTTCCCCTCTCCCCTTTTTCAGAGGAAAGAAAATTACCGTCTCATAAAAACAGCATCAAAAAGAAGTCCTGAAGAGAAGTATTGTGCCACTGGTGGCAAGTTCGATCCCATAAAAGCAAACCTCCGAGTGACCTATCGCCCATGCTGGGAAATTAGCCCCAGTATCAGTTGTCCTTCTTCAAACATTTCACGTGCCACTGAGGGGCCCGACTCAGAACAGGCCAATTTTTTTTTTTTTTTTTTTGCAGTGTCTTGAGGCTAAGGTTTATCTGGGCCAGTCGGTCAACCTGTGGGCAACGATCCAGTTTCTCCACTGCCGGGCATTAGCAAATTAAAGGCCCCTCTTTCTTTTGGCAGGAAACATATAATTCGGGAAACTATTTACAGGAGAATATTTTGTTTCAGAACGTTGTTAATTTTTAGAGACAGGGCAACCTTATCAAAATCTCAGTATATATACATGTACTTCGATTTCATGAGAACTACTCAACCTCTGTCAACTTATGGGACTGGCTTTTTTTGGAAACCAAAGCCTTGTACTGAATGATGAAATTTTTAAAGGTTTATTCTGAAGTTGTTTTTCCTAGTGATGGAGACTACACTCGTCAACTTCCGGGTAAATATTCTGTGAGAAACCATTTTTGTTCATCTAATCAAGCTGTAGAGTTATTAGAAATGTACAGAGGGTCTCGTCTCATCAGGGATTCATTAATTCAGTCTTTCAACACATCCTTCTTGTGTGTGACCCCATCAACCAAGACGGGTCACAACGTTAGGACGTGCAGGACCGGCACAATGAACACATACACAGTTCTCACTGAATTGTCGTCTTCAAAAACGAAGTGCTCGTCAAAATGGCAATGCCGACGATACATCAAAATGAACAAAATATTGCGGGAGGTTGCCCCAGTTCCCCTAACCATACTTTCCTGCTGCTGATATGAACCTGATGGCATCGCTGCTCAAACAGAGAAACTCTCCCCTTGTATCTTCCAATTCTGTCTGGGACTCACTTAATGAAGCAAGCTCCACTGCCCGTTTCCAATCAAGGAAACTGATCAGTGTGAAAACAAAAAACGGAAGGGCGAGGGAAACCCTGTTTGGCCGGCTCCAGCTGTGTGTCTTGTCTCAAAACCTGGGACCCCCTGATGATGTCTACCGAGAAGAGCACTTTGGGGGCATTCGGATTTCCCCAGCCCCTACTGAGATCAGGGACACAAGAAGTGAGGTTACTCCACAGGGTAAAACCCCTCCGATGCAGTGCTGCACCACTGTACCTAAAAGGCTCCCTTTAAAAAAAATCTGTACGGGGAGTCTGACTGCTTTTTTACCCGGAGGCGTTACGGCTGACTTCTAACCTGTAGAAATAGTTGAGGGGGATGATAGCGAGTATTTTCCCG
Source organism: Acanthaster planci (assembly GCF_054643075.1). NCBI lineage: Eukaryota > Metazoa > Echinodermata > Asteroidea > Valvatida > Acanthasteridae > Acanthaster > Acanthaster planci. Next base: position 20,563,693 of record NC_141784.1, read on the forward strand.
TCAACCACTCAAGCTTCTCCAAATGGAAGGACCAGGTTAGGTCGAGTGGCCGGTGGCAAGATTTTCACTTCAATCTGAAACGTGTTCCCTCCTTTTTATCAAAAAAAATTCTTAGATAAATCCAAAGGCGAATCATTTAGGGATTCAAAGCAAGCAGTCTAGACAGGGGGGGGGGAATGCAGGGTCTAGGTGTGCCTATCTTTGAGGGCATTGTAGGCCTGGCAGGGAGGGAATCGTGGGCGGGATGAGTTCTGATTACAGGCTTATCAAGGTGCCGTTTCATCCCAGGCTGCGTCTGGGTTTCCATCCAGGGATAAAAACTCAATAGGAACCTCGCTATCTAGGGCAGCAGTGAGCAGTGAGCAGGCCACAAGGTAGGAAAATGTCCCTAAGAGATTTGAGACGGTAAAATCGCCCCTTCATTATACGCCCCTTGAAAGTGACATGCTTGTTTTCAAAGAGTGTATGCCCTAAACGCTGCCCGATTTACTTGCGTCAAAACACAGTTGATAAAATACAGCAATGATACCTATTGGAGCTAGAGATCTGTGCAGCAGGTGTCAAGTTGTAGGAGTTTGACTGTTTCAGCCAAATCATTTCTACATTTCCTTGTGATACCAATGGAGCAGCCAATGGTAGTCTTCATACTCTTAAACTTGATAATGTTTACTTCACCCTAACAGGGCTAAATCTTTCAACTGCAATATGATTTTACACACACTGGGGAGTTGCTCTTAACTACTGAGGGATGGTATCACCTTCCTAGTATTTCCAGCCCCCAAACTGTGCCTGCAGCACAAATCTGCACTTAGTTTTCTTTCTTTCTTTCAAGCTACAGTGTGCAACAAGAGATTGGTATCCTACTCGGTGTCTGCGTCGGAAAGGAAAACAGGAACGCGTCTCTCGCCCTCCCCCATCAACTCCGCCCCTTCCTGCTGTAAACCTAGACGTTCCTCGTCTTACCTGTGCCAATGAACATCACATGGTACGTCTCGTATTTCCCTTCGACGACATCCACAACAATCCGATCAAGCCTATCAGGTCAAAACAAGGGGGGAAAAAAGGAAGAACACAGTCAAAAAGAAACCGGAGAGTTCTTTCCTTTCCTGAATAAACAGTGAATACCCAAGACTTCATGAGAAAACAATGTGCTTTCTGCATCTCAAGAGTAACATGTCTGAAGTCCAACTTTCACTCTGCTGGCGTTAAGCTTAAGTCACAGGAGAATAAACAACAAAACCTACGGAGCGGTGGCAGTAGTTAACCACTGCTGACATAACACAAATTTACACCAAAGAGTATGAATACTACAGATGGGTGGCATTACTTCACATTCAATATTATGAATAAGCGAGAAACCCTTAAATCAAGCACATAACATGCCAGCATTTAATTGTCCAAAAATCTCCTCCTCTTACTCCTTTTAACAATGCCAGAATATTAATTTAGGAGGCAGCTGTGATCTAGAAATGTCATAGGAAAGGACTTGGGATTACACGTATAGAGCCTCCCCCCCTCTTGTCAATCTGCATTTCTTTCCAGCGGGTATGTGATACCACCATCAAAGAGTTGATTGGAAAACCAGGCCCTGTCTTTCTGTTCTGTGGGATGAAATCCCATAGAAAACACCTATTATGTTGTGCAGTTGCTGTACACCCAGATGGGGTTTCTTTCTTCTGGGATAATGCGGTGGGTGGAGCCCAGACCCTGGATGCCAGGTTAAAAGGCTAAGAAGTCTGGTCACAAGATCAAGCGCACCCAAAAGAAAAAGGTGGAAAGTAGCACCCAGTTTGATGCCTTAAACACGTGCTGGGAGACCAAACGTGGGGGTTTCTAGCAACAAGTCCACTTTAATAGCCAGTCGACTAGGCGCGGGAGAAACTCGAAAAGGGGCACGTGGGCAGGTGAAATCAGCAGCCCAGAAAACTGGGTCTGCAGCCTCGCTCGAACCCAGGGAAAAAAAGTTCCCTTTTAACCTGGGCACCTGATGCATGTCACACTGACTGCTGAGTGCATCTGGCAGCATTTTGCTACAAATGGATTTGCCCAGGGGTCAGACGCTACAGAGCCTTTCACCAGAAACACCACTTCCCTTGTTGTACAAGATTCCAAAGACCCTTTTTTAATTTCTCTGGGGAGCTGGACTTGGGTAGAATGTATCAATTTGAATTTGAAAATCAACAAGCCAGGACTAGAGATTGTTTGTTAGCAGCCTGCAGCTGCAATTGCATTTCCTTGACCTCTGCCATGGTGTTGGACCATTGGAATACTATCCAATGTGGGACGAGTAAGATTTCCTTTTTGAGAAGTAACCATCAAGTTGTCCTTTCTGGTCTACACCTGTCAAGCCCACAGGAATGTTCAAGAAATAGACACTATTTAAAGGAATTGTTCAAAACAACTTTGAAACATCGAGGGCTGTATGGGTAATTTTCGAAATATAACAAGCAAATTCAGAGGAAAGTCGCCTGAAAAATGGGGAAGATTTCTGGTATCTCATACAAAGCAGTGCATCACAAAATTTAATATCTGACACTAGGCCACTGGACAGTGCACCTTCAAGGAATTTGCTGAAATACACACTAGTCTGGAGGACCATGTCACCAGAGCATTTACCACCAGCCCTGTGTAAATTTCTGTGCCTTACAAAAAGCTTGACAAAGTAAGTGTTCACTTCAGGCCAAAGCGGACCCAAATCATTTGACAACTGCAGCAGATGTTGGAACTCGTAACAATCGCAGCTTTTTATTAGCACAGAATAAAAATTGTGAATTGGATAATTACGAGGTGAGCCTGGGCAACCTTAAGTCTCACTCTCTCCCACCCCTCCCACCTTTCCTCCTGGGGGCTCGTGAACAGAGGGAAGAACATGCACGGGAGTTGGGAGAAATGTGGGTCGGCTGGGGATGACGGCAAAAATGGCCACTCGATTTGAAATGTTGCCGAGCTCTGGTTGTGGCAGGTTGTACCATGTTCAAATGGTTCAACGCACACCTTTATTCGCCGTGTGATTTGGGAATGAGGAAATTGCAGGCTGTCGCACACAGAGACTGTCTGTCGTTGTCTGGAGCTATTCAGAGTACATTTTCTGTTTAACTTTACAATGTATCACCATTCTGATTTTGTTTTCTGATCTTACAATCAAAATATCTGAGAAGTACCTGCTGAGGTCGTAAAGCGGCAAAGGTGAGAGGAAGTTACAGTGCCGATTACAAACTTTGAAGGGATCCTTTTTTTCCCACCACTCTGTTTTTCCTTTGACACACATTGATAATCTGTGTTGCATCGGTGACTTGTTCAATCTTTCTCGTCCCTTCCATGAACCACACACCTGAGGCCTACCCCTAAACACTGAAAAACTTTTCATAAGTGCACATCATTGTGTGGTCAAAAGCCACTAGCTTGGCTACCACACAAAGGGGAGGGCAGCCCCTTAATTTCTGGCAATGGACTGCCCGACAAAGATAACAGGTGGCAAGGTGATTGCAGTTGGAGGGGGGGAATGACCGCCGGGTTTGTCTGGGTACCTGGGTATCGCAGGGAAGGACAATACCCAGCTTTGGTGGGCGTGACTGGGATACCACTCAGAGAAGGCTACTTTGTAGATGATCTAAAGAGAGAGGGAACATGCCCAACAGGTGTGCCATGATGACACTGTCAGAACCAGAAAACTGGAACTTTTGGGGCAATGACACTTAATCACACAATTCTATATATCATACTTAAACAGTCGAGACTAGTTCTAATTCTGGCTCCAGAATTTTGAAAGTGACCATCTTTGAATCCTTTTTTTAAAATCTGTTAGGTTGGGCCTAAATTTCACGCAACTTCCCGCACTTATTATCAAAGCATAATTGTTATCAATGCGAAATATCGGCCAAGCTTTCAAAACACTGAGCCCCTGAAATACCGGTAACGGCCTCGTGAACCACTAAGTGGCTCCAATCTTGATATCAGCCCCAGAGGACCCAAAGTATGAAGCTCGTTTGACTTTCATCATCAGAACACAACACCAATCTCAAATTCACAAAAACCACAAACAAATGAAACGAGAGGGCTCTGGAATAGTCCGAAGATTGAAAACCTGACCCCGGTTTTGAGATGCCTGGAATTTCTTTTCTCTCTGACTTTTCTAACCCAAGAGAGGCATATATTACTGAAGCCTGTGATGGATAACAGAGTCATGGGTGCTTGGGGGCCAGCAGAGGACAATGAGCCAGATTACCAGGACATTTGGGCATTTCAAAATTTAGTGTGAGGAACTCAAGCAAAAGGGAGACTGGAAAGACATGAAACTTTGGGGTCTTTTCAAGGAAGCACTTCCTGGTTTAGTGATGAAAAACTCGTCGCTTTGTTTCATCCAATTTTTAGTGCCAGGAAGAATTGCTGAAACTTTCGGCTTGGAAAAACTGAAAGGTTCTGAAACATTTTTTAAGGAGGGAACTCGGAAGTGCAAAGCCTATTGACACAATCTCAAAGAACCGTGGAAATATTGGAATGTTTCTCTCAAGTTTAAATTAGTCTTCAGGAAAGCGTAAATAAAAGCAACTTTTACAATTTGGGGGTGGAAAGGAGGCTAAACTGAGAGTTTGTAAAGGAACTGGTTTCTTTGAAGTCTTTTCGAACAGGTACATGTGTCAAACCAACTGTTCAAATTCTCGAGGGAGACACAACACAACCAAACACAATCTTGAATTAGATTATTTAGGAACCAGCTGTCTGGACGACCAAGCACCAAGTTGAACTCGACAGGCTGGCGGAGGTGATTCAGGGATTTATATATTAGACTGTTGCTAAACAGATCCTACTAATTGTCTTGTAAATGACTCTAATCTGCAGAGGTCACTCCTGGACACCTGGTGGAACCATTGGGGCCAGAAGACCCACCAGCCCACTGGTCAGTTGCATATGGCCAGTCAAAATCCATTGCCTCTGGAAGTTAAACATCCTATTTCTCTTCCCATCAGGGGCTAGGCAGCTAGATTTAGTGCCTGTCCAGTTGGTGAGATGCCTGAGGACTGAAGGGCTGGGCGAGACTGAGGCCTCCGGACAGAAGGTCCGTCTGGAGACTTCCAAGGCACTGTGAGGGCTGGTGACTATCTTAACAACTCTCATTCCCTCCTCTTCTGAGGGCCCACCCTTGATCTTGTCACTGCCCTTCATCGAGGGCAATTTCTCAGAGCTAGGGCTGCACCTCAATCACTTGGCTGTGGCTTGAAATTGCACACAACTCTATGGAACTGGCTGTAGCCACTACCATATACTTGTGCATGATTACCAGCTCCAATCAGGTAATTTGGCCAGGACATTCCAGGACAGAGATTTGCTAAGTGAAGTCAATATCTGCTCAGCCACAGTAGGCTACCAGTCAAAATCTGCTACATTGTTTTGAGTGGTTCCCGGCAGAGATATACTATTAGCACCTGAATTCGCTTAGCAGGATACTTCAGCTCAGCATATCTACGAGATTAGGGCCTGGCTGAATCCTTTATCTGGAGAATTGCGAGTATTGGATTCAAGTGTCCAACAAACTCGGCAAGTACAATATGTAGTGATGAACTCTTTTTTTATCAGAAATATTTAGCACTGAGCAAAATCTGTGTGTTCCAAATCTGCTGGACCGCCACTTATCACATTTAACATCCGGGATTAGGATTCTGGACAGGAGAATGCCCAGATGTAATTTATCATCCACTGGCCAGACCAAGGGGTAAAAAGAACAGACTTGATGACCAATTTGGCCGTTTGGAATATGTTGAAAAATCAACAGTCTTGGTGATTTATGAGGAATCCTGGGTCCCCTGGAATCATAAGATGCACTCCGGGCATCTCAATCTACAGAAAACAAGTTTGGCTCCACTCATCTCCTCCCGAAGGAATTTGTTTTAGTTTTAAGATTAGTTCTAGCCCTTAATTTAGTCCAATGTCAACATGCCCAGAAATGATGAAACTCTGAACCTCTATTACAACAATCCTGTTCAATTTTTCCCCCAAATTTAATTATTTCCATAATCAAAGTCTGATTTACGATGCCTTCCTTTACTGCCATTTTTCCCCCTTCCTAATGACAACCTAACAAAATAAATAAGCTATAAAAGTGGAGACTCTGAAGTTGGGTCCCTAACATGCTGGTGACCCGGACTCGTAATTTTTTCCCACTGACAACATCTGCAATACAGTTTGTTGATGTCTTCAATGCCTTGTTTTTATGACTTAGCACGGACAGCAAACAAACCGAGGCCTGAACGCTTCAAAACTGAATTTGAGGGTGGTCAACAGTAGGGGGCTGCAGAGGAGGGGGTTGGATGGTGAACCTTATATTAAACAATTCATGACTCTGACGGGTTTGTCAACTCCCCCTATCTTTCCTGGTGGCAATTACAAAACAAGAATCAGAATTTATTATCTAAATAAACATGATCCTAACGGTAACTCTGACAGACTTGCCAAGAAAAAGGGAAAAAAAGAAGAAGACAGAAATGTTTGAGAAGCTCTCATGCCAATAAAAGTTGACTGCTCAAGAACCAAGAAAAAAAAAGAAGGAATCTCAGCCAGAATACCCTGGCAAAGACAACCAAAGTTAAATGACTACAACATCACCCTCTTGCCAATCTACAAAAAAAACCTCTAAAAATAATGATGATGTTCCAGGTGTTCAGGTAATTCGCAGGGTGTGGAATGGGTTTGACTGAGATTTTAGCTGGAAGCAAAAATGTGACGGCCACAACACTTTAGATCTGTCCAATCACCATGACCAAAAAAAAACATTACCTTTGCAGCAAATGTGACTGCATGGACAAAACCCAACCTTTTTTTTTTCAAAATGTTAGGTGGGTTTTTGGGATTATTCCAAATTCCAATCTTGAGAGTTTGGATCGGTTCCCCTACCCAGAAATATTAGATTTTATCGCAGCATGACCTCACAGCTTATTCTGCCGAGCACATCTGTAGACTCTAAGTTCTGCGGACAGAAGTTCCCCAATGCACTGACATGCTACCCAGCCCCCAAAACTACACTTTATGTGTGTCCCTTTTAACAGGTCCTCTACAAAAGTACGCTTAGCATATCAACTACTGTGGTAAAATTCTTTGCTGCTGAAGACAGTGATGTTCACACCCCTGGACTGGCGTGAGATGGGGGGTGAGTTATTTGGGTCGTGGAGTGGGTGCAGGTTTTGCCCATCTGGAGGACGGGTATTGTCTTGTTTCAAATTCCTGGCACGACACCAGAGGAGAATTGCAGGTTACAATTTTAAAAAGAAACTGTATATACATGTACCCCAAGATAAACATCTTGAGAGCCCAGCAAATGTTCCAGGGGACGAAATACCGCAGAGGAGGTAGAGTTGCTAATCTGCAGGAATCAAGATGCACGATGACGCTGGCTTTCCTGAGGTGCCGGCATGGCACGTGTGTCTTGAAAAGCCACCGGCCAGCCTTAATGGTCTCCCTTGTGGAACAGACCGGGTAACTAAACCAACTCCCAAATTGGACAGATGGGAAACCACAGAGTCGGCTTGACCTCGGGTGACCTTTACAACACCAGGTCAGGCGCTAGGAATCCCTGACTGCCTGTGGCTGTCGAGGATGATTGGGAGAGGGGGGAAAAATGGAGCAAAAATCCCTCCTGAGTGGAAAAAAGAACTTCAAATTGTTCCACTACCACAGCTCCTGTTCCTGTCTGGGGAAGAGGGGGGGGAGACTGCAGCGTCAGGAATGCCTAGCCTACCAAGGGACCCAGGGTCAAGTCCGGGTCACACAATCATCAGTTAATCTGATTTCTGACCAAAATGTTTAGACCCCAACAATTCGCCTGGCTTCCCACAAGAAGTACATGTATATTTGCCAAAGAAGCCCCGGGGCCAGCGGGATCACTGACTTACGGGATCTCTCAACCCTTTTCGGGGTAGAGCTGGACCAGAATTGTGTCCCCCCCCCATTTCCAAAGCGTACAGGGGCAGGATTACACAAACTTTTCGGTGAGAGCACGGGGTACAGCACTGAGTTTTGCAAAGAGGCAAATATGCTAGCCTGACGGATTTGATTCTGCATGAAATTCTCCTTAACTCTACCACAGAAAGAAAAGAAGTTTACATGAGGACAACCAAAAAAAAAAGTCCTATTTGCAAGACAAAAAAATCGCACAGAACTCTGTATTTCCCACACTGGCATGCAAATCTATCTTGACTTAACCATGTCTCTATTGCTTCTCTCCCTTTAGGCTAAGATCACGGTGTAACTAACCACAATTTAGTTTTCCCCTTTATGGAATTGGAAACTCACACCTCAGGAAAAAAAAATTGCCTTAAAGTGAGAAATGAACAGGTGGGGAATTCCTTCAAGGGGCTTGACCTCATGTGACCTCCCCAAGCCAGTTCAGCCCTTGGCCACATTGTTCAGGGGGGCCCATTGATGTCACCTTGAATGTCCCATACCACTAAATCAAAGGGGCCTAATTGCAGGGTATGGAAAGGAAATCGCTGTTGGACCATGGGTCCTTGCTCTATGATTGGACCACTGGCTTCAAGGGGGAAGTCAGGAGTGCCAGGTTAACAAGTGGATTTGTTTTGATGGTGCATGCAAAAACCACTTGTTCTGGAATAAATTTCTCATTTCAGACGGGAAGGTCATTTCTGTTCAGCATTGAGGAGTTGTCAGCGGGCAAAGGCTGGTCAAATTAAAATCAGTTGTGCATGAATTGTCCCAACTGGGACAAAAACATTTTGGAAATAAAATTGGGGGAAGGGGTCTGCTCTGAAAATGGGCCAAAAGTTAGCACATATGTATGCCAACCACAGTACTTTCAAGCAAACCAGGAGTGCCTACCATCAGCAGGTGGGTGCTATTGGATTCAATATGGTGGTAGGCCAACCTCCCTCCTCCCAAAAAGAAAGAAAACCTCAGGATATTTCTAGAGTGTGCAGGGATATTAATTCTCCTGTCCCAAGGCACCAACTTTTAACCCTCAAACTCTCAAATGACTGATGAGCCTGTTTAAACCCAAACTCAGACTAAATGTGGACCTGGGGCTACCTTTTAAAAGACCCAAACCGCCCCTGGGCACACTGCCCCGCCTTGTCCCTCCCCGGGGACTCCAAACCCTCCCAGCCCAAACCTTCCAAGGCCACAAACTTTTGATCTACCCTTACAACCCAGTTCACTCAACTCTAAAAGAATAAGATAAAACCTCTGCAAAAAAATGCAAGTTCAATAAAAGTCTTAAGTTTTGGTTTGGCGACATTCTTCTCTGACCCCTGGCGGCAAAAACTTCCCCCCTTCCCCCAGGATTAAGCTGTATCTTTTGAGAGCAACTCGGTCCATTTAATATTTAGATTGTGGTTTTGTGGGGCTAAAGACTCTGTATTTTTTGCGGTGAAAAGGCTTGCTGAATAGGTCTGGGACATGCCACAAATCTGTCCAGGACTGGCATAATTGGGCACTGTTGAGATATTTATCTGAGAAAGGGGCCAAAGTGGTCACTATTGAATTCTGGAAGCATAAATGCAGCGAGCATACATACTCCTGGTATGTCCAGCAGAGAACAAAAAACATGGAAAAGAGTCAAGCATGAGCTGTGAGAGGTTTAAGGATGTTGCAGGTTCACGTAACCACCTTCAACCGGGCTTCTCTGGGAAAAACAGGCACAAGCTACCCCCTCATCAACTGTCCGGCCAAGATTTAGGCAGGTGGAACTGCTTAACAGAGAGACATCCATCGGCACAGAAGCACTGATCCTATTGAAAGGGCACTACTAAGCTACACATTTAGTAAAAAGGGGACCTTGTCGATAATTTCAAGGAGGGGTAGCTGAAGATAGAATTCTGTGTAAAGGTTTGGCATTGTGCCCAAATTCAATCCAAGCTTTCATTTGAGAGTAACTTTTTTACGAAACCAGAAGCTCAAAATGGCCCTTAACTCAGTGACCAAACTATACAAAAAAAAAGAAGGATCAGTTTGGTCAGACATCAACAGACGTCTGATATTTAGGCTGCTGAATTGGGTCCAAGGGGTGGCAAGTCAGGGTTATTTCAAACCCTGCCCCCATGTTTATCACACAAATAAACAGCCCCTGCAATTAAGTCCATGAAAGAGGTATAGGCTTAATCCTTTTCACCTCACCTGTATCATCCCTTGTGGCCTTGGTTTGAAGAAAAAAAAATTTGAAAGAAACTACAGCAAAATTCTGCCTGCCTGCACTTTTGAAATTACTGCAATTTAAATAACACCTTCAGCACTAGAAAGGGGACTTGGTATCTGAGAGAACTGCAGACTACAATGCTGTTGAAAACGACTCCCCAGGAAACTCAATTAGGGGGCAATTGCCTCCAAGAATATGCAATAACATCTGGGGAGACAGACTTCTGTAAAGAGAGACGCTGAGGTGTTCATTTCAGATGGCAAGGTAATGCTGGTTAAATTGGTGTCAATGAACGGGGAACAATGTAGACAGAGGAAAAAAAACCTAGATTGGGGGGGGGGATGGCATTTTGCATGGTTGGTAGGAACAACTGAAAGCCTGCAAATTAACATGTAGCCGGTATTGGAATCAGTCGACAGAATTCTGTCACCAGCAACATGCACCCAAGAAGTACTGTTATCACAGGTAAGACCCCCCCAATGACAGTCCAATTTCTGTTTTTCTCCTGGTGTCTATTGTCAGCTCATCTGAAAGCTGATTAGCTAGTGATTTATTGCCCAGTTGGACACAGCAAGGTCATCCCAGGAGGAGGGGCTATAAATCTCAGACAGGATCTTCTTCCTGTTGCATTCACTGCATCATTATTGATGGTCTGGGGACAAATGGTCAGCAATGCATAATTAAGGCAGTACACTAACATGCTCAACGACTTTGCAACAAGTGATTTTCCCCTCATCCTATCACTCGAAATATTTAACGGTATCTTCTTTCCATTCCTCCTTCCCAAAGGAACTCTCCTCCCAAGTACGACTTGTCAGAAGATTTACATTTTTGCTACACAGTGTAGTTTTCCACAGAGGAAAGGGCCTCAATAGAATCAATGAATAGCTCTTCAAGCAAGGTCATTAAGACAGGGTTGTGCATGAAGAGGGGCCATCAAATCCAGAGACACAGTACACCAGACTCAAAAATTTCCAGGAAAATAAAAACCACAACCCGCATTACAAGACCACAGACATAACCCTCCAGCACATGCCAAACCTAGGCTACAGTGGAACTTGAAGCTTGCAGATAGTATGCTTAGAGATCCGTGCCCAAAGCACAGATAGATCAAGAACCTGGAAACAAACCGAGCAGCTCAGTAAAATCCAGCAGCATCTTTAGCAACAACCTTAAAGTTAACCGAGTCCACGGCTAACTACATGTAGGCCATCTGAACTACCCCGGAACAGTAAACAAGAAATGTTCCCGAATGCAATCCATGTCGGAATGAGAAAGTGAAGCTTTGGCAGAACCAAAACCACAAATGTCTGATCTGGGACCAGGCAGAGCTCTACGGAGATGGATATGACCACAAACAGGAAATAAAGGCAACTTGGTCCTGAGCCTGGGGCTTCCAACCTCAGCCCACAACTAAAAAACCTCTACAAGTGGGTGTACGCAGCTTCTGCAGAAACCTGACAACTCAGGTGACTGGGCCCCATCCACTCCCTCAACAATTTCACTCAAACCTGTTGGCAATGTGCACCATCAGAGAGTGAGGATCTGTCTCCAATTTGCAGGGCAGGATGAGTGTTTTTCCCGTCAGATCGGAGCAAGATCTGCATGCTCCCTTTGGGCTGCTGAGTGGTGCCTCTCCAAGACAGGGATTAACCTGATCCAACTGGTCATCAGTCACCAGAAAACCCTCTCCCATTTTGCAGCTTGGTTTTACGTTGTAATGCACCAATTCTGATGAGACTCTGAGGCCAAATGTTCAGCTTTTTTTACAGACTCTTGGAACAAGGATACCAGCCAAGAGGAGTGCACATTCTGGCGTAACATTCAAGAGATATGATCACAAGCCTTAAGTGGGACACTAAAACAGCGTCGTGAAGCTTGCTAGATTGATCATGATGAAACAAATATTTATGGGTACATCTGCTATTCCGAAGTCTATTGTCAAGCATGCTTCTATACAAGACTACGTAGAACAGCCACTGGAAATAGTTCTCATCTTGATTTGCCGCATAGCAGAACTGAAGCCGAGAGAAATTTCTTTGTACCCAGAACTTGTAGAGATTGGAACAGGCTTCCTGATACAATAGTCTCCACAATTTCAATCAGCTCTTTAGGGGATCAGGTTCTTGAGTTTATCAGATCCAGGGATAGGAACTTAAATTAACTTTGTGCCACTCCATCTTCTCCCGTGACTACACATGGATTCAGTGAGTCTGTCGCTACATACCACAGAAGAAGAAGACGGAAAAGGCATTTATAAAAGGACAGCAGTCTCTACAAGCTGTTCCTCAAACAATCAGGAGATTTCAATTTACAACTCGGGCGACAAGTCCCTGTGTCAAAATACAATTGAATGTTTGCCCGTGGGAACAAGGTGCTTCAGGTAAATAATATAGAAAAATAAATAGAAAAAAATTGGATGCCAGAAAAATTTGGGCTAGGTATATCAATACCACTTATTCCCTCAGGTAAAGGCCATAGATTCAAGACACCTCTGAGATTGTATCTGTACTTCATTAAGGTGTCTCTGGACACCTCTCTAGAATTATCACGTGTTGTTAGCCAGACCTTTACAATAATGGCAGTCAAGAGCTTCCAATTGTAGTCGGAGTTTTGAGTTTGAGTCACTGCCGGTAATCCAGTAACTCATGACTGGTTCCTTGTTTATTTACAACTCCAACTGGTGCCCTCCTACATCATCACTGAAACAGAGCAGAATCATCACTGGCACTCTGATCAATTAATTGAAACTGGAAAGGAAAGCTCTTGAATATATTTTGGCAACCAAATTTCTTAAAATTCTTTAGAAGAAAGGCCTTCACAAGGAGGGCGGGATAAACGGTGGATTGATGAGAGAACTGAAATCCCTCCAACAAACCCCTTCAAGACAGGATTAGAAACAAAACTGGAAAGGTCCGTTAAGTTAAAGGAGTAACACTGACTAGAATTAAAGTGTTTACTCAGTTTAAAACTGAAACTAACCTATAATTAGTGCGAGGATACTTATGGGGACCTAACTGACATTATCAGGTAATATAACTGACACAGAGTAATTGTTGACCACAGTTTTGGCTTGACAGCACCATCCATCTTACTTAGGGAAAACCAGCAACACCAAGCTTTTCAGACAGAAAAGCAGCAAGCCAGGGCGTGGGTCTGGCTGGACCTGTTTTGATGCTGGAATGCAAGGGCCCAGCTTTGTCTTGCCAAAGGTGTGTTTTGGCAGCCAAGGAATGGGTGGGGGGAACTTGTCGAGTCATCGCTTGGGGGGGAGGGAGGATGAGGGGAGGCATGGCAGACGGGAAGAAGGTTTCTAACCTCGCTCCCAGGAAGGGAAAAAGAGCAAAATGTCCCCCCTCATTTCAATTCAGGGAGGAGGGAAGAAAGACCATTAAAATGACTCTCTCCCAATAAATAACGGTGAATATTCCTTTGCCAACAGAGGAATAGAAATGACAATTGCTGAAACAATGCACCATTTCTGGAGGTGACAGCAGGGACACTGAGAACTCATGGCAGTTATTTTAGGCTACGGTAAGCCTACATGTCACAAAACAAAAGAACAGATTGACCTTAAGAGTCAAGCAGCTACAATGTTTGAAACACACAGCATGAAGTTGCACAAAGGGTTCGAATACGAGGAGTGTGCCTACAAATCACTTGTATCCTTCGCGCGCCGCCGCCTTTTATATTCTTAAAATCATCCCACTTTTTTTGACATTTCAACACAAAGCTCCCCCCTTTCAAAACCCCGGGCAGTGAGACTCAGGGCTAAACATAGATACACAACTCACTTCCGCAAGGCTCACTTCCTCACAACAACTTTGTTTGCCCCGCTCGGCTTACAAGTACCGGGGCGGTAAAAGAGACAGGATCTTCCATTTTCATCCCCAAGTCTTTCTCTCCTCTGGAGGGTACTGCAAGTAGCTATTGCCGGGCAGACATTCCCCCCATGTTCCTCCTTGGGGATCGGGAGCTCAATTCTCCCGGGGAATTAAATAATCAGCGCGTATAATCTAAACAAGGTGGGCCATTCTTTTTTTTCCCCCTTTCGTTCTTGAAAGCAAATTTGATTTTCACCTTCGAGCCTCCGAGCCAAACTTGTTTCTGAATGGACTTGAGTCAAAAGCTTCCATCTACTACATTGACTAAACATGAAGCCGACAAAAAGAATGGGCCGGGCGGATGTAACACACAGAAATCACAATTCGGTCAAAATGCACGAGTCTTAAATTTTCACGAATGCAGCCAGCTCCCTGCGCTCAATCCTTACTAACTACATTAGACTAAGGGTTCCGATAAACAAAGGGCCAAAAAGCCTTCAGAGAAATGCAAGTGCAAGTTTTTCCTAACTGAAAATGACTCAGATACATGGGTAATTCCAGAAAGGAGAGGTCCAAAAGTGTGACATTTTGGTGTCCCTGTTACATCTGACCTTTGTTATTTGACATGGAAATATCACCAGAATTGATTTCAAACTATTACTGTTTGTTTGGCAGGTAATTTGCATTAATTCACCACTCTTGGAAATTAGAAAATGTGTTCTGAACTTACAAAATCATGTCAGATGTGACAGGGACACAAAAAAATGGACCCCTAATTTCTGGAATTACCCATATCTGAGAAGACCAAGGATGATGCAAGACAATTGATCAGGCTGAAAACTGGTAACTCCTCCATTCAATTTCTTAAGCAGTCCATTCTCTCAACCCCAACCCCTCGGATCCTGCCTTGCAAGTGATGCCCTGACAAAACTCATCTCAAGATGCAAACCGACTGCATCTCAAGCTCACAAACTAAGAGAGACAGTGACAGAACAATGACTTACTGTGGTTCGTTGGGCTTGGCCATGACGAGAGGCACTCGGTGAGATGGAACCACATCGTTGGCCATCAGCTGGTACTTCTGGGCATCTTGAAGGTTCCGACTCTGCTGCATGTCACACTGGGAACATAAAGACAGAAAATCAAGGTCTACTCACCACAAATATTCCTGGTTTAATAATGTATCTGTCAAGACTAAAGGTGGGAACAAAATAGCTAAATTATTGCCAGGACTTTTGGAAAAAAACTTTGCAAGACTTAGCTTTATAGGTATAAACACCGCCCCCAAAGAAAACCTCGCCCCGAATTTGAATCACAAATAATGTTCTAAAAATACACCATGCTGAAACTGCCATGGAATCGATTTCCTTGAAACTGAACCATTCAACCATTTTGACTGGAATCTGGCCAGTTTGGGGCTATCAACACTCGACAAAGGATACTGGAAAACTATTTTTATGCCCCTCAAGCTTTCTGACTTGGCAAAAAAAAAGAAAGAAAGTTGGATAGAAACAGGTGGTCATTTGCTTAATGTCAAACACTACTTGTCTGCAATTGTTCTGGGAGATGACCACCAGAAAGTTGAGGGGAGCTAGTCATCCTGTCAAGACCAAAATTGAACTAGTGTGTTTTGTCACAGACGTACAGATTGATTCTCCCTTGAGAGCAGAGCAGCATAATGCCAATTGTAAGAAAACACCCCCCAAAAAGTCAGAAAGGAAATGGGGAACAAAGGTTGCAGATGGTACAGAAATGGACACAAGCCAGGAGCTCGTCAAAAAGCTGAGGAAAAAATAGAATAGGCTGATCTGGTTGATGCGGGGCTTTTTCGTTGATGCAATGCCTGCCTTCCTCAATTGCCTGCAGAAACTTTCACCCCTGTCTTCTTTACCCTTTCCCGGAGAGGTGCAAAGTACTGCAGGGTGTTTGTAGAAAGCAGGGAAGCAGGCAGAACGAGACTGTGAACATAAATGCTGGGCAGTAGCGTGAGGGGGGGGGGGTTGGTTCTGGTTTTGGATTAGGAGTATCTCCCCCCCCATTTGTTATGGTAGGGCACAGTCCCCGCAAGTTTCCAGCCCCCTGCGGCTTGAAAAGCATTTGGCGATGATGTGTGACCATGTACATACTGTTTGCAAGTAGATGGGGGGAGATATCATGTTCACGGAAACCATATGTAAGGAGTCCATACACTCAACTTTCCTTTGGGTGGTTTTTTTTTGGGGGGGGGCTGCTGCTGCTTAATTTTGCCCCCTCAAACGTTATTTTTCTTCTGATTACAGATGTAGCTGAGGAACAACCCCAAAGACAGATCTGCTAAAGACAGTTGATTTCTCCCTGATTCAGAACCCCGTCATCGGGAAAACTTTGGAAATGTTGACCCCCGAAATAATGTTTGCACTCTCTGCGTAGCTTTTTCGATGAAAATTGCGGTCAAAGTAGTATCTGAAGTCATGACGTAGTTTTGAAACTTCCCAAAATAATTATTTCATTCTATCAATATGGATTCCCTTGGTGCTTTAAAGGCAAAGAGTTTGTGGGAGCACAGGTTTTCCATCATTTGTTGGTGTTTGGAAGATCCTGCCTTTCAATTTCTGAGTTGTTAAGCGCGGATGTCCTGAATCGACATCCTTTCTGTCTTCTTCACAATCGCCGACGTTGTGCTGCAGGCAGACATCAGGGATCTCTCGATCCCGTCTTCATCCCCAACAAAACCTTTCATTTGCCATACTTTAAAACTCAAAGAGCTCGCCAAGAGATTTGCCCATCTTTTAGGGTTGCGATAAAGGTCCCGAGGAAAACACTGATCACTTCCATCAACTCTCCCTCCCTAGTCATTAGCAACACATGAAGCCAGCTCTATTTCTGTCAGGCCGGCCAGCAAAAGAAAAGAAAGGACATCCAGCTATCATTTGGCAGAGGTGAGGAAAGCAGTCCACGTGGAGTAAGGTGAGATGAACACGGGGCTTCCCTCCTACTGAAGCCACTTTAATCAGGAGATTCTGAAGTGGGCGGCAGACAAAATGTCATACGCAAATCATCATTATGATAATGTGCTGTTGATGATGTGTGGAGACATGAACAGAAACCACTGCAGTTGGAAAAAACAACGTGGTGGAATTGGGCCTCAAAACTTCATGTCTGAATGGAACAAAATTTGGTGGATTACAAACATAATTTGTAATTAACCACTGTATTTGAAAGAAAACAACTTGAGAACTCAATCTCTTGTTACGCAGCATCCAATCACATTTTCTCCTTCAAACTGAAATACCTTAGCCTTCAGCAGATATCCCACGGTTCACTGGAATAAGAGCAGCTTATCTAAGACTGTGTTTGGGTCCAACCAGGGGTGAAGGATAGTTTTAGGGGAGTACGCCAATGCACCCAGGTGTGCGGGCCACCAGCATGAAATATAGACCAGGTGCTCCGTGAAGGGGAGAGCGGGAAATTGGAACATAAGATTCTGCCCTTCCTTTTTGCTGCAGCCTGTCCCATGATAGCGGGCCAAAGCCCAGCTTATCTTCAACCATCAAAGTTTCGATCCGGCAGACCACAGCCTCAGGAATTTTTTTGCAAAAGTTCCTTGACTATTGGCCCTTCATTTTTGCTGTTTTCTTAACCCCCTCCTGCAATCTTTCTTTTTCTTTTCTTTTTTTTTTTTCTTTCTCTATCTTTCCCCTGCAAACACCCCAGACCGATGCAAGACAATGTGGCTCATGTTAAGAACTTCCATTTGGGTACTTGTTGCGAAGAAGTAGGCCACCATATCGGAAACCCTATCAGGATTTCTCTGCGTTTGTTTGTCAGAAAAGCTAAAAATTGCCACCCTCTGTTTGTTTTGCACTTGGGAAGCAGTAAGCTTTCTTCAACAAGTCTTTTCTGCTCTTTTAAGTGGGTCACTTTGAATAACTTAGCAGGCTGAGAAATTTGCTTTAGCATAAAATCCCCTCACAGGTCAGGATGCCTCAAGCAAGAGAAGCAGGAACTAGCCGGGGCTGGACACTGCCGATAATGGTCACTCTGGGATGGATAGCCACCAGGGAGCTTTGCTGACCACCTGGGTCATCCCTGATGACCTTTCAAAGACATTGGATTTAACTTTGCCAAGTTGGCTGCAAGTGGCTTGTCAAGGCTGCTCCAGAAAAAAACCTCCATTTAATCCAAGATTTGAAATTAAAAATCCAAAGAAATGCCAATTCTTTGTATCTCTGCACCCTATTACCGACCCGCCCCATGTTAATGGCCACAATTTAATGGCACTGCCAGATCGAACATTAATAATTATCCACTTCGCACCGGGGGCATTTATGAATGCTGATGATGCTGGGATGGGGTAATTTTCTTTTTTTTCTGTTTTCAAAATTCTAACAAAATTCACATCTTCATTTATTGGACACTAACACCCACACAAAGGACTGTCTGGTTCCTACTCTAATCTGACAGACAACATCTATTGATGCTGGAGTATTTCGGCCAGGCCTGCCGCCTTGTAAAAAGAGCCCAGATTGTGTGGTGTTACATAATTTCCTTTTGTTCTCGAAACCGGCACAGTGCACTGCTGACCTCTTTTCAATAGGGGCCAGATTAGCGTGCAGCAGTGCTGTGTGGCTCATCGCTGAGGTGGTGGAGTGCTTTTGTCCCCGGTGGTAATCCGCTCGCTCTAAATGCCGCAAACCATGGTATACTGTTTCAAAACAAGGCTGGATTATCTGCACTATTGAGAGTGAAAAATGGTGGTAATTTCTAGCAGCCTGGTCTTTTGTTACAAGGCCCAGTTCCCTTTGTCCAATTTCGGAGACCCCAGCCACGCGAATAGAGGATACATGTCCAAAACCGGAATCCCCGGCGGCAAGTGGTTAACTATTCAGCCAGTGTAAGTCAGCAGGGAATATATCATGGCTAACACACGTCTTACACTTTGACTGTGAGACCATTGACATGCTTATTCAGCAAAACATTAAATCCTCTTTTCCCTCTTCAGAAATGCTTCTGTTTTTTCAATTAACTGACTTCCGTCTGGTAAACTTTTCATAACTTCGCAAAAGTAAACTATGAAAGTTCAAATACTTGGAATCAGTACCCGATTACGAACCTAAAATCTATAGAAAAACGGTCCGAATTCTGTCCTACAAATGCTTTTGCCAACAGCCCCTAAGCAAAAGTGAAAGAACAAATGCCAAATTTGGTTTATCACAGAGAAGGAATCAAGCACTCAGACAATGATCAACTGCTTAATTTACGGCCAGTAATAAAAATGGACCAGGCCTGGAATATCAAGTACCTGATCCCAATTAAGTTTATGAGAAGCTGGGGAGGGGAAAAGGGCTTAGGAATTTGTAGAGGAAGTTGCACTTTCATACTCCAAAGACAAGGAATAAGGAGGTCTTTTTTTTTTCTAACCTTAAATGGTACAAAGTTTAACGTCTATTGCCGGAGCCAATACCCAGAATGCCCAGCATCTTTTGATCAGTTAATGGTTCTATCAGCCAAAATGGAGACGGCCAATTCAGACACCCCCCACCTCCAGCTTTACGTCCAGACTACAAGACAGATAGGGTTGGAAAACGCCACTGAAACTTGAAAGCCACTAGGAAATTTCAGATGCCACTTTGCCTCTGCCTTCAATTATGTTCCCCGTCTGTTTTCAGCAACCTACAATGTATTTTTGCCCGAGTATAAATGGGATATTTGTCTCCATGCTGACCTACAAAAAAAAAATGCACTTATTTCATTTCGGGTTTTAATTTACTCCAGTGAGAGATGCATATACGTGCCCACTTGTATCAGCGGAAGTGGGTATGTTTTGGCACTGTCGGGCCATTTTGTCCAATACTGGGGGGTTAGGGGGCCCGGGCTTGATATCTAGAGCAAGACGGCTGGGCAGAAATTGGCCTAACGAGGGTCTGTCTTCACTAGGCTGCTTTCCAGCCCGAATGTGTTTCCTCATCACTGAAGGAATGAAAAAGTCCTTGGCAAGCAAGGGAGGGAGGGTGGTTCACTTTCTGATGAAAACAATCACTTTTGCTTCAGCGTCAAAACATTTGGAGTCCGACACGGTTCTCTAATGTATCCCTCGGAGACGATCTGAAATTTGTATCCCATGACCAGGCAACAAGTCGGAGTGCTTCATTATGTTCTCTTGGTCTGTTTTGCTACAAACAATCTACTGAAGACAAATTGGGTATTTCTGCACTGGTTAAAAGATATCCCTAAGAACATATTTAGCCAATGACTTTTTCCCAAGAATTTCTGCAGATCTGATGTTAGAATAATCAGCCTGTCCCCTCCCCCGTCAATGTTGGTTGTGAAGTTGACAAGGACTTAATGCCATGTCTCAATATTGTACTGTGTTTCACCCACTGAAGATGAATCCCCTCGAGACTACCTGACCATGGTCAGTTCCTCCCCCTTCCAAGCCCCACTAAAATGAGGCCCAGGTTAAAATTCTGAGTCACCCTCTTGTCTGCAAACTGACACAAGAAGCTGACACCGACAAGGTCAATATAAAATAACCCCCACCCCTTTACCAGTTGCACGTGTCCAAAACACAATTCCGGATATTATAAAGAAACTCCTTCCCGTGTTTTTTTATGAAGTTCAGGAGGAAAAATAATCACAGTGCAGTCTTGGTGTCTCTTCGCCATGGTCAAGTGACGCCAGGCAAGGTTTTACCAGCCAGGATAGTTGAAACAAAACCCAGTCGTATTTTAATTCACAAGTCTGAGCGATGCTCCCTAGTTTGTTTTACCGAGCCATGATTTAGTGTTGTGCTCAGTGCGCTGTTATTTTAAGAAAGTGACTGGACAGAGAGGTGACTGGACAAAGAAACCTTAGTAATAAAGTTGGACTGTCTCTCTTCAGCTGAGCGATGAAGTTCAGGCTAGGGCTAGTGTCCTGCTTCGGACAGTTCAAGGAACACGTTTCTTTGAAAAAAAAAAAGGCCAGCAAAGATGACACACAAATATTTCAAATCATTTGGAAAAGATCTTAGAGTAAATCTGTTCACAGTGGTTCCAACGTTGAAGGAGGAATTAAATCTGTAGAGATTCTTTTACAGGACAGCATTGTTGGAGGGAAAGATCTAACAGTTTAAAAGTTGTGAAAGCTGATATTCTTTTCAAAAATATAAATAAACTGATGTTCTGCAAGGAAGACAATTCGGTCAATAATAATAAATAATGAGAGCTGTATTTAAGGAAAGATTTTTATGAAGAAATCCCCCCCCCAACAAGGGTTCTCAACTTCCCAGAACACACAGCTCATGTAATCACTTCACCCAACTCACAACAAGTCTTTCTGGGCTGGCCTAAACACCAACCAGGCCAGGCATACATTTTTTTCGCTGAGCAACCCGATGACAATGCGCCTCCTTTTCAAGCTTGACTAAAGAGCAACTCTTTCCAACCGGCCCCACACTGTCCTATTGTCACTTATCACCTGATCTCCAGGGTTTTCACTTCCACTGCCTTCTATTATTTCTACTCTGTGATTCACTGCCACTGAAAGACACTGAACTGTTATTTCCCTATGCTTCAAACATCAGAAATTTAAACGGAGACTTTTCTAGAATACATAACACTCCAATCTACCTCAAATGATGTCAGTTCAATTCTGCAATCATGATTCAGTAATAGTTTATTTTGAAAGTAGGCAAAAAGTCTTGGACAGAGAAAAGCACCCTTCATGACCAGTCGTTATTCCCACAGTTTTGGCAAGAATGATTTCTGTTTTGGGAAGAAAAGAGACGGCTACAGAAACAGGGCCACTAGGCTGGTTGAAATACAGCAAATAGGAGATTGGCAGCGACATAACTCGGGTAACAAATTGCAAAGGGAAACTTGACCTAAATCTGAAGGAATGTTTCATGCTTTTTACTTAAACGTTAGCAACCGACAGCGAAAAAGGAAGGGTTTATTATTCTTTGACGAGTTGCAGACAATCCATTTCCCAAAGTGTTCAAGAATGTTACGCTTTGGAAGGAAGTATTTTTGGCCCCAATTGTGGTGTTTTTATTTTCTTTACGGAAGGGATTGGCTAATAAAGAATGGTGTACAAAACACTGTCTCGTCTGGCCACTTCATATTAACGTACACCCACGCAGGTTTGGGGATTTCAACAAGACGTTTGAGCTTTCATTGTGTAGAGGCAAGGCACATAAAATAAGGGTGGAATGAAAGGGGTTATGAGGTTCATTCTTCTCTTTGCTCACATGAAAAAAGTTCCAAAAGGTCACAGGGGATGGCAAAGTGGAAATGGGCGGGGATGTCTTTTATCAAACTGGCCGATTATAGTTCTTCTCTTTTCATCGCCCGCACCATTACATTAGTCACACAGTGAATCATGGACCAACAAGCTCTGTGATAGTGGGGTTCAGTGAGCACATCTCAGGCAGTGATAGGGTCGCACCAGTGTACTTCCAAGCTGGTTCCCACGGGGAGGGAGGTTGTCAATTATGAACTCCCAGAGATACGTATCGGTACACAAACACAACCCGAGATGATACAATCGCTGAAGTGAAAATTAGCACATTCTCAGCCGGCGCTGAGTGCTACGCTGTACTCTACAGGGAAATGAGCGCAAAGATCTCCACGGCATGTTCCGTCACTTTTCCTTTTTTTTTTATCTCAAACGAGCTGATGAACTACTTGACCTGTTTACCTGGTGAAAGCAGGGCATGGCACATATGTACATGCATGGTTCACTCTCATTTCTTACCAGACAACGAGAGACAACAGTGGCTCGCCAAGTTCAGCAGTCATGGAACGCTTTCAAAATGCAAGGAGGTTTGGGGCAGGATAGCTCTCACAATCATTCCATGTGTTCCATGCTCAGATCAAACTTGCTTTCTGTGTTGCTCTAGCGAAAAAACAAAATCATCTTCTATCCTCCCCGTCACATCCATTCCCCTCTCCCACACCTCTCAGCTGCCGATGAAGTGAATTTTCAAGTATGGGAGAACGTCAGAATGCCGTACTCACGTTGAAATGCGGATTGGCGTTGACCTGACTGGTCCAGGCCGATCGGGAGTTCTGCTGGTATTTGAAGGGGCCCTGGAAGGAAGCCTCAATGGTGGCAAGACGGAAGGCACACACTGCTGAGGCATGGGCCACCCCGCTGGGAGTGGTGAAGACGCCATAGATGGTCTGGGTGGACTCCTCGTAGAACGTGGACTCTGTTGGGAGTGGGAGGGAGGGTTAGGTTGAAGAAAACACACAATGACAAGGATTTAGCAGGTCAGGTGCTCTCCATTCTAAACTAGCCTCCAGTTTCACATCCACCCACTCATCAGTATGTGAGATGAACTTGGCAGGTGACATAATAAGTTTCCTAATTCCAATCGCCTATGCTGGAGGTCTGTTTGTCAGTTAACAACTGAAGTGGTACTTTCATGCAACAACGGAATAATTCAGAAAAAAAGAAAACTTGCGAGCTGTTTCAGAATAGAAAACACGGATGGATATTTCCTACAGTGATAGATCACGTACAGTGGTAAGTTCAGCATATGGTCTGTCTCGGCACACTACCCAGAGTGTGCATGTCTGTGGTACAGAAACCAAGGGGGAATGAGATGTGTATGCATGTCTCCTCATGGAAAAGCAAGACAGTTTCACCCATCAACTATCTCTGTGCAGATTGTTGAATCAAGGTTTTGTGTCCTCCATTTACTGCCGTGGAACAATTTCTAAAGTGGGAGGGGGGATCCATTAAGCCCCACCCCATTGTAGGACCTGCTAAAAGTGAGAGGGGGGACGGTGAGACCATCTTACATCAGCCATTAATCGGCCAATCCGTTAAGCCCCACCCCATTGTAGGACCTGCTAAAAGTGAGAGGGGGGACGGGGAGACCATCTTACATCAGCCATTAATCGGCCAATCCATTAAGCCCCACCCCATTGTAGGACCTGCTAAAAGTGAGAGGGGGGCTGTGAGACCATCTGGCATCAGCCATTAATCGGCCAATCCATTAAGCCCCACCCCATTGTAGGACCTGCTAAAAGTGGGAGGGGGACTGTGAGACCATCTGGCATCAGCCATTAACAGGCCAATCCATTAAGCCCCACCCCATTGTAGGACCTGCTAAAAGTGAGAGGGGGGCTGTGAGACCATCTGGCATCAGCCATTAACAGGCCAATCCGTTAAGCCCCACCCCATTGTAGGACCTGCTAAAAGTAGGGGGAGGGGGGAACAAGTCTCCCAAGTCAAAAAGTGGAGGGTCACTGGCCCTCTGGCCTTATCCCCCCCCACTTCCGTCACCAGTGTCCTCCCGTATTAAGTGGTAAGAACCACACCAGAAGGCCCAACCACTACATTCCTCTAAGAAGAAATGTTCAGTCATCTTTGACTTGAGGTGAATGGCACTAAAATCACTGTATGGGAATTAGACCGCACTTAATTTGGTTTCAGTGGGTAAAGAAAATTGATGGCAATCAGGGAGGTAAAAGGTGATCACTTACGCAGCTCGTTGAAGTGGAATGGATACTCCCCGGAGACTGAGCAAGTGATGCGGGCCTTCATAAATGTTGTCCAGTTGTCTTCCAATAAAAACTGTCCTCCAGTGTCATTCTGTCAGGGAGGATGACAATGTCCATTGAGAAAGTTCTCCTACTTCCCAAAAGTCCATTTTTCAAATTTATCTTATTTAGGGCAATCCACAAGGAAAGTAAACTGTGACTTTTTAGAGACATGCAATTTCACAGGAAAAAAATTGAATAGCAACAGTGACCTTTGTGCAAAATTCTCACACCAGAACATGGTACTGACCTCCAAAATTAAAAAACAACAACAGTTTTTCACTTCTTGTCAATGTTTACTGCCACTTCTATCACATTTTTCTTCATCTTGTGACATTTGGACATATGCCACCGTCACATGTATTTGCTGACAGATGACTGTCAATATTTAAAAAATTCCAAATAGATCATTCTTTGGTTTAAAGTCACAGAGATGCCAAGCTTGACATAGCAAGCTTTTAAACATTCACCTCTGAATTCCTGGAGCCCTGGGCAACATTTGCTGGAGGGGCGATGCTACGAGTGCTTGGGAAAGAAAGTGTTCCCAGGCTCTAGGAACCTTAAAAAAAAAAATCTTCATCCCAGACAGCGGTAGTGCTCCATAATTCCTCTAAGACAATCTCAATCAATGTAAGAATACATCCTGCATTTTTTCAACAAGAGAGTCTCAGCCCTGGTGGCCATCTGTTCAGATCTGTCCAGATGAAGCCAATAACTGTTGACGGTTTTCGAAGGGAGGGCGTAGGCCTGAGGGAAACAATTCCCAAGATGGATGGAGCGATTCTTTTGAAGGGGTCTGGTGTGGATGGGCTGGTGCCAGCTTAGTCATCATCACGTGATGTGTCTTATCCTGGCATTAACCTTTGTCCTTCTGTTGTCTTTCAGTGCGGCCGACCCCGGGATTCTGTGAAGACTCAACCTCTTAAGGGTTGGAAATGGTTCCTTTTCAAAAGCTACTGACCGTAAACAACTACTCCGTCCTTTAACTCAAGGTCTTACCAATTTTTAAAAGAATCTTTCTTACCTTGCATACACGTGCAACTCGTGAGTACACCACCTATAAACAAACAAACAAACAAAAAATCAGTTGAACAAAAGAGCGAAGTGAACCTGTTACCTCCATAAAAAGCACACGTATCCAAGAACCAAATATTCAATCTTATCTAGTTCCTACAACCATCTTCTCAGGACTGCATGGTTTATGAGTCAGGAGTTCTGAATGGAATGGTTTTGCACATGTCTCCCTCAGCCGAGGAAGGTGTTCTGGTGTTCTACAATACTTGAATCCCACCTTAGCTAAAGGCAACTTGACAGGAGAAGGGATACAAAATCACTCATCTGCCTGAGAGAGTGTATTACACACCTATCCCAAGTTATCACAGAAAACTGTGCAAGGTAACACAGAGATATTTCGCACCGACTTTCCATAATGGTTGGACGGAACTTCAACAATCCTGAATCAAAATTAATATGCAGGCTTTCATCTGTGGAGATTACAGATCCAGAAAAGTAACTTGGGAAAACTGTGCATCTGACCAATTTCATGACACAACCCTACACACACACACCCCCACACCCATACTTACCTTACATACCTAGTGTGGACATTCCTTTCTTTTCGTGCAGCTGAGAAAACTCAGCAAAAATACTTGTTTTTCTTGAACTGGGAACACAATTTTCAGCTGGATATTTGTGAAAGGTTTCCTTGATTGTTCCTCTTCCGACAGGTGAACCCTACCCCAAAATGCCTCTAAACTTCTTTTTCAGAGCAGGGGATACGGACATGGTTATTACATGTTAGTCCACAGAACGTCTTCCCTTCCTGCATCGTGTGGACATCTTTTGTTAACAAGTCCACACTAGGTATGTAAGGCGAGCGTACCTACACATGTGGTACTCGTCAAGATTCATGTACTCACATATTGCTCGGGATATTTTGAAATAGCTCAGATTACAAATGCTGCTTCGTCCCCCCCTTCCTCATTTGCAGCATTTTGTCTTGGGCAATTTGTTTCGTTTTCGCGTGAGACATTTGTCTTTGATTTAAAACCCTCTTCCCTGTTTCCTCTCGGGCTGATAAGGGTACAGTTTTATAGCTCAGTCTATCATTTGCTGACAATCCATCCCCCCTCTTTCCTCTCCTTCTAGTTCCCCCTCCCCCCACCACCACTCAAAAAAGCCTCAATGACTTGCACCCGCTCCCGCGCTGCATTACACTGCACAATCGGCTTTTTTCATGTTAACTGAGACCACGTTTCAACATGCAGTGAGTTCCGCCTCAATTATTTTCATCTAAAATCCACAAATGTTCCACATGAATGCCTGGACGGCCCTTGCCCAGTCAGGTTTGTCTCTCAACGGGACCGGCGTGTCACGCCCCAAAGAGCCGGTGCACCCCCCAAGGCAAGAGAATAGTCACTTAAAGACAAAACAACCCCCCAAAAAAAAGGAATAGAGAGAAAAGACAGTTCTAAAATGACGCAAATGCCCAGGTTGAAACGTGAGTCAGATTTACGGCAGGTTGGGAATGAAAAGGGAAGCCTGGAGATGTGATAAGCTTCCTTGAGGTGTAGGGCAGAGTCAAGGTGCCATCAAGGGCGTTTGACATGAGGGGTAGGCGAGGCAAGGGGTCCAGGCAGATGAAAATCTCAAGATGCCAAAGCACCTGTTCATTCTGAAGGCACCATTGCACCCCCCCAAGAGAAACCTGCATTCAATGACGTCAGAAAGTCTGACCGCATACAGCAAAATCTGCAATGTTGGCTGAGACTGACAACTTCAAGGGTCCATCTGGACGGCCAAACGATTGACATAACCGGTTTCTTCCCGACATTTCCCTAAACAGAGGAAATGTAGTTAACAGAGGACTCTGCATTTCAACCCTACCCGTGTGTTTGTAAATAGCAACAGGGATGCGGGATACCCATTTCAGAGAATTGTTTTCTCCCCAAAACAGCATGATGTCAGTTCATTTTCACTCAAAAGAATCAACTCTGACAGATGGATCGCCAATCACCGAATTCACCATCAAAGCCAAGCTTAGAAAGTACATATACATTCATTCATTCACTTTACATTTGCAATTTCACTTTTCCCAATTCTTCTACATTTTGGACATTATTCTCTGTTGTTTGCATTCAAAAATTTCTGTTAAGTTACCAGACTGATCAAACATCTAACATTACTTGTACTTTCAAGGAATCCACTCACCAACTTATGCCACTCAACCAATTTTTCAATTTTTTAATCTCCCCTCCTCAAATTTGTGGTCATGAGCAAAAGGTGGAAACTGGTGCTTTGAACATCCTGGTGGAATGTACTCCTCCTAAGCTACATGTAGGTCTATACATTATGTGTATCTAGGAGACGGAGACAGGAATATTCAAAATCTTCATTTACATATCACAGATGCTTGCAAGTTGAGGCTACACACCTGCTTTCTGGCTATATTCCCATTGATTCTCCCACCCAGTTTTCAAGGTAGAGAACTTTCCAATAACCTCTGCTCTGGGTTAGGATTTTTTTTCCAATAACCCTCAACCCCCCCCCAAACACATGCCTCTCTTAAGCTTCCACCTTCGTCCCTCAGTCCGTGGGAAAACCCAACCTACACATACACCGACGATGTGCACGTAAATGCGTAGGCTTGCGGTCATATCAGGACAGGACAGGACGCAACCTCCCTTGTCAATTTAATCTGCAAGTGCTGGGGAGCGCGAAATCTGCTGTCACATGCCGGCTCCCATCCGACATGTTTGCCTATTAAACAGTGACCCCTTCTGCCCTTCTGTTTCCATTCCCACTTGGGCTACCCATCAATCAGAAACACCAGGGGGGGGGACAACCCCTTCTCTTTTGTGGTCTCTGGAAAGATACCTCTCTCTCCCTGATGCCCATACATGGGTCAAAGCATCTGACTAAGCCTGGTATGTAAGCCGGTTCCGTTGGGATACACGCGTGGGTGTGGCGTGGAAATTGAGACAGAGAGAGTGTAAAAAAAATGGAGTAAACAGCTTATCTGTAAGGCAATGCAGAACAAGGAAACAAAAGAATCTAATGGTTTCCAATGAATCTTCCTGGGCCCTGTGCTTCCGATGGAGGATTGACAAGGGTAATAACATATTTTTCCCCTTTTCTTCTCCTTTTTGTTTCAACCCAAAAGAAGAATGAGACAGCAATCATTCCTTCTCCTTCAAGCAGGTCTAAGAGTATCACTTCCACACCACTTGTCCCAAATCAATAAATCAAGAATTTACAAAGGAGCTACCCTGAAACTGGGTTGCACTTGATCAAGTTTCACATTTTTGGGGGAGATTTGCCTGAGAGGAAATGTCTGAAAAGTCAACTGCTTGCCCATCCCAGCAGGGTTCCCTCTCAGACCCTGCACACAATGAGATTCCCCCCCCAAAAAAAAACCAAAGATGGTTAACAAAAACTCCTTTTTTGGGTGGCCAGAAACTTTACCCTAAACTCACAGATTGCAAGACATTTCAAAGATTTCTCTGAGGCCAGCTTGGCATTAATTTGCAATCTTAGCAACCGCCAAGTGGTTAATTTTGCTTTTGATGTCTTTTTGATTTGCCACTTGTTAAACTTGCATCCTTTCTTTGTAGTGCAACTCGAGGGGAAATACTGTGCTTGTTGCTTCATCAACAGTGGGCGAATATCCCAAACCTCTGACCTCTGCAAGACTTATGAAACACAACACTCCTGCTAGCTACTGAAATGCAGCTTCTGTTTCTGCCCCTCGGCCACAATTATTCACCAAGTAAACTAACAGTTGGATATTAGGATGCTACGCACAGTAAATAAACAATTAACTAATTGGTTCCAATACCAGCTTCAGTGCCGGCAGCAAGCTGTGAACCGATACCCTCACACTGAACAATATGTCTGTCTCTCTGATCGCAACGGTGGCCCCAGGGGCCGAAAACAAGCCGCCTAACTACGCCCACTCGTTCTGATAAAAACAAATGGCCCTAGACGCCAGCTCAGAAATCTTCTCTTGAAACTTGTTAGACTTTCAAAATGCTGTTTTGACACCTGTTGCGTGTGGGGTGTTTTCCTATTTTTCCACATGCACCCTCCCTGAAGTGTTTCAAGCGTCTAGCGATCTGACCCTAGGACTCAATTAAAACAGTTATGCAGGTTAGCTGGATTTCTGTTTAAAGGAGCCCACTGGCAGGCAAATTATTCTCAGTCTGCTGTTGGACCTGCATGTACTTGGCATGGGACTGTTCAGGTTGTTTTTCTGGTGAGAACAAGTACAGTCTCTCCACATTTCAATGGTCTATACTCTAGTTGAAAACCAAATGCCCAGTGTACTGTACTCATGCAAGATTACTGTAAGGTTCTGCATTTGAACGGCTCAAAATTCCCCAATGCAATTTCCCTGCAAGCTTGTTGAAGGCCCCAGGTATATATTAGCACAGGCCAATGTAATTCTCAACCCTGCACGTCAGTCAGCAAGATTCCCCTCTCCCAGAAATCTAGGGAAAACTACAGTGGCCCAGAAATGACACAGCCACTATGAGTGGTCTTTCCACATAGTTTCCAATACGTAATACCTCTCTTTCAAAGCACTGTGGAAGTTCAACATCAGAAGTTTCACAATGATGGCTTGGCTTGGGTTCGGGTTCAATGCATACTTCACAGGTTCTGTACTTTGTTTGCAACAGAGTATCAACCAAAGAGATTACTGTGACACAGCGAGCAGTCGAAACAGTTCATCCATCCACCTGCCATGTCAGCCTTCATGGGAAGAACATCTCACCCTGTTTGTCACCAGGTTTGGCAATAGGGGACGTCCTCTGGTCTCATTAACCAACAATCTGTCTTCCAGGAGGACAGCCAGCCGATCAATTAAAGCTGCAACCTTCCAGGTCAATCCATCATCTGATGGTAGGATCCCCTAACAGAATCAAGCATCCACTTCAAGGACCGAACCCCCCCCTTTTTTAAGACCCTCCCTTCCATTTCATTGGTGACAACTGTGAAAGATAGCTGGGCCATCGGTGGTCCTGTCGACTGCACAGACGATTTCTGGGGCAGACTTTTGGCTGGGACAGTGCTTTTTTCAACACTTTCCATTTCCCCCCCTGCCTTGTTTGAACAACTGTTGGCAATGTGTCAGTGGCATCCGGAGCCAAGGCTTGACAACTTTATCCTCGTTTCTTTTGTGCAAACCTTGCAAAAAAGCACATAATATGAACTGATAAAACCCAGAAAAAAAAACCCTTGGAAGTGTAATAGTTACAATGCAACTCCCACCCTGCAGCGTTTCCAGTTGTGGTCTGCAAAATGACTCCCCTCTCTTTGGGAAATTTACAACCCAGTCCAAGGTTTGACCGGCTGGAACTGGAACTTGAAAATGACCAGATTTTTTTTCTGAGGGGAAAATCTGGACAGAACCTAGAGCTGCACCTGCTTCATACAGACAGATAAAAAGTCGGCCCCCGAAATGGTCAAATTTACTGGCACCAACTCCGTCCAGCTGTGCTTGGCTGATAACTCTCCTTCAGAACACAACCTGGTTATGCCATTTCAGGAAAAGTCCAGAATAGGATAAAGGCCGCCCAAGCCTTAATTCTTGCTATTTCAAAGCTCGCATTTTATTATGCTATTGTGTTAGCCCCTCCCCTTGACTCACACCCACATCGATAGTTGCGCACCTGCTCGTGTGTCCAGGAATCCCAGGTCTGGGCTTGGCAGGCCCTGGGCTCATAGCTACCCATTATCCGGATGTTTACATGAATTCTGTTCAAATGTCATGAAAAAAACTTGTTCACAGACAGGTCGAGTTGCTTTCAGACTGAGCAGTTTGGGTCACAGCATGTTCCAAGTGATGACAGGCTCTCAAATTATTCTGTAACTGGGTTTTTCTTTTTTCTTTCGTCATCTTCCCTCTTCAGTCAGCAAAAAGAATTGCCTCGTTTGTTCCCATTCTCCTGGGTCTGATTTCAAACAAACGTGTCAGAATGCAGAAAAAATAATCTGTCCAGCGCATTACTGCTCACTGAGCTTAAAAAGATAAAACAGCTTACCAGTGTTCTTTGCTAAAGCCATTGGTCAGGAATCCAGAGCAGGGGGAAAAGCAGGTTGCCATCAAGGTCCTGCGTGGGGCACGACACCGACGACAACATTTAGGTCTCAGCAAAATGTTGAGTTTGTGTGTTGCTTTGAAATTTCACTGAGCAACTTAGCGAGACAGTTGCTGAATGACTGAGCAAATCAGCTTTTCTTACGGACTTCTGTTGGCCCCTACTATCTTTTTCACATGATTATTTCTTGGATAACCTTCACAGTCACAGAGGACAAGAAGAGAAACTTTGATACTAGATTAATCTTGCCGGTGGATTCAATTCACAGTGTCCAAATTATTTGGATTCGGCATGAAATTACAAACAAGTTTATATGGCAATAGCCAGGTGAGTAACTTCAAGCTGCAGCAAAGTGAATCCGAACAGAGCCCAAGCCCCGACAATAAGACCATCATTTCCATGAATCATGGCCTTCTGTTCAACTTGACAAGCCAATTTGTCACATTGATGACAGGAAGGGGGACACAGCAGGAACTTCTGTAGTCAAGTCACAGAAAGGAGTAGGACCTCTCTGCTAAATTTTTGACTGGAATGGACAGATAGAACTTCAATTTGAATTGATATCAAGCCTTTAAAGGGTATGGAGTTGGCCTTTTTTGCACTGATGTTGGGAAAAACGTTACCCCACGACACTGTCTGCATACAAAAGGGCGCATGCCCTTGAACTGATAAGCTGGAAGGGTAAGTGGCAAGGGCGGCACCTGAAAATCTGAGCCCCTCCTTCTCAAGACAAAAGTTTGGCAACGTCTCCATAAATTGGTAAAGACAAAGGAAACAAAAAATGACATCTGGCTTTGGAACAAGTGGACGCCCATTTCAACTACACTTGGGGAGATAGTTGAAAATTGACTGGCATTGTGTGAGAAGACTAATCCTTTCACAGTTGGCCAAAAAATGCAGCATCATGCTAAAGCATGAATAATATCACAGGGAGCGGTTTTTCTGCTTCAGTTGGAGCTCCTGAGCTCTTTGTGCCTCGTGAACAAATCCACCTGCTGGTTTATCAGTTCAAAGTGTTGTCGTTGTCCGTAGTGCAGATGGGATGATGATGTCCTGGTTAAGCCAAGAATGCCATCAGCTTGATGCCCTTAATCTCTGAGATAGGAATGCAAACTGGTCTGGATTGGATATTTTGAGAGTAGACAATGCCATCTGTGGGTTGTACCCATATCTGTCTTCATTTCTGCCTGGGAAACTGCAGATGAATGGCAGATGTCTGTCCACTCATGAAAATCCCCAGGGGAGGAAATGAACATGTCATCCTGCCCATGACATCTAATTCTAATCTATGACTCTGAACATTTCCCCAACAAATTGGCGGTTTCACCACAAAGTGAGTATACCCGTAGGATAGTTTTGGTGCACCATGATGTGACGTACCAGCCATAGACTTTGTACACGATACGTCAGTTCATGATGTAACCAATAAAATGAAGTGCCTGATTATCCTACATATGTATTGCCCGATCGTATTTTCCCGTGTTAACTGGTGTGCCTCTGTAGAAGTCTCATAATAATATGGGTGGACTGCAAAGTGGCACATCCAAACTTGATCAGAGGAGCTCTTGCTTTGAAGGGGTGGTGCATGTATTTCGGTGCAAAGCTCTGATCTGGGATCCAGCTAATTTACGCGATGCTGGTTGGTTAATATAATCTGGGTGGGCCACGGACTGCTGTTTGCTTGTTAAGTCTTTAACAAGGCCCTGTGCAGTATATCAGCGATAAGCTGGGATCCAAAAACCTCAGGCTTCCATATACAAGGTGCCCAACCTGTCATGTGCTCTCTCCCGGCCCTTTCCAGGCTCTCTCTCTCACTCTATCCCAGTAATCCAACCAACATCCCTTGGGAAACTTAGAACTGCTCTGGCCTATTTGCAGCCCGGGGAGCAAAAAGGTTCTTCTCCCTACAAACAACGACAACGCCCCCCACGTTTCAACTCTCAATTTCCTGGTTGAAAACCAACTGCACTTTCTGCACAGTTGGTTCGGGTATCTCTCCGGGTCCTACAATAAAACTGCCCGAGCAATAGGCTGCAGGGGCTAATACCCCAGCAGGTTCACAGCGGGGAACTGGAAGGGACTAATTTAGAATCCTTCCTGAGATGACAATCAAAAGAAGGGAGGGGAGGGGAGGTTACAACAACATCACTTGTGGACCACAGTGAATGTTTTGTCTCCTGGCAACCTGAAGTGCAATCTTTAGAATGCACAATGCACTCTTGTTATTGGCTCGAGAAATTATGCACAAATGGCATCCCAGAGAAATCCCAATAGAGCTGATAACAGGGCTCATCACTTGATACAAGAGTGCTATAGTTGAGTACTGTTTGCCCAGTACAGCGTATTGCTGAGTACTTAAATTTCCGAGTGCCTGAAAGTCTGATTGCTTTACCAGCTGAGTGCAAAAACTGATTTTCAAGTACAGGAGTACAGGTAATTGTACCTACAAGTACAAATACTTGTACCTCTGAGTAAAAGTACTTGTACCAGTGAGTATGAGAATGAGTACTTGAACTGCGAGTAAGAGTATGAGCATCAGTACCTCAAAAGTATGAGCACTTATACCTCCGAGTATGAGTACTTGTACCTCTGAGTGTGTGTACTTGTACCTCCGAGTATGAGTACTTGTACCTCTGAGTACGAGTACTTGTACCCCTGAGTATGAGTACTTGTACCTCTGAGTAAGAGTACTTGCACCCCCGAGTAAGAGTATGAGCAATGGTAGCTAAGAGTATGAGAACTTATACCTCTGAGTAAGAGTACCTATACTTCCGAGTACGAGTACGATTGCTTGTACCTCCCATTACGAGTGCTTGTACCTCCCAGTGCGAGTACTTGTACCTGAGTACAAGTACTTGTATGAGTATGAGTATGAGTACTTGGAATTACAAGTACAAGTCAGAGTACTTTAAGTCTGAGTAAATAGTCAAATTTGTTCGTCAAAATGTTTAAATTTATATATGAACAATGGATATACAAACTCTTTTGCAACTGATTGTTTTTATTAAAATCTGCCGTAGCATTCCCAAATCAGTATTTATGTAAAGTTGCAGATTAGATTTAGTCCCAAAACTGTGTACATGAATAGGCTCCTTGGCAAAACACAGAAGTACAGCATTTATACCGCAAGAGAAGGATCATCAATTCTGATGCACAAACAGTAAAAGCATTGAATCAGGGCATGGAGATGTCAGAAGAACAACGTTTATAAGGCATGAGAAATATCATCAATTCTGATGCACCAACAACAGTAAAAGCATTTACTCCAAGGTAAAATGTAAAAACATCAAGAATAAGCTGCTTAAGTACAAAATGCCAAAAAAACCTTGCTCAAAAACAAATGTTACCAGCTAAAACTCTGTGTAATTGTCAAGCCAACCAAAAAATACGTAGACAACATTCTGAAACAATATACATGTACATTACAATGTACATGTACCAGTACGACTCTGACTTGTGATGATGCATTAGCTTATGCACGCATGACGTGAACGAGTAAATGTCGATGGGTGAAGTCTGCTTTCCAGACTTCATATTCTTATGCCTGTGCTTTTCTATATTCTAGATTTCTATGTCAGGGCCGGAACCAGACTAGCTACAACTAAAGTGAGTGTTACAAGTCTTGGACCCAAGATGCATGCACTTTACAAGGTGATACACAGTGACAGTGCCCCTTCAAGAATTACGTCTAGTGATGGTTCGTTTCACGGAATAAACAGGAAAGTCTTGGAACGAAGACTAAGAGTACACTGGCATTTCAAGTTCGTAATTGGCTAAGACGGCACATGTGTAGGACTTGTGTTTGTCGGACTGTACCTAATATTGGTCAACGAGGATCGATTTTCATGTAAGGTTGTATTTCAATGGCCGTAACGGGGTTTAAAGGATTTTTTATCGACTACTGTTAATTGAGTATGATACTTGATACTCGAGTACAATTTTACTCGGAGCACTTTGCAGCCCGAGTACAAGAACTGTTGTTTGAGTACGAGTACTCGGAAATTCGAGTACACTGAGTAAGACACAAGTACATGTACTCTGAAAATTGTACTCGAGTATTACTCGAGTACGAGTACTAAATACGAGTGCTAAAACACTGTGATACCCCTTATGCAATAATCGGATCACTGAAGCAACCAAACAGCAGTTATGGATCATTTTGGCTCAAAAACTAACACACAAAAACGACCACAACAAAAAGGGAATATGCAAACTTGTGGAAGAAGGCTCAGATGTGGGAACCATCTGGTACTCAATAAACAAAAGTGTGCAAAATGCAAAGACACACTTTTTTAATTCCATACTGTCACTCTGAAAAAAAGTACAGAAGGCCCAAAGACTGGCACTGGTCTTACCAACGTTCCAGACAACTCAAG
This sequence comes from Acanthaster planci, assembly GCF_054643075.1. Lineage (NCBI taxonomy): Eukaryota > Metazoa > Echinodermata > Asteroidea > Valvatida > Acanthasteridae > Acanthaster > Acanthaster planci. Next base: position 20,599,642 of record NC_141784.1, read on the forward strand.
CAATGTCACTGTGCTGTTTCTGCCTGTATTTGAAAACATGCCAGAAGGGGTTTTATCTTCACAAGTGGGATTAACCCAGGCAGCTCCATGCCACAGGTTTCATTAGGAAGCAAGGGTACCCAAACGCAAAGGGATTAACAAAAAATGAAAGGTGGGATCTCTGAAATTATTTAAAGCCTGGATTAAGGGAAAACTGACTTGTAACTCAGGGCAACAAATCCCTGGGTTAGCCAAAATGGGGAAAAAACGGAAGTTGTAATAGTCGATGAGCCGTTGGCCAGCATGAGTGGAGGTGATGGAGGGGGATCGGAGATGATTTGTGGAAGTTTCCAAGTCCTAAAGATATCATAAGAGACAGTTCATTTGATTATTAATTATCCAAGGGTACGGGGGGGGGAGTGGTAGAGCAACACAAATTTTTTACTTCCTAGCTGCAGGAAATTATGATAAATGAGATTTTAATAGGGAAACTTTCTGGAAGGAAGGACTTAAAAAGAACTATCCCTTCCCTGCAACGTTGTGTCACCGTGGGGTGATTTTTTTTTTCCTATTTTCATTTCTTCGATTTGATCTATTGTTTCTATAGCACCTCTTTAAAGAAGATTCCGAGGATATCTTCTCAGGGCTGTTTTGAGGACAGAGAGGACCCCCCCGGAACAGATCCAGTCAACTTAAATCGATTACGACTACTGAGCAGCCCAGGCATCAATTCTCCCACCACGCCGACAAACAAGTTTACCTCCCCCCCCAGATAATCCTTACAGAGAGCCCCTCTCCCTTCCCCCAATGCTTCTTGGCTGGGAATCTCAGGGGTGCAAGGTATCACATTTCTATCGATTGCCCTCAGGACAGGAGAAGGAAGCCAGTAACATTCCCACTGAGAGGGAAACCAACGCAAACAAAATCTGCTCTCCCCTCAATCCACGCACTTCACGTGCCGTGCCAGGAGCATTCTGTGGAGAGTGTGCCTACTGACTCCTTGCAGCACGTTCCATCTTGTTTGCCCACTTCCTACACTCAATCCCAGGAGGGGGAACATTTACATCCATTCCCCCTAGCATGAACTCCTTCAATCCCTAGTTAGATTATCACACTAAAGATAATGACAATTCCCAAACATGATGTCCCCTGGACATGATGTCCCAGTGTAGATGGGTTGATGGTGTACCGAGTACCTTGGTTCAGTGTTTGACTTGTGATGGTATCGGGGTTTGAACCCAAAGAGTACCGTGGTGGCTGTTTTTCTTGGGCATCAAACTTCACAACTGACTGTCTGTCTGCCCCCCATAGTGGCCTAAATGAGTCCCTGTGAGCACAGAGAAAGGATACCACTGATCTCAAGCTGTTGCACAAAACCTGATCTCAAGTCAAGGTACACAGAGGTTATATTCGTGAAAGTGCTTTTCATAGGTTGCAAAGCATTATTTAAGTACTACGTATTTAAGGGTGGAAATTTTACGTTTAATTTGGAAAACGTTCAGGAAACTATTCCGTACCTTTTAAACATCCCACCTTTACCACTGAGTCATTGAAAACTTTAAACACAACAAATTGTATACAATGTAAATAGTTGATACACAGTTCCAGTAATGAATTCGTGGTATTCCTTTGATAATGACTGAGCAGTAAAGTGTTCTGAAAATCAGATTACGTTTTACAGGCAACGTTTAAGGTAGAAATGAATGCCAGATTGCTTCAATCAAAACGTCAAAGCTCTAACAGAGCCAAAGTTCCGTTTCAATGTTTGGGAAAATCAGGAAACGGATTTGGATCTTTTTTTCATTTAAACATCTAAATGTTCCACCCTTAGTATTATTATGGATGGAGTACACTAGGTGCTCAGAGTTCAAACTGACCCAGAGTTTGACTAAGCAACTGAAATTGACTACAACTTGCTGCACAGGATTCAACGGTTCTACTTGTTGGCCACATAACTGGTTTACCTGCTCCAACTCCAAGGGCCACGTACAGACACTGACCTGCTCCAATTACAAACTGCACAGTATTTGATCATACTATGCCATCAATAATGATTTCCTCGACTAAATATCTGCAGCGTACTGAAAGCTGCACAGACCTCGCAACTAACCTTACCACTTCTGTATGCCCCCCCAAATTCTCCAGTTTTGACTCTTACAGACAGCTCACATCATTGACAAACAATGCCTCAAAATAAAGAAAGAAACTTATTGCTCAGTAATTTATATTCTAAATGCTTCCAGAATTTTCAGCTTTTTCTCGAGAGTAAACATACGAGAACATTTTCATGAGTATGAGTAGAGAAAAAGGTACTCGAGTGTGAGTAAAGTACTACAACACTGCAACCTACAGAACAAACTTGGGAAACCATCACAATAAGGGTACATGGCAGCCTGTCCCCCCTTAAAAGACCTTACAACTATAACACAACCAGCACATGCATCTTAAATGTCTATGACACCACACAGCCAACAAACAGCAACAAGGGCAACAGTCACATACCCGTGTATCTACCTGGAAATAACACTAGGAAGCACTGGAGGAAAGACTACTTAAAGACAGCCGTTTCCACTTACGCAGGGCTGTCGCAACCACACGTGTGCACGTGCAAGGAAAGGGGCTCCGTCAAAATGCCAGGGAACATTCGATTGGCGTGAGGATACAAGCAGGTGACGGGGCTGTGTTGGAGAGTTAGTGGGGGGGGGAAGAGAAATGGAAGAACTCACCCTGCCGCAATTGGAGAATTCCACAGCCCTCTCTCGGAAGAAGAAGTACACCCATGGCCCAATCTCATACGAAGATATGAAGTTAGGCTCTGTAAAACAAGGAAACATTAATGCTCATAAATGCCTGAATTGAAAACCTGCATTAAACAAGTGAATTTTCAAATTTTCAAGAACAAATGTATATGAGGAAAAAAAAGAATCTCTTTAACGTCAAGAGTTTTGATTGAAAGAAATATTTGTTAATGACAGGTCAATAGGGATGACAAAAGGTTGAATATTGCTGTCTAGTGATTGCAGACTTTTCTGGGGAAATAGTTCATTTACTCACAGCCCACTGAAGTTAAACTCGGTGATGTGCCTGTTCTGGAGTTTACGGAAATAGCCAAGTGGCCCAGTTTTGAAGTAAGTTGAGCATGTTTGGCGCAATAATGCACTTTCCATTCACAGTCGAGTCATCTTGTCATCAGATGTGGAAGTGAATCAGAAAAGGACTTTTGATGCCCTCATCCTAGTTCATTGAGTTTGCTCAGAGTAGGGGTGATTGGAAACAGAGTGCCCCCGAACCAAAGATATTGAAAATGGGAAGAGTCACCAACATAGGGCTGGATAGCTCAGTTGGTAGAGCACTGGTAAGGTATTCAGGAGGCTGCAGGTTCGAGTCCCCCTCCAATCAAATGTTTTGGTAATCTTTGTAATCATTTGTAAGAACCTAGTCAGTTTCCCCTGATAAGTTGTTTCATAAAACAGAGAGCTGACATACTGACTCAATTAGTATTTCTTTCATTATTAATTCTGTCAGAAAAACAAGGCCATAAAACGTCCGACTCGCATTCATGGTGGAACAACTTGTATCAATCCCTTCAATCTAATTTTAGAACAATTCAGCAATGATCGTGTCCTGGTCAGAGTGGAAACACAAATCAGCAAATCTGAAGATTGGGCTTTTCAGAAACCACACTGAGATTTGCCGTTTCCGGGGAGCCTTCTTCTTTCATTTAAACAGTTCGCAATCCAAAATAGCCTCGATCCCCGGCACACGCAATATGTCCGAACTGATGAAGAAGAACCCAAACTAACCAATGACAGTCCAATTAAGAAATCGCCGTTTTATGACAACGCCACGTGTGTGCTGCCAGCAAAACAGTATCGGTGTAGGACATTCTTCCACGACTGATCCATTTGAAACAGGTGACGCCGCATCCATCTGCTATGATTCACTGGATGCGAGGTGGACGGCCCCGCTAAACTAAGACGCAGGGATGAAATTGCACTATTTCTTTTCCTCTTCAGATTTAGCTCTGTCTCCCCAATACACACACTCGACAGTTTGAGAAAAAAGGTCACTTTGGGCTAACCAAATTATGCCCTTTACTTTTCTGGGCATGCAGCACATTGCTTCGTAGCGATGATTCTGAAGTACACACGCAGTTGTCTGTATTATATTCTCATGGCTTAAAAATGCGAAAAGAACTTGGAGATAATTCTGCATTTTGACTCCACTTTTTTCTTCGAAAAAGTCAATTTTGTTATTTTCCAGTATTGAACATGCAGGAATCATTAATGGCTTCATTCGGGTGTTGAAGAAAATGATAATTTTACTGAAAACAAATATAACTTTAATCTTAGTTATCGGTTTTCATAAATTAGAAGGAACACGAAGGGTAATGCCAAGGAGAAAATGGATCTTCCTTTAAGGACACGGAGGATATCCTTTTAGTCTAAGCCGCCACAGGTAGAGCAAAAACATAGAGTGATGTGGGGGTGGGGAAGCGAGTGAGGCCGCTTCATGTGCCGCTGAAGCTCAGTCCTGTTTTTGCTGTATTATGACCGGCCGAGAGCTGCACGTCGACCCACGGGAGAGCAGGCAGGGAAAATTGAAAATTTCCTGTTATTACCCAAAATACAAATGGCTGCGTGCCTCCCGTCGCACTTCTATCACCGTTTTTCCCCTCTCCTTCCACTCTGTACCCACAGACGAGTGCGCGGTCTCCTTGGGTCTCCTTCGCCGCTGTTCCAGCCAGCCCCACCCCCACCGTTTGTGATTCGTCTGCAAGGTGGCTTTGAATTATTTGGTTAGTCCTTCCGTTCTGAGACCGAGTTGGCACAGAAGAGAACATTCAATTCATTTTACTGGAGGGAACCCAACAGTGTAATCACAGTCTCTCTGAATATTGACTTGGTTCAATTCATGCCAAACAGAACGGCAGGCGAGCAGCACGTGTTTAAGTAAGTTAAGCCCTCTCATCCTTCTCAATGTAAGCCAAATTTGAGCTTCTCCACTCTGCAATCAACTGCAAATCTCAGCCTGTCTTGTACATGCATGCCACTGGGATCTACCGCACAAATAGCCTCTGAGTGTCATTCCAAACTGCTGTTCCCCTCCTCAATCCCACCCCATCCACCGCCAAAGAAGCCATGGTTTCAAATAGTCCAACAAGTCAGGAATGTCACAATATGACTCAGTCAGGGATTAATCCCTGCACTTTGTCGTCCTAAACCCCCTGGCTCAAGTGGACAGCCAAATTTCCTGGGTATTCCCTGTGTTATGCCCTGCCGATCTGTTAATCCGTTATGTCACCGTGATGGTCACCATGCTGGTGGTTAGGACAACTCAAGCAGATAAGAATTGATGGGGTTTTCATTCCAAGGCAAAATTCTGGTTCACAGGTTATCGCTACTGTACTAGATTCGAGCCAATAAAAGTCAACAACAAACTACAAAAGCACCACCAACGCCTCACTATGATTCTTCTGAAATACATCATGTAGGCCTGATGAATGCTACCAAGGTTTGCAGAAAAATTCTTTGCAAATTGGCAAAGTCCAATCAGAGACCAAAACAAAACTTAAACACTGTAAAAACATGGCATTCCTGAAGCATCACAACTACATTACAAAACCCACTGACTTTTTGAAAGCATGTGCAGTAGAGGCATAGTAACCTTCAGGCAGTAGGAAAGTAGGCCAGACACAGGTAGATTCCTGTCGGCTGCAGGCACGAACACCTGTACCAAAGTCAACAGTCAGATGCCCAGCCACTCAGGAAAGGAGTCCCCCCCTATTTTCTGTAAACAGGGACATGGGGAGCTGTTTTTACCGAAACCACACATGTAGGTCAGGACACCGGACCACTACACCCTCTGATTAGATTAGCTGAGAGATTAGGATCGAAACTTACCAAACCCCCAAAAAGCCACTCCCCCCTTGTTCCCACAGGACTGCACATTACCTTCCAGGCTGTCGCTCGGGCCATGACTACACATGAGTGACAACTCACTTTTTACTTTCATGCTTCTAGACTCATGTGAGCTGCCCGTAACTCTTCTAAAATTTAGCAGGCAAAATGGACACCTTTCTTAGGCAGAACAGGGTGGCATTAAATCCTTTCCACTTTGTGAGGCCTACAGCATAAGCAAATAATTCTTCTGCCCACTGTTGCCCTGTGGTTGTCTTGTTTTCAAAATCTGCAAGTTTTGGAAGCACGCCTTTTGGTGGACAGTTTCTAGCCACTGATGGCACTTTTGCAATCAGTTTGACAAGCAAATTCTGCCAAACAGAAAGTACGCATAAGCACAGGCATAATCCCCAGTAAGGTGTCAAACCTTAAAATGGTTCTGCCCCACCTTCGGTACAAACTTAACTGCCAGTGAAAATAAAGCAGGAGGCAACAATACATTTTCGTGATACACTAAATTGGAATGTTTGTAACCAAATCAGCCTGCAACTTTCCATTCACCATCAACAGAGGGTACATCAAGTGAAACCACACAGGCCAACACAGGTAACTGTTTTTAAATAACTTCGTTTACAACTCTGTGTTTAGCCTATTTACAACATGTTGTCTCATGTGCATTCTCCCCTCTACTGTTACCATTAAGGATATCACTCTATCTATCTGGAAGTCGGCTTGATTAGGATTTAAAATAATTCAAAGGTTACTCTTCATTGAATAAAAGCCTCATAAAGGGTAACTTGACCTAGAGCCAAAATAACCAGGTGTCTCTTCAATTCAATAAGAGTTATGTTGGCACTCAGGAAACCTAACAGCTTAGCCCATGAGAAAACTTGCCGCTTTTTTACACTGCTTGGTGATCCATGTTGAAATGCACTCACAAGGAAGAAGGAAACCTCAATAAACACTACCAAACATTGAAACTAGTTCATTGCCAAGTAGCTGAACCAGGCAACACTTACTCTGCCAACTACTTCAGGAGTTGATTGGGGTACAGGCTGCATTCAAATCTCCTGGCAAGCAGCTGAAAATAATGTGTGAATCTATGGGAAAAGTGCAAAGCTGCTGGTTGGTTGGTTCCACAGACCAGCGGGCTACTTCCAGCCTTGCCAAGAAATTGGACACAGTCACAGACAAGCTGTTTCTCCCAAATCCTCCTTTTTTGTCTCAAGCTCTAGAAAGTCATGGAGCTTTTTCTGGTAAAGCCAATGAAAATATCGGGGGCATGTGGCCAAGCGGTTAGGGTCTATGGCCTGCAATCATAGGGTTGGAGGTTCGAATCCAGTTGCTGGCAGTATGCTGTGGCCCTGGGGAAGCCCCTTCACCCCTGCCCACCTCCCTCCATCCAGGAGAATAAATAGGGACCAGTATTAGCTGGAAAGCAACCTGTGATGGACTGGCTCAGTCATTTCATGGTAAGGAAACCAGAGATAAACAACGGCCTAGTGAGCCAAATTGGCTTGGAACTGACTTGCTTTTTTTAATGAAAATATCTGACTTTGTTTTCCATCCTCCCAAATAAACACACACACGGCATTTCTGTCATCCGAAATGGATGTGTTTTTGTACCAGACTCTCCTCCGTGAGGCATTTATCATAAAATCCTAGAATTAAAGCTTAACCGCTTTGGACCAGGGCATTTATGAATGTTGAAGATGCTGGGACGGGATAATTTTCTTTGTTTTTTTCTGTTTTCAAAAATCTTTAGAAATTCATATCTTCATTTACTGGACACTTACACCCACACAAAGGACTATCTGGTTTCTACTCTAATCTGACAGACAACATCTATTGATGATGGATATTTCAGCCAGGCCTGCAACCTTGTAAAAAAAGCCCAGATTGTGCGGTGTTACGTCATTTTCTTTTGTTCACAAACCTGGCACAGTGCACTGCTGACCTCTTTCAATAGGGGCCAGATTAGCGTGCAGCGGTAACGTGTGGCTCACCGCTGCAGTGGTGGAGTGCTTTTGTCCCTGATGGTAATCCGCTTGTGCTAAATCCCCAAACCCGTGGTACACTGTATGAAAACAAGGCTGGATTATCTCCACTATTGAGAGTGAAAAACGTTGCTAATGCCCAGCAGCCTGGTCTTTTGTTACAAGTACAGTCTTTTGTTAGAAGGCCCAGTTCCCTTAGTCTGATTTCGGAGACCCCAGTCACGTGTAGAAAGAAGACGTGTCCGGTACCGGAAACCCCGGTGGCAAGTGGTTAATAAGAATGAGCTCTCAAAACAAGGGTGCTAGAACAAAATTGTAAGCCTACAATATTGTTTGCACCATGGCTGTTCAATTTTAAATTGGCAGTGCATCCAGAAATGCACTTTTGACAGTGGTCAAAACATCCCCTGCAGGGAACCAGACTAGGAAATCCCAATTACTCAGACATGAAACTGAAAATGTGCATTGTCGCAACTGGGACAAAGTCTCGCAAGGGGAAGGGTGCATCATTTCCACTCGTGCTGGAAGCAACCTCGATCATCCAGGACAGTGGATGGATCCCAGCACAGGTCAAAGCGAGACATCTGACAGGGCTTTACGTACATGTGTATTTCTTATAACTCATTGCCTTTTAACCACCTGCCCCCAGGGTTTCCGGAACGGGCACCTTGGCTTTGTATGCGCAGCTGGGGTAAATGAAATCGGACAAAAGAGCTGGGCCTTGTAACAAAAGACTGTATTCGGAACAAAAGACCAAGCTACTGGGAATTGCCATTTTTCAGCTGGCATTAGCGGAGGTAATCCGTCATTATTTTGAAACAGTATACCACTGTTTGAGGCATTCAGTGCCAGCAGATTATCAGTGGGGCCAAAAGCACTCCAGTGCTCCTGCGATGAGCGATGCAGTACCGCTGCACGCTAGTCCGGCCGCATTTGAAAAGATGCCACTGGCATTCAGCAATGCACTGGGCCTATTTTGGGAACAAAGGAAATTATGCACCACTGCACAATCTGGGCTCTCTTTACTAGGCGGCAGGCCTGGCTGAAATACTCATGCATCAATTGAGGTTGCCTGTCAGATTAGACTAGCCACCAGACAGTCATTCATGTGGGTGTAAAGGTCTAGTCAATGAAGTTGTGAATTATTGAAGAATTTTGAAAATGGAAAATCTTGAAAATCCCCCGGGAACTCACCCCGCACATGCAAATTCAACCAAGCAGGAAGTGGTCAAGTTTTTCTTTGTGTCTAAGGTTTGTATGGTTGCCATCCTGCAGGTGTATGCTTTTGTTCCTCAGGGTAAGCATAAAGGAGGTTTCCCTGTGGAACTGCCCTACAAGATGGCTACCGTGAAAAGCATCTATAGAGGATTGCTACTCACCATTCAACCACTTGGAGTTCAGCTGGGCCGTGCGCAATGGCCGCGAGTTGCCAAGGGTGCGGTACAGGACGGGGTCGCGTGCCGTAAAGTCCATGACAGTGGCACTGTACAAGTCGCCATCTCGTGTGAAAAGCGCCGTCGTGTTGCTGCTGGGGTCATAGGGGCAGCGGGCAATACCTGTAACACTCTCCTCAATCGCACTTAGGTTGGATTTCTGTCAGGGAAGAGTCAAAGATGGACACACAATCTTTAATATAAAGTTTATGAACTGTATGACAAATAAGTCTCCACCATTTCTAGGGGCAGAATTAAATATTTTCCAATACAACGCCAATTTCTTTTTCAATTTCAATAAATTAAACTATAGGGTTTTGAAAAACAAGACTTAAGATTGGAACTTGTTCACAGCTCTTCACAACATAAAAAAATCATTAAAAGCATTGCATTTTCTTAAATTGTATCAAACAGAACTGAGTAATATCAAATATGATGCAGTTAATGGTGTACCTGTCTCCATGTGCATGCCGGTGAGAAGGCATTGGTACCACAGACAAAGACCCGCTCCCCTCGAAGCAACAGGACCCGAATGTAGTTGCAACACTTGTCCTGAAGGGAGAAGATTTGATAGGAGAGATCCTCAGACTAATGTGACTCTCCTTGAACATGAACAGTTGAAACTCTGCTTAAAAGAGTAATGAAACATTGTTTATTGTACACATTCTTCATTACAACTGTTTTTCCCTTTGAAAACAGGATTTTATAAACTACTTTGAAGGCATGATCAATTGGCTTCAAACTTAACAACTCTTTACAGCAAGTACGACAAAATTATCAAGATATGTTTGCATAGGGTACGAATACTCAATGTTGGAAGTTTCTACTTTATTCCTACCTGATAATAGGACTAAGTCAATTCGAATAAGTCACCATTCGAATATTTTACCTCAATTTGATTGAATATCCAAATATTCAGTCATACTAACTGGCAGATTGTTGAAGAACAAACCATATCTAAAATCTGTTGCAATAATGCACACCATGCACATTATAACCACTACATGTCCAGGAGTATCTCCAGCCACGATTCAGCAAGACGAAAAATACACCTTGCCCTGTGGAAAATTTCTATTACTTGAAAATCTTTTAATGTATAATTTACTTTTTAATAGTAAGATTTCTGTCAATTTTCATTTGAATGTGCTTGAAACAAGCCTCCACAGTGCAATTCTTCTCACTTAAAACAAAAGTAAATTCTTCCTTCCTATTCATGAATTTTGCATTCGAATATTCAAATTTGGAAAGTAATATTTGAATATTCAACAATCGATTGAATATTCAGATATTCAGATAATTGGCACAGTCCTACCTGAAAAACGTGACAGGTATCAAACTTTTTGGAAACCTGCCAGTATCCAACACTGCTTATATCCCTCATACATCACACTGCCAATCTTAAGTGGAAATTAAAGTATTGGCAGAGAATATTAAGCTCCAACTGGTTGGATTAATTTGTTTGTGGAAGTGTGTGCGTGAGCCAAATTAAAGCCCGACCCTCGGCGTCAAGAGCGATTCGAACTGTCAAAGGCAATGGAGCAGAGATCGCCCCAGAGCATGCAACCGGAGCTCTCCCGGTGGGTACGTTTTCCCCCAACTCCTTCCCTAAAATCCTGAAAATAAGTGTCAGAGACAATTTGGAAACCCTGCAGGTGATATGTCTCCAGGGATGAGTTGGCAGAGATTTGAAGAGAGAGAGAAAAAAGAAAAACTAGACATTGATTTGACTTCTCTGGTCACCGGTTTGTCAGGTCCCTGGGGTGATAAGTTTCTCTCCTCTCCCCTAAATAACAGGACACACTGGAAGCAACACGTATAGGTGTTAATTGATATGGATGACCACGGTTGACTCACAGGGGATTAAGGAAGGACAGAGCCAATCACCGAGGGACTCTACCTGATGACTGCAACAGGCTGGCCGGGATGGTCAAGTGCGAAAAGCTTCAACCCCTTTCACCTTCCACAGTGACTACAAAACCCATTCTCCCTTCAGCGCCCAATCTAAAACTCAAACTCTTCTGCCTCTTTCCTTGCATTTTTTCCCACTTTCCCAGTAATTAATTACGCTGAGGGCAAGCTCAGAGGGTTTGTGAAATCACTCAAGGTGGTTGACCAGACTGGGGGGCAGCCTAACAACTCACAGGACAATAAGCTATATACCCATCAAGAAATGAGACCGAGGGGTACCCCCCCCAACATGTCCAATCCCTATCCACATTCCAGACTATTGTTACTTAACACATCCCCCAAGATGTCTGAAAGGAATTCCCCAGATTCCTGCGAGACAATGACCAACACAAAGCAGGGGGGGTTCTCTCCGTCTCATACCTTGCTGCATATGATAAGCCAAGTCAAAGATGTATTCATAATAGCCACTCTAAGGGCTATTCCTTTTCCAACGTGGACCCTAAGCCCAGGGCCGTAGCCAAGTATAATCTCCACAAGTAGTGCAACAATGGTACACCTGTTAGTTACAGGTTCTGGATTCACCAGAAATCCTTGATAACCCAGCCTCTCAGAAGATCAGATCCAAGTCTCTGGTGATTCTCCACCACAGGCCGTGAAACATCTCCAGGTGGACAAGGAATTTCCACCCTCACAAAGACACAGAAGACTCATAGGGGTAAAATGACCGTCCTTTCAAGAAGTGGTCCGATGATGGTAGCTTTCTCTTTGAGACTGGCCGGAATGATTTGACTGCGTCAAGTCCTTGCTCGTATATAATTTTGGCCTGACCCACTGACCACATCGGTGAGTCACAGTCTGCAAGTTGGGAAGCCAGACCAGACAGTTTGAGTTTTGTGCCCCTTCCTGTCAGGAAGACTCCTGACTTCTCATCATTATTCGGGCTGGACTTTAGCTCGAGAGAAGAAAGAAGCTATTAATTTGTTGGCTCAAGTCATGTGTCAACCACACAGGCAATTAGTAATCCTTGCCAATGAAGGGATGCTAAAAACAAGAGAATAATTACCCTTGTGACAGCCAGTTTAAACACATGCATCTGGACAATGCGTCATGGCAACAGTAGGTAAGCTTCACTCAACAGCTGTAACCAGGTCTTACCAGGAGCAAGTTTTCTAGGAAGCAGAGTGCAATAAGCCTTATGCCAGTTAAATTTGAATAAAATCTGGTGCACTGAGTTCTTTAAATTCACCTGAGGATAACAATTTGAACTCTCCACACTAAAGACACTGTTGCAATACCTTGTGATTTGGGCCAAGCTTTTGCTTAGTTATCTCAGAGACAGCTTGCACCAGTACACCATTTTCCATGGATAAGAAGGGCACAAAGGAACCAGTCTATTCCAGAAATGTTGATCGCTACGCAAAAAGCTTGCCTCAATTCACAAGGTACAGCAATAGTATCTTTAGTCTGAGGAATTCAAATTGGTATGCTTATGTGCAATCAGATAACTCAGTGTATCCGATTTTATTCAAATTTAACACACAAAAGGTTTATTACTCCCTTGTGAATGCTTCAACTAATAGCCAATCGCTGGAAATTTTACAGTTGACGTAAATAAAGTACGCTCTTCTCTGTGATCTTTTAGTCCGGTATTTCTACTGGAGCTAAGGCTAGAAGAATGCTACTATGACCTACTGACGGAGGGCAGTGATTACAGAAGCATCTTGGGTGAATACTGACTCTGGGTAGGAACAGAGCAGCCTGCATTGACACAATGGTGTGCACGCACAAGGTGTGGGTTAATAATCAGGAACGATTTCATCAAAATGTGCACAAACAGGTGGCGTATACACTCATCTCTTTTTTTAAACTGAACTACATTAAAACTGTATCCCTATCAGTAATCAGCCTTGATTTTTTCCCCCAAAGTTGGCAGATGACCTCTTGAGAGAGAAGCAAAAGTGCTACCAAATCTGGATATTAAGAGAAGAAAATAAGACCAACACAGGAAACTGCCATTTAAGAATGTTTCTTCAATTTTCAGAAACGAAATGAAGACACTGTTGAAGTCTCCTTCAGGAAACCACAGCATTGCGTGTGCCCAGGTGAATAGACTGTAATGGCGTAACAAAGTGTCAGGACTGAGATAGTTTTCCACAGGTGGAACCGGGCAAAGGTTTAACTTATCAGCTAACATCTGGACTGCTGTTGCAAATCTTTTGAAAAAAAAAAAGAAAAAACAAAATTGGTATGTGGACAGGGGTGCATTAGCAAATCATCGGGGAGGGGGGGGAAGGGACCAGCCCCTTCCAAAAAAGCAATTTGTTTTGACAAATAATAAGGATGGCGATTTACTGGTCTATTTCCTTTTTTCTTCCTTTAAAAGTGTGTAAAAAAAAACCAACAGTCTCAACACAAGGAATGCCTTACGAGGTTACATAAAACAATTTCTGAAATTTCTGGCCAACCCCCCCAAAAATAATTTTGCCCTCCATCAAGTTTGATTCTGGATCCGCCCTCAGGGAGGCATTAGGAGGGTGTTTTTTGCTGAAGGCCAGAATTTTTCCAAAAAAATATGAAAAAGATGGAATTCCGCAAGTTGCCAGACGTACACAGCTGATTTCAAAGCACGTTGCGTTAACTTTATGCCTTGCGTAAGCCTTGCGGCACAGACCTTGTGCCGCAACTGTGCAATGCACCCTCACCTGACATTTTGAAAATGTTTTCATCTTTGTTTTGCCAGACCCTGACAAAACATCTCCGATATCTCTCACAGCCAAACAGGAGTTGTAAATTTCTCATATAAACCTTTGTTATTGAAGTTGAGCAATACGGAATCCTAAAATGATTAGTTCGTTAAATAGTTTGTTTGGCACAGCTCATGCTACATAAAATGATCACGTCAATTACGTCATAATTTGTTACGCAAGTTGCAGACCATGGCTCTGCTTCATTTTTCATGAAATGCATCAGAATTTGTCGCAAAACTTATGAAATAAACTGTGGCATAAGTAGCATCTTGGTAGTCAACTGAACCCAAACTGAAAGGCTTCACACATGCCAACATGAATGCACATGTGTTTATTCACCGGAGCATTCAGACCAAGGGTGTTCTTGCACTACATGCTTGTAAGCCTGGGCAGGGGATCGGGAGTGCGTTGCTGAGCAGAGAGTCCCCAATCCTGTGAACTACCCCTAAAAAGTACAAGGTGACTGTCTGCCCCACAGTACAGCTGTCTCCCCTGTGTATTGTGCTATGCAGGGCCAGTTCCACTTTTTTAACACCTCAACCATCTTGGATCTGATTATGCGATTCTCTTTTTTTTCGTCCCCTGTCTTTCCTTTCTTTGTGGGGTGGGGGAGGGGGAGACGAGGGTGACTGGTACTTTCCCAAGAGCCAGAAGGGCAGTTGTGTCTGTTTGTTTCAATCATCGGGGACTTCTCATCTGTAGGAAATGCCAGGCTGTGGTGCTGACAGGTTCTGCAGAATAATCTGGACAATTTTTCTTCTTGTTTGGCAAGTGCACGTCAGGAAATATCATGTCAAAGGTGTATTTCTCAATTACGAAGATAAGTGTATCTTTTTAACCTTGAGTAAACTCTTCCCAGATTCTACAGCAGCGGCATTTTAAGTTTAAGTAGACATTCGTGTAAAAGGTTCTGACAAACAGTTGATGTGGTTTGTTAAATCGAGCCCAAAACCGCATAATGTTTTTCCTGTTTCACTTAAAGCACCTATGTGTTTCTAATTTCTTTGAGCAGACTGTGCAAGATTATGTTGTTTGTCCCCGGGCGTCAAAGACAACTTGCATAAATGTTGCTGGAGTCAACAAGCCAGTGTTACAGCACTATTAAAGCACATCAAAAAAAAAAAAAAAGTCGTCCGACACTCATCAAGAGCAGGATTTCCTGTAGTTCATCAGATGGCAACTGGAAAGTTTCAAAACTCTGCAATAAACTTTTCAGGGTATTTTTTCCCCTCACAACCGTCTAATCTAGGCTCTTCAGTGGGGGGGGGGAGAATCTGGTCTTGGGGAGGAACTCTCCCTGCTGGCAACAACGGCAAGGTGGAAATTGGTCATTTCTGACTCCCCTCTCCTCTCCTTTCTTTGTAGGCTGTTGGAAAAATGCTCAGATCTTATCAGGGCTAGACACGGTCTGGAGTAGCAACACGTACATGTACTTTTCCTTTTTTCTCTCTTTCTCCAGAAAAGGGACAATTTTAACATGAAGGGAGCGCTCAGAAGAAAAGAAAAGCAAACAGAATACCCACAGAAAAGGCAAGTTTGGCTCGGTGTGACAAATTGTTAGAAAAGAAGACACACTGGTTGAACTCTCCAGCTGTCAAGAGTTTGTTTCTTTGCCCTTATGGCTCGCAGTACAGTTGCAAAAGTACATTTACAAAAGCTTAGGACCACTCAAACCTGAAGAAAAACCCAACTCAAACCAATCGATCATGGCAATTTATGTTTACTTTCAATGTGTACCCTTAGTATCTTGGTTGAACAACTGTTTAACTACATTTCCCTGATTTGAAATGTTAACAGTCTAATATTCAGTGTGCCCTCCTTTATTTCTGATTACTTAGTTAAGACTGACTTTTTTCCCCTTGCCGCCTTACAGACAAATGCCACACACGTACAAGACCTGCCTTGGCAACAAAATTCATGCAAATGGGGCTCATAGCACAACTCTCATGTTATAACCATTCAATGTAATCATTCAATGAAACAAAGTAATGCAAGCCCAGTGACAGAAATATCCCAACAAATTCCAAGTGGTCTTAAACTTTTGCACATGACTGTATTTGCCATTACTTCAACAGAAGTAAAGGTCTTGTTTTTAAAACTTTCCAGGTGAGATGTCGTAGACGAATGTTTCTGGCAGATTTAGGACAACTCCTAAACAATAAAAACGACACAAACCTCTAAGAATCTTAAAAACCTCCTCGTAACTTACCAAGGATTCTCCTTTTCTCTGACATTTGTCTATGTCCTGCTCCCGTGGTCTCCACTCTGTGGACTGAAGTCAAAAGAATAAGGGACAGTAGTGAACATTTTGAAACAGTATCGCACATTTATGTAACGAGTCACACGCGAATTCACTGGTATAAAACCGTGGTGCAGTTTTCTTTGAACAGTAAATTGGAACGTTCATAAGAAAATCAATTTATAAAAAAAATGCATTTTCTTACATTTCTTCACATTCTGGTTGCATGAAAACATTCCCGGTTTAAGCCCTTTCGAAACACTTTCAAAAAGAGAGATACTTTGGTTGGAAATGTGAGGAATAGCTGTCTTAATGAATAAGATGAACTCAAAGGAAAGGAACAATAATAATACACATACCAATAAGAGCACAGCACCCAGGACCATTTCAATCTTGAATAAAATTATTTATTGAAAGAAAACTAAAGCAATTTGTCATATGTCTATGTATTTGACATAACAGAGACGGATTTAGAGAGGGTACGCATTGGGCAGGTGTCCCCCTAAACACCTGCATAATAATTAATTTTAACTGGCTCTGTTGCATTTAATTTGTGACTGAGGACTTCACGCTGCACACTCGCAATTGACCCAAAGGTGCACCTCCCTTTTGGAAATCCTAGATCTGTCCTTGCATAAACACATTTTAACAACTCATCTTTCAATACTCCCAGGCCACTGCTAGATTTTCCCCCCTTAAGAATTGGGGGGGGGTTCACAACATCCCATATCACTCTGTGCCCGCCTGGCAGGCCCTGTAATCCTGATGTCTGAAAATGTATGCTCCCCTGCTAATGTGATGCCCTGTGATTCATCAACCAGCTTAAATCTGAGGGACCCGTCCCTTCCCCCAACAACTTGCCCAATTTCCACATTTTGACAACTGTACTTTTGGAGCCTCCAAATATGAAGGCA
Organism: Acanthaster planci; assembly: GCF_054643075.1. Lineage (NCBI taxonomy): Eukaryota > Metazoa > Echinodermata > Asteroidea > Valvatida > Acanthasteridae > Acanthaster > Acanthaster planci. The sequence continues at coordinate 20,616,759 of NC_141784.1, forward strand.
ATTCAACCACGCACAGCACCATGTCAGTGGCCTCTTCAAATAAATCTTTCGGTTGGAAAAATTCCACACCTACAAATAGATTGTCGAATGCCTTATATTTATCATTTGTAAACCTGAAAACAAAGATGCATAGACAAAATCAGTCTGTCGGTCCAATTTCTGTTCAGACCGACTCTTGAGATATTGTGACGCGTGTGAAGTGAGTTGGAGGAAACGTAGATTATTAGAGGACACTAGGGTGCACTTTGTGGATAGAGGGGCAAAGGAAGTATACAAGGGAAGCCTATTGATCATCACACAGAAATCTTGCCGGAAAATATGCTTAGGAACTTCAACACCTTCCCACCAATTCTCTGTTTCCTTGGGACGTGGCTGCCAATCCTTTACCCTCTAGTGTACGTGTATCTTGTTCCCCTGGTTTCAATGCCTTGTTCTCCCCGGAGAAAACCTGTTCTGAAACTGTCCCAGCAGACAGATAGTCCGATCAATGGGCCAGACGCGTAGCTGTTGTTCCAAAAAAGGCACCAGTTTTTTGTAACAATCACTTTAGTTAATCTAACCTGACAACTCTATTGGCCTATTATTGTGCCCTCGCTGGTCTGCCTTACACCGGGATGAACCTGCGCACAAAATGCAGCGTTGAACTTCTGAACTTGATCGACCAGCGTGTGCGCGATAGAGGGGGGTGTCTGGGAAATCTCATGGGGCTTTGGTTACAAGACCAAAGACACTACACTATCTTGCTACATGGACTCTTTTAACCTGCAATGACCAAGCCAAAAAGTGAAACCAATCTTTGGACAGAAACAGCGGATCATGTAATCTACACCCCCTGGGGAACAGAAACTATATAGCTAAACTACTGCACTATTATGGGACAGAGTGACCACAACTTTGCTCAGAAATCAAAAGTAATGCAGGGTGATAACAGATAAAACTGCTCTTGAACTTGGTCGAAAATCACAGTCCAGGGCTTTAGGTGGAGTCAGACAGGATCAATTTCAAAGGCCCCTCAAGGGGAACGCTGACCTCAAATGAGTAGACCGGAAAGCCATCAACCTTTTACAAAGAACACTTCTGCCAGCCAAGAAACAGGCCATTCAGTTTTAAGAGAAGCCATCTTGGAAATCTCATCTCAAAAACATGTACGCTCTGTGTTGGTATCCAGTGCTCAAGTTTGATAATCACCCCAACAGAGATTGTGAGATACTGGAAGTTATCAGAAAACTAAGAACTGTTGGGCAGGCAGCATTCTTCTTTAAAGTTAGCAAAGGATTTAAATTTTTGTTTTGTTCTTTTGTCTGAGACAAATAGGAAATGGTTCTTTGCCTTGATGAGAATTTTTATGTATCTCAGTTAAACTGACAAAACAAAATCCACAGTAAAATAGTGATTAGCGAGATAGGGCAGAACAGATATGACCACACAAGCTATGTGACTGTCGGCACAAGATGCACAAGTATGCACGTGTACAAGGTTCAGCATAACAATTTGAAGAGGAGCTACGCTATAACGGAGCCACAAATCACACATTTCATCCCTAGATCTGGGATGCTCATCTGATGCCACAGACGGAAAGAAAAACTGTCAATTCCAAAGACCGCCAACACGATCCCCTTGTACAAATTTGTCTCAACCTTTAGAGGACAGCGGTGCCCCCTACCTGCAGCAATGATCATCGCATATACTCTTTAGCCAAGCCATCCAGATGGAAAGAACATTACAGCATGGAAAAAGAGAGCGAGAGAGAGAGAAAAAAAAACTGAGGAGAATACCAAGCCAGAGGAACAGGTGCTGAAATAATGGCTACAGCTTTTAGGAGGCGGAGGTTCCGGGCAAACATATGGTGGAGTAAAACATGCCCAAATTATAGGGGAGAGGGGTTTACGTTGGTCCAAAACTATGCTTTACAAAGTCTCAATAATCAGCAAGTCAATATATTGGTGCAGAAAATTATCGGTTCTCCATACACGTTTGCAGTTGAGGGAATGCTGTTGCCGTCTAGCTTAGAAGGCAGCTCCTTGTGCTTGGGACAAACAGTTGCGTGCAAATTACTCCGAGCATTTCACAGTTTGAATATTAACGGATTAAAAAGGCTCAAGGCTCAGTTCATATTTTGACCCACTTCATTTTTTTATATAACGAAACAACAAATGCCTTAAAAAGCACATAGGGCAGAGAGAAAAAATCTGCAGAAAGATAATCAAGACAACGTTCCACTTTTCTGCAATGGGAGGAAAACGCCGCCATACTTTTTACGCTGGGAACCTGAAAAAGCAGCTCCGCATTGAAAACAGAACCATACATGTCATCCAGAGGGGCATTCAAGCCAGGATTCTTTCCAACACAACCTCATTGTAAGAAAGGTATTGCGTGGATCTCGTGTTGATTAGTTCCCTTGTTACCAGGGTTCATGTTAGCATAGCCTGACATTCCTCCTTCCTCCAGATATCCCCTCCTGTTCACCAGAAGGCTCCAGAGAGCTACCCTTGCCCCTCCTTACATGTACATGAGGCCCATCTCGGAAACTGTAGCACACCCTTCCCCTTGATGTCCCAAAATGTTATGCGATGACTCTGTCTACTGCCTTTCTCATTAACATTGATGTAAATTTACCAGTCTCTAGCAACACGTGAGAGTGGTATGCACAGCGCCGTTTGCGGTCAAGACTTCAACCAGCCATCGGTCCCTTTAAAAAAAAAAATGTAGTAGTTTGCTTTTGCAGATGTTTGTAGAATTCCGCAGAGAAATACCAATGTGGTTACACATCTGCACTATCACTGCCTCAGTGGAGGAAATCAACTCCGGCTGATGGCCGTGCCCGGAGCAAGACAGCAGTGCGTGGCCAATGTGCACTGCGGTACGGTGGCTGACGGCCAGTAGTTTAGGCCGACACAATTTCTACTGCTGGTATCTCGCAAAACTTGCCACTCGACACCGATACATCTCCAGATACACAGAGGGAAACCATTAAAACCTACCGGTACAATATACAATGATAACTGCAAACGTCACACTGGCCAACATGGCTTCAATTACAACAAAGTACACTGTACGCGATTCACACTCATCTGCATAAGCATGCGTCCGTAAATTTTACAGTCTGACCCTGGTCATTTCTCTCTTAATCATTCCGACCTCCTGAAGGTTCTAACCTTTCTCAGCTTCCACAACCTTTCGGTGAAGCGACAGAAAGAAACAATTCCGTAACATTCGGAGGAGAGAGAGAGGAAGGAACAGAGAGGAACAAAGAAATTGTTTTTTCCTGTTAAACCTGCCTAATGAATCGGCGCACTCTCTCATTTCCAAAGCCCTTGGAATTCCCCCTCTTGGCACCTCTCTTGCACTCAAGGTTCCAAACCTGATTGAACTTCCCCCTGTGCGACAGCTGCATCGCTTGCTGGGCTCCCCCCCCAAATAGTACTGAACAAGTTTTCATTTTTATGTTCCCCACAAAACAAACAATTACAGATTCAGGTTGTTGCATTAAACCCAGATGTTTCCAGCAAAGTGTCCCATTTCCGCCCTCATAAACAGTGTTTATTGGATTTCTTCAACTGATTTAGATAACCCAGCCCATGTTGCAATCCCTTTGAACTTTTAATCTCCAGCTGCTTCTGGGCAAGCCAGCAGACTTTTTCTTCCCAGGGATAAAATGTTCTCAATGTCACAGCACTGGCCTCCACACGAGAAAACAACCTCAATTTGTAGAATATTTCAAACTCAACTTTTGGAAAGACATTTGAGCAAATCAAACAGCTGGTGGCAGCTCAAGAGGAGAATGTTTCACACCTTCAATGGGAAAAGATTAACGGATCGGTCAACTTTGCAGCACTGAGGCCTTAACGCTCGACAGGGCATCAGTGATGCATGGACATCTTGAGAGGTTGTAAGCTTCTGGACTGGAAATGGAGTTTGGACAAATGATGCTGGTGATAACGTCTGGTAGAAATCTGTGGAGGGATCTCGCCCTTGCACTGTAGGATGGCTGTGAGAAGTTTACGGTTTAAGGCATATCAAAGCAGATCCTTGCAGCAATTCAGGCTGTAAGTCCAGGGAAATGGCACTGAACTCCACCCATTGCCCAATCGCCCCATCCCCGTTGTGATATCATACTTCCATTAAAACTCTCCAGGACAGGAGTGCAAGAAGTGCTGATCTAGAGTTCCAATGACAGGCCTGACAAGATGCAAGGTTAACTTCAGGTTTCACTTCAGAAATACCGTGTCTGTCACACCCCCGCACTGAAAAATCCATGTTGGCAAATACTTGCAATGTCCAATGCTTCCCGCGGCATCCATGTCCGATGAGCGCGCCTCTTCAAGATAGTAATGTTCTCATCATGTAGGGCTGATATGCATCACTTTAGTTTCAACTCCTCGTGGGATCGCGCCAGCACATTGCTGGCAGGTCATCTTCCCACCGCCACCCACTCTCCTACTATCAACAGCAAGATGTCCGCCCCCACTAACCAGCCCTCCCAAAAAATCAACAAATTTAGTCTGCGGTGGATGGCACGATTCCCATGGCCATTGATGACTCCTCACTCCATTTACTGTCTTCGACTCCGTTACCCAGGCGGCACAGAGTGACATTCAGAGAAGGGCCAAATGAAAGCAACGGGGGAAACTGGCAATGGACAGGTGTACTCGCTCAGGTCTACCTGACTAATCTCTGCAAATGTCACACTCTCAGGGCCCAGAAATGTCAGGGTCCATCAGGCCCATCACAGCCTGACAGGTGGCGAGCCCAACTCCCAGGGCTCTCTCTGTTTTCCTTCTCTCTATCCTTAGGATTCTTCCACTTTTATTTTTCTCTCTGCAGGCCTCCCTAATAAACTGCTGCTTACTGTCTCCGCATCTCAGATGGGATCATCTCATTTCCGAGGATCTTACAACATTTCAACTGTCCCAGTCTTGTTGCCAATCTCCATTTGTCCACAGACTTAGCAGTTCCTGCTTATTTAAGACCTCTCTCCTTGAGGTGTTCCATTTTTATCCTTCATGTCCATTTCGCTCTGGTTGGTACATGTATACATTGTAGGTGGTTGCACACATGTACAGCAACAGTACAATCCGCAGATGCCTTATGTCACACCAGGGATGACTAACAGACTGTCTGTTGGTCTGTCTGTCCGTCTTTCTTCTTGTCGCCTATAAACGCATCACCCAAACACAAGGAGTGGCTTGATGCTGTGCTGAGCAGGACAGAGCCGAGTACCAGTCATGCGCCTCGAAAGTCATGCGCAGCAGTTTGGATGGTAACCTGTATTTACCTCAGCCATACATCATTTTTCTAGCTTGGGCCATGTCCGAAACGGGCTTCCGGAGCTACGGCTAGGTCTATGGTCTGCGCATCTCCACGCATTTCCATTTCAATGTCTGTGATGCCTGACAAGTACCCCAGTAGGTGTGCATCGTGCTGTCTCGTTACCTTTTCCAGTTTATGGTTTTCTCTTTGCCGCTTATAAATACACTGTGGATTTCATATTCTGTACACAGTCCACAACTGCATCAAAACCCAACCTCACAGATGTTTGCCATCACTTGGAATGGGATATAAAATCCCTCTTAAATGTCAGATGGAATAAATACCACAATAAAAAGACCTACACCTTGAACACCTAAAATTAACCATGCACAAACTGTTTAACCTGGATTTCTGAATTCAAGGAAAAAACCTGACCCTGGGTAAGAATGCCATAACCTTGTACCCATCCTGAGTTAATCTCCACTCTGCCCTGTCCTCCACTGCAATCTGTTGCACTGTGCTGGTATCCGCTCCGTGATGGTAACGGCAGCAGACACGGCAATGCTAAGATCAGGGGCTCCTTGGCGTTGGCAGTGATATCACTTACGGTCAGCACACCTCAGGGCCGCTTCGACTCTTCACATGGTGCCAAGCGAATTATCAAGGATAGTCTGTTTCATCCAACTCCAAACTTAGGAACAGGCCAGGAGGCAGGCGGCATTTCACATCTGGCCCGACGACGAGCGGCAAGAGCGACAGAGAGCTAGGCCCATGCCACTCTCTGGATGGAAGGTCGGGCCCATCTCTAGTTCAAGATCAGGCTGACATTTGCCAGTCAAACAGCCAGGCCAAATGGCCAGCGGAAGCAAGCTTGGGAGGGGAGATGACAGACAGATGTCTGTCGTGTTGAAAACATCTTTGAGCTCCAGAGAGGAAAAGAAAGATGCCGTCATTTCTCTTTTTTTAAACCCACTGGGTGGAAACCTACTCGTTTAATACTCCAGCTGTCATTTAACCTGACACCCACACGTATTCAATGAAACTGGAATTTTCAGACCAATCTCTTAAAAGAAACTCTCCCCTCATACAAAGTAATTATAGTACCAACTAACAGGAAACAGGATATGGGATATTTTTCAGACTGGTGCATCAGCAAAGGACATCAAATCAACGTCAACTTGGTTGTCAGTTTTGAGTCACCTTGGACACATACATCAGAATTAGTTCTCAACACACAAATCACAAAACAAGACACACTTATCTATCGCAAAAACTTTAACACTGACTTACTGGAAACAGTCACCATACAAAATTTCTTTTATGTTTTTTCTGTAAGACCAACAATATAAAATCTCACTGGTAGGGCACATACATGTGTACACGTACATGGTCCATACACGGCCAAAGGTCCTTTCCCTAGACAGCCCATCCGCACAAACAAACAGACACAAATTGCCACACGTTAAAATAGCTCTATTACACATCCTCTGGGGATCCATTCACAGGACATCCTCCAAAAGCCAACAAGAAAACCAAGACAGGCAAACTTTCAGCAAGTCTTACAGCAAATTGTCCACAGCTTGGACATGCACCTGCTACACTGGAGAATGGAGGATATAGTCTGGACCCCCCCCAGATTATGAATGAAACAGTATCCATGGAGTTAGGGCCCCTGCCCTGACCCTAAAGTAATCCAAGCTGAGCCACTTACCTCGATTACTGAAAGATCGTCCAGCTGTAACCTCACCAGCAAATCTCTGTTGGGAAAATGCAACAGGAAAAACTGACAAATCTCAAATCGAAAAACTTTTACAGCCAACTGTACAAAAGAATCACTTTAACAAAAGCTATGACAGTACTAATTCTACACCGAAGGCCAAGTACTTGATTTATTTCCGTCCATTATAACAACTGTAAAGAGGTACATAAATAGCACAAATGCACAAGGTGATGCATGGAGGATAGCTGGCACAGGCAAAAGCTTCTACAATGCCAGGTTCCTGTAACAAAAAAGTATTTTTTGCTTTCAAAATAAACATAATAAATAATTTGAAAGAAGGTAGTTTCAAAAAGGTAATGTCACAAAAAAGAAAAGAAAAAAAAGATGAAATACATTAGCCATTAATACACAAATACAGATAAACAATGGCAGTCTGTATCTCTACGGGTGAAATTTCAGAAAATTTTTTTAAAACCTTGTACGTGTCTAATGTAAAGGACTGACATTATCTCATTCCATAGAAGAGGAACTTGGTGCCTTTTACTGCATGCCATAGATTTCAAAATTATGCATGCAGTGCTTTCAAAAGACAATTGATTCACACTTCAGAAAGTGTGCATTGCTTGTGGACCATGCGCCTACTAGATATGAGTTTCGCAATTTCAAAGTATTTAGGCCAAATCAATTCAGGTCCTGTGTTGAACCAGAATTTTTAGACAAATTTCTAAATGTGGGATTGTCCGGCATCTGGACAGTAAGGATATATGTAGTGGGGTAGGATATGTAACAGCCTGCAGCAAACTGTGACACATGTACATCTAGATTGGTAGCGCACAGTGACTTCATGTTAACTCTCTGTTCTAAATCTACCCTTCATCTTTCCAAGTTGAAAAGTCAAATTAAGGTGGAAACATCTCCCAAATGAAGGTACAGACATGGGATATGCCCTGTGCGATATGAAAGAGTTGTGTTGTTGGTGACAGCTTTACAAATTTCAGGGGTCAGTGCTCTGGGAACGGAGCTTAGTGAACTTGGTTGTTTGGGGGGGGTCTCATACCGCCACATTTGGGCTGGTTATGGCAAATGTGTGCAAAACAGAAACCCAATGCGGACATTGATATCTGACCAAAATAAAAACAAAATTAAAACAAAACATTGACGTTTGAATTCCTTTGTCTAATTTGTTTCCAGCAAGCACAAACTTCCCCCATTCAGCAAGTGATGAAACCCCAATGCACAAGGTACAAATGGATCTACGGCAGTAATGTCAATCTTTATCTGAAGAGGCATTATCAACTGGGATGTCACAGGGTTTTGAATTTTTAAAAAGTCAGCCGGGAGGGCTATCTGCATGGTCAGGAGGAGAAGGAGAAACTGGCACATGTTCAGCAGGTGTTCAGCCACCAGAAAGTTTTACGACCATTATTCGCCACCGGCAAGTCCAAGCTGTGGTTCGTACCTGTACTGACAACGGGACACGCACCAGGGGCATTATTCTGACGTGTAAGAACGCAACTGTCAACCAGGTTCAAACATGTGCTCAGGGTTTTGTTTGACTTTCACAATAGTCATGCATTTTGTTTTCACACACCAGAAAATGAAACTGGAGCTTCAGCCCAAACGGTTACAATATTTGCTAACCCTCCAAGGAACCAGTCCGACTCAAACGTTCAAGTGGGTCATTCTACAAATACAGGGTCCAAAAGTGTGAAATTTACGTGTCCCTGTTACACTTAACCTTTGTAATTTGACATGGAAATATTACTGAAATTGATTTCAAACTACTGGTATTTCTATTTGTTTGGCACACAATTTGCATTAATTCATCACTCTTGGAAATTGGAGAACGTGTTCTTAACTACAAAATCGTATGTCAAATGTGACAGGGGCACGAAAAAAAAGGGACCCCTAATTTATGGAAGGACTCAAGTTCCTTTATTTTCAACATACCATGTACATACCCGAGTGTATTCAAAACATATCCAGTGCCTCTATACACAAATAAGCATGACCCATTCTCCTATCATGTGTCTTGTAACCCTAACAAACTCAACCACAACCAATATTTGAAAGCCCCATAGCCCAAACCAAAGTGCGCCCCATGATTTTTAGCAAACAAGTCCCCATTGTACTCATGTGGACAAACAACACCAATCCCGGGCTTATCTCCCAAATTAGTGGATGCAAAAACCCTCAAGTGGGCCATTTATTGCAAGAGCCTGGCTAATTTTGTTTCCTCTGTCAAAACCTGACCGCTGACCAGGCTCTGCGGTTTGACCACTTTTTGCTCAACACTTAGGCAGCTGATGGTGAAAACTACACACTGGGACGTCTTCCTGGGGGGGGCTTTGCAGATGAGGGAGTGAGGTGAAAAAACGGGCCATGTCCAGACATCAACAAGCCCATGACTGTTTGTTATGCCACTCCTGACTGAGCAAAACATCCGCAAGATGAATGATCTGGTCAAGATGAATGATTGGGACGTGCATCTCAATCTTGTGGAGAAAACGACCCGAGTAGATAAGATGTATTCAAAGCGTTCAATGTTGTTAAACTTCCAGGATTTCTTATTTTTGAAAACATGACTGAGCCCATGAATGGATAAATATGAGACAGTCTCCAAATCCTTTCTCCGGGTCTTAGCATATCTGTATTTACATTCAACACCATGGACATCAAAGAATATCCAAGAATAACAAGTTCAAAGTCTGGCAATGTTTTCATCCAACCCATGACTTAGCTTGCACCCCCACAAGAAGTCCAATGCACTTAGAATGTATGGGCTAATTTAAAACCAGCTCTCAATGGTCAGTCAGTGCCCAGTGACTTTCAGGCCAACTCAGAGCCCTAATTGGTCACTCAGGCTCAGGTTGAGTGTAGTAAGTGCCTCCGGGGGACAGTGTTATTAGCCTTTGACTTTTCCCAGGCAAGATGGAGAGACAGCTGACCACACCTGCCAGCACTGATGGTCTTGGCCTTTCAATAGAGACTTTTCAGGGGACAGATCTTCAAACCAAGACCAAGTGCACCCAACCTCCTGCCGGTGGGTTGTGCAAACAAGATTTTTTAAGCAGACTCACTCACCCCTCTCGCGACTCCTTAAAACAAAAACAAAAAAAATTCTGGCACCACTCCCGGGGTGCGGTGGGACACATGTTTATTTTCATTCCAGTTTGTAGTTTATTTTGACATTGAGGACAGCTCTTAAAAGACATGTTTGCCACTGGAACACAACCCCTTTAAAGAACAAATGGTTTTTTAATGGCTGACAGGGCTCGGGGAGGGCTTCTACTACTAGCATTACTAGGAAGGTGAACTTTCTTTCACTTTTGTCTGTGCAAGAGTCTGTGTACTCCAGGGAATTCAAATAGGTACAATATGTAGGCATGATATTTGTTCTATCAATCAATTTGAATTTCAATTATCTATGTTGTTTGTAAATGGGTGAAATAAATGATTGAACACACTTCAAGCCATACCAAATGCTAAATCTAAAAAGTAATCAAATGGAAATGGAAATTTTGTTTAATGCTGGAAACCACATGGTTCACACTGACAAATACTTGAAATGTGTGTAATTCTGAAATTTGTCAGCCAAAGAATAATTATATTATAAATCTCCTAATACAATAAACACTGCACAAATTTTCAAATAAGATCTCCTAATGCAAAGAAGTTTTCACATGCTCTGCTAGAATAAAATGTTTGTCTTTTTAAAATAAGGGCTCTTCAAAGGGAGGGGTTACAGAGATTGGATAAGTTTTTTCCTTTTTGTTACACATAAAATGACGAAATGAATGAGTAAACAAGGACTGACCTGGCGCCAACAAGCAGTTCCTGGGATCCCTTGTCGATGACCAACTGGGAATAATCAGTGGTGCCCTCCACGCTGAACAGCCGCAGGTTGGACTTCAGCAACTCTGGAAAAGAATGGAGAGACAGAAACAAAGGGGTAAAAACCACAATTCCAAACCCGGTCTCTTCCCCACTTGGCACTTCTTGGACTGGTCACAAGCACTGGAGAGAGATGTACTAACTATTATAGGCTCTTCTTTCTCGCAGCACAGAGGGCAGATTGCGGCGACAAGAGCCAGTCTACAAAGTTAGACAGACCAAATGAAATTACAGTATTCATATGGGGTGCGTACGTGCAATCCACAAAGCCAAAATTTGAGAGCTTTGTCGGATGTTTCAGGGGCAATCATCATTGAATTGAAAAAGGGTATTCTACGTTAAACTACCCAACAAAACGGTGAAGAACTCTCGGAAAAAGTAAAGAACATGTCACCGGAAGCTGTTGATCTTTGTAGGGTGGGTTAAAATGGTTTCAACAAACTGGATATTAAAAGACAGGGGGGGATAAGGTACTTTGGTTCTGGATCCATCAAAAAACATACATGTGCACCTCAGATGGTTCTAGATTTTGGTGGATTTGAGGAGGTTATGGACGAGGGCAGTGAAGGCACAGAGTGTTTAAAACACATGTGCCCCATTTTTTTCCCCAGCAACAAACATCCTTTCAGAGAGTTTGGAGACACATAAAAGTACAGGTGTACAGGTACATGTATATACATGTACCACCTGACGTATTGTTAAGTTGGAGCACATGGTCCCAATGTTACACAGCTCGCCCGGTCTTGGAAGTTTTGACCAAGATTAACCTCTACACAACCCAACCTTATGGTTCGCCGATGGGTCTCAATCCCCCATTTGGAAGTTACAATTTGCGCACGAATTGAGCCCCCCCTTTGTCAGTTGGGGACAGCGTGCTCGACATTTAAGGCCAGGGCGTTGAGTTGTCGTGACGAATTAGCAGTCAAACGAGGCAGTGAAATTCTTCCCGAGTCACAGCTTCAAACAAGTGCCTCAAAGGGAACCCAGAACAATTCTTCTGTCAACAACCGCTGCAAGTTGAAGAAAGGGGGAAAGAAATTCCACTTGGGGCTGCATGGAAGGGCTTTGTTATCGAGCAAGGGGATTTCAACAATGAAACAATCAATTTGCCCCCACAATCAAAATTCCAGCCCTTTTTTAAAGCGCCCGCTGAATGGCTTTGGCGCACTTCCACTAGGACCCAACGCTAATTGAAGGAGGAACGACTTGATGAATGCCGACAGCTAGAAAATGGCCAAAAATGACAATCCAAATTCCCGTCTGGGCTGCTCGTACACTGCACTCCACTACACTTTTAACTGCTACCGATACAAAATGTTTGGCAAACAAGCTCCCGGCGGTCTGTTATCAAAGGCATTTGCAGTTGCTAGGCATGTACCTGTACATAGTAGGACAGGTCAAGTCCTCAGAAATACCAAAATCATCCAAAGCTGCCTTTATCATGGTCCCACTGGCACAATTCTCGAACAGTTCTCAGGTGATTATACACATGTCTGTCACGAGCAGTGGCTCCCCGTATTTCTACTGGGATATTTAAATGAACTGTACCCCCTCCCCCAGACATAACTCAACCACATGCACACCAAAGTGCAAAGACACAGACAACCAAACTGCAGTACTCAATTGTTACAGCCACAACAAATGCTTAGCAATAGTTCAATTTACCTCTGAATTCCGCTCACAATTAGAAACGCCCTGTCTTTGTATTTCTGTCACATCTATCTGATAATGTCTTTCATTACAATTGTGCATTGTTGGCAATGATCGATTCAAAACATTCCACACAACTAAAAAAAAAAATTAGCAATGCATCCTAACAATGACACTACAACACAACAAATGCCATTCCAAAGCATGTGTACTTTAAGCCCTATAAATTTGTGGTCAATTTAGGTGATGCAATTTTGCCGGCTAATTTAACAAAATTGCCGCCAACGCTTTAGAGACAGGTCAACAACGGACAACCATTCTGAGGTCTTTACCTTTATTTTTCTGAAACTGTAATCATCATCAATTTTACATCCGTCAAAAGAGTGCACAATTGTACTTTGACGTCCATTCACAAAATTTCTGCGGTGGAGTCGATCCTCCCAATTCAAATGTTCACTGTAGGCCCTATGAGTTTAATACCAAGGACCCTGTTTTTATTTCAAACAAATTTTAATCACTTCTTCAGACTTGAAAAGATTTTAGCCCGATCCATAATCGAGGGGAAAAGAAAAGAATTAGAGTGAAAAAATTCAAGTGCTGATTATTTAGCACAGAAAAAACAATTTCTACACCTGAAAGAAAATTCCAAATTACACCTGTCGTTTATTATTACACCTCTGCAGACTGAGTCATCCAACTTGCACTTTTTGAATGACTTTGCCCAGCTTTAACGATTCATTTTAAATAAAAAAAGAGAGATTTTTACAGGTTCAGAAAGTTCACAAACCCAGAGAGAAACTCAGACAGTTATTACGAACTGTCTGAGCGATCAAGAGAGACTGAAATCCTAATCTATCCTTTCTCACCTGGGCAAAAGTGGAACCAAGTTTGAAAGTGGAACATAGTGAAAGATACAAAAAAATCTACTGCTTTTCTCATTTCAACCCCTGGTAGATATACATGTACATTGTATGCATCACATGTTGATGTGCAATGTGCCGGTAAGTACAGGATAAAAAACCTGGGCAGATTTTCAAGCATGTTTGCGATGACTATCTGTGGCTGGCCGCCCGTGATGAAGCAGCAGAGTGGTTGGGTGTGACATGCACGCAGCACCAATGTGAACGCGCAATCAAAGGCAACATTCACATGATCTGGGCCAGATGGGCTTTCCACTGATGAGAAAAGACAAGTGCTGGCTTCCAGTCACTAATTGAAGCTGTCTGGACAGTTACAGGTGCATGTACTTTGTACAGTTGCAATTTATCGATGCTTTTGAAAGTGAGATATAAAATAATAAATAAATGCCAAGACGCTGTGTAATATTTGTTCAAGGCTGCAGCTTCTTACAAAATATGGAATGTAGAGAAACACAAAGGGGGCTGTATATGACTTTATTTTGATGTGCTCCCTGTTTCATGAATCGATCTTGAAATGAATAAATGTGGATCACACTGAGTTTTTTCTAAAGGCATTTAATTCCTGATTTCAAAATGCAGTCACGGTTAGTGTTCTCTTTAAAAAAATGAATGCATATAAAGTTTGGAAAAAAAATTGGTCACAGACTCTGTTGTTGCAAACGTCAACGGTGTATTCTGGACCAGAAAGAATTATCCGCTTTCGGTGGTAGATATGATAATGCAACATGCAGTTGATGTCACCGCGCATTAAAAAACATTCACAGGCATGTTTGCAACTGGTGGTCTACAGAATTAGAGTGCTTAGGGGGGTGCTTCAGTCCATAAAGCTTCCAATGTGTCCAAATCTGGCTTTTTTGTGGCTGTGTTGTCAGTTGTGACCACTGGTTTACTACACAACACAGCCACAGCAGCAGAGGGCAAGACCCATTTTGTGAAACAACCTCGGAAACAGTTCCGTCAATCTCAGCAACTGTCAGAATTCAGCAAAGCTTGTCGAATGACCAATTCAGGCCATCTATAGCAGCACCAGCCAACAGGGGTCCTTTTTTTTTCTTTCTCTTCTTGGCCTTTGCCTCCTTTTTCCCCTTTCTAGAGCCGCTTCCATTCAACCTCCATTCAACAACGGTCAGAGGGACGCCCCTCTGACGAAATAGCCGTGTTGGCCCGCCCCTTCAAAGAATAGAGGCGCTGAGATGTGTCTGGTTATGGCCCACAGGCACTCAGGCATGCGTGAACAACTTCTGATTGGAAACCGTAAAGCAGAATTTCTCTGGTTCACTTTGAAACATGCGGAACTTGCAAACGAACAAATGGGGCCGACTTGGAGTTCTACCGAATATGGGAATGGCTGGCCAAAAGCTCCCATGTAGCATAATAGATAGACATCATCATTGCTTCACACTCTTCATCATTATGCAGCATGCACAGAACACCTTCAAAATGAAGACACACTTTAATGGTGTGCCCACCACCAATGCAGGCACATGTTTAAGTTCCCTGCGTAGTGTGGACATTTCCTTGTCTTCATGTACTTAAGAACTCGATGAAAATACTTTTTCTTGCTCAGTGAAGACTCTTTTGAGCTGGGTGTTTGTCGATAGTTTGATTGTTCCTTTTCTGTTTGATATTAAGAACCCTAAACCCAAAAGGGTGCCTCCAAAACGGTTCTCCGGAAAGGGGGGGGTAACCTCATAAGGACCTGGCCAGGTCCAGACGAGGTTCCACACAACCTGCTTTATGTGGACCTTTTGATGATGGGTCTACACAAGGTTACACAATGCTGTCACATCTGTGTTCTTGTTCCTTGCTTAGCAACTCCTTGGTACATTCACTTGCTACACTTGCTAAGCATTCTTGCTCAGCGACTCGAGAGGGGGGAATCATATTTGACTGGCAATTAACACAGCACATCAACAGTATCAAATTACCACTTCTGCATGGACTTGGCTGCAAGTGCATTTCCAAGTTCAAGTGGAATAAAACCAAACAAATCCAGCTGCCATTTCCAGCATTAAGCCTGATCAGTTTCAGCCGACTCTCCAGGATACGGTTCATTAATCCAACGTTTGCTCGCTCATTTGTAATCTATCTGAATATTGTCTACCTTCCAAAGTGCAACGGACCTCTCCTGATCAAAAGCTTTTTAGCGCATTTTCAGTCTCTTCTTTCTCACCTTTTTTCAAAGGCCGGCACGAACCAGGTGTGAAGTGCCGCCCCTTTTAGAATGTTAAAATTGTCGGTGGGTTTCCATGGGATCAATCACTTTCGGCTGCTGACACAAAGGGGAAAGGACGACCAAAACAAAATGGCCAAATCCCTGACGCCCGATCAGACAGACAGTTACTGTTCCACTACTGACTGAAAAGTGACACAGATGCTGTTTTCAATGGTGTGTGGAGTCAGGCAGGATTCATGACTAAACAGACAAGAAAATTATGCAACTGAGGCAATGCCATTTCTGTCTGAGTTTTTTGTTGGGAAATGACTCGCGGAACTTTGCTAATTCCTCAGTAAATAATGCAAGGAAATGGATTCACACTTCAGCAGGGCAAACATTTTATGTAGACCTTTAAACCCCTCTATAATCCTCTTGTCCTTTATGTTTTCTCCCTCAATTACAAAATCAATGGTTTCATGCTCAAAGTTTATTCCCACACCTTACAAAACAGGCAACTTCAACAAACAACCAGTTGTCAACCAGTGGCCACTTTTCCCTGGTAACTCACATGCATATATGTCCTACATGTACGCGCAGCTAGTAGCTACCAGGAAAATTGACCAGTAATTGACGAAATGATCACCACTCTAACTTGCCCAAGGGTGGTCAGAGAATCCTACGTATGGCCATAAGTCCCGAACAAAACACCAAGCAGGTGCTTCATCTGCACCGTAGGGTGGTGCCATGGTTAGGCGGGGGTGGGGGAAGGGTGGAGAGGAAAACTCAAGGGAAGTGGAATAGCGTCAGCACCACCCCTGCACTAGCCAGGAGACAAGTTTCAGCTCCACGCTCTCCCGCAGTGGTTTATGGGGTTGACCCTCTCCATTATCTGTCTGGCCTTATCCTGATTGGATTAGGGCACTAGGCAACTGTAGCTCACAACTCTATATAGCAGGCCAGCTACAGTACTCACTTGCCTGGGCTGAGATGTGCCCCATCTGTCATTTTTAACATTGCAGGAAAGGAAAAATTCCCACAACCAGGAACAAAGTGTCAAATCCAACTCTTTGAGGGTAACAATATGGTCGTGTAATCAATCCCTGTATTGCAACTGAGACAAATTCCAACACGCACTGCATCATACAATTTCAGAGTTCCTCCTGGCTGCCACAAAATGCATAAGCTATGGATAAAAATCTACCTTATTCTGCTAAATCACCTTAAAATCTCGGTCTCTGACAATTTATGTCTGTGCGCATTCCCAGTCAGTCCAAGCACTTCACTACAGCATTTTACCTACCAAAATTGATCAAAACCAGGTCAGCATATAGACCAATTTCCTGTGGATTTGGAAAATCAGCTCCCTGGCAAATTAAGAAACTCCAGCCTTTGCCAAAGGAAACAGCCTAAAAAGTGTCACTTCATCTCTGTTCTGATGACAAGATATGTGTGTGTGGCAATTAGACACTTTGCACTCGAAACAAATAAATTTGGGTCACTTTAAAAAAAAAAAGAAGATATATCAATCCCTTGGGAGCTCAGAGATGCCGGTGATACCGCTGTGTTTGGCATGCTGCGAAGACACCGAAAAGATTCAAGGTTAAAAATAACAGATGGCATCTCCTAAAAATCATCTAATGGATCGTTCTGAGAATTGGTTTGAAATGTTTTTGGCTTTTGAGTTCATGCAGGTGGGAAGGACTATGAAGGCAATGTTTGTGGGCCGAAAGCATTCGTCTATTAACCCTAACCCTCCTCAATCCTCCAACAGGTGAAGGATTCAGGAGGGTTAGGGTTAAGCAAAGGAAACGCCATAATAAAACTGATTTGACGGTTGCATGGAAACTGCACTGGTTCATCCAAATACACCGAAGTAGATACCTTCTGCTCGTTAGCGTAGTACCAGTGGTAAACAGCATTACTAACTAGCCTGAAAGCAAAGGCAGACTTACATCTGGCAAAACGTGTTGCCTGGTAATGTTCTCCTGCATATGGAAGACGCGCGCCCACCAGTTTAACGTGTATACCTTCAGCCATGATTGGGGACAGCAAAACTTGGCCAAGATGGGACATAAGTGGGGGTGAAAAGGTTGTCTGCTTTGGATTATCAGCTAAGTACACGTAGTTGGTCATACGTGGTTACAAAAATGTTTCGATTGCTGGAAAACATTTCAATGATCACAGCGACGAGAGAGGGGGTTAAGACATGGCGGAGTCTTACGAGAAACCTTCATTCCTTCTCAAAGTGAACAGTGTAGGTTACACTTATGTAGACCCTTAAACAGTTCTTCAGAGATTGCAGTGAGGTCATGATTGTCAAAAGCAATAACCACTTTACAGTATGGAATAAAATTTAACTACCCCCCCCAAAACACACACCATGTATTAGAGTGGGGTTATTTCGGGGTCCTGAGGGACTGTTTCCAGGATGCAACCAGTGACACGTAGAGGTTCTGCAGGATTACCATTTGAAGTCAAGCGAGGCGGGTCACCGGTCGCAGCATCCCCGATCCATGGCAATCAGAGGATATCCCAAATTGACTAGATACACACGCACACTGATGAGGCGGCCAGAGTTGGGTGGGGGGAAGGAAGGGTCCCAAAAAACTAGCTACACTCTCCTTCTGGTACTTGGGATGAGTCAAGAAGACGTTTTAAGACTTGCATGTGCATGTGAACACTGATACATGTACATTTAAAGTACACGTGTATGAATACATGGAGGATTGATGCATTCAACATTCATACATGCACATAGGCCAATGTGGTCTGTCCACGGTCGGGCCAGTGCCGACAAGAATGTTGCAATCATGCAACGATGCAAACCTTCACTTGTGCAAATGAAAAGGTGCCTTTTTTAACCACTGGGAAACAGCAGAGTTTGACATGCCGAAGTAGCAGTGCCACGAGGCAGTTCTGTGTGTGATGTACCATATTCACTGAGAACTCGACAACACCTGCTGTGAGTCTCTCGACCCCTTTGTAAAGAGTGACTGTCACCTTTGACAGAGGGAAGAGCAGGGCAGGGCAACGTTTTTTTGTTCCAGCAACTTGTTGGTTTCCTGGTGCAAAATGCATGCGGTTGACAGTTGGTTAATTGGTCATCTGCAAACCTGCGATAACGAGACACAAATCACACCATCAATCATGACTAATCAGCCTCAATCTGTTTATTATCTAACAGATTTCCTGCTGGTGTGGCCCCAGGGTGCTTTTCACTGTCTGGATGGGATCAACCTGTTGCTTTGGGTCCGAACCAGCCAACACTGATTGAATATGAACTCGGTACTTCTCGTGCAGTGCTGGCATGGGTGAAAGAGCATATACAGTATGGTGCTCATCATCAAGATGGGAGGGGCAACAGGAGGATGTAGGCACTGTTGGGGAGGGGGGAGTTGTAGAACTTCTGTAGCCATCAGGAGGTTTGGAGGCAGAGCCCCAACCAGGCGAGGGGCTTGGGAGTTGTTACATGTATGCCTGGAGAAAAAAAAATTCCCAGGAAGCTGGGTTTTTTCTTCAAAATCAATTTTCTACAACTGCTTACGTGCTGCATGCAGGAGGTTTGAATCATTTTCTCTGAATAATACCGACGTGGGTGTGGTACCGGTAACATCTCTAAGGATATGGCACAGTTGGTATCATAATTTCAGTTTGGACAAACTGAAAAAGCTTATTCATTTCCAAGTAATTAACTGGGTATTCCATTTTTTCTAAATTTTTTCAAATGCACAGCTTACAGTAAGCCTCAGAGCCCTCCCATTTGTTAGCCACACCCAGCCTCCTTACCCAGCAAAATGACTGCTTACATGTAGGGCTACATGTACATGTATGTGTACTTGTCTTCAACAACTGCCCTGAGATGGCAGAGCATGTAGGAATGGGCAAAACCTCCCGAGGCTTCACCCAAACTTACATGTATGCCGCTACTGTTCGCGGTCAACGAGGAAGGAGGGGGGGCCAAACTGTGAACCACTCTGATCTAAACTGTTGACGGCCAGAAAACGCTTGGGCCCCCTAAAACATTGGCATTTCTCAGGCATTCAATAAGTTGAAGGATTATGCCCCAGGGTAGGGCTGACAGGGCCCGACTTGTAACCAGAGAAAACGGTGGTCTGAAGTTCTTGTCCACGTCAAACACTCCAGAGTGTCATTACACCTGAGGAATGACTCTGATTTTGATAAGGAGAAACGGCAATTTGTAGTTCCAAGACTCCCCTGGGTATTACAGAATGTTTGCTGTTCTTTTCGGAAGCCCTTTACTCCAGGAATTGTGTACATTATGTGTTCTACAAGAAAAAAATGTGGCTCTACACATTGAGCCTTCACAGACGTGAATTTGAACTTTTCTGATATCGGCACCATCAACTACATGTACTAGTGGCCTTGTTTCCTGAATGTCCCTGAGGTGGTACCTCATGGCTAAGGCCCCCCCCCAAAAAGGTGAGTATTTCAATAAAATATGCTACATTTCATCACTGAAATCACAGATTAAGAACAAAGTAAAAGCAAAGAACAGCTTACTTAAAGGTTGCAACTGTTTCCCCCAAAACATTCAGGATAAGAAGTATTCTTGTAAAGTTATTTAGGTTTTCTTCGGAACAACATACATGTACATGTATTAAAGATTAAAAAACACACAATCCCAGTAACCTAGCCAATTTTGGGTTTCTCCACTATTGTGAAACCCCCCCCCTGGATTTTAGGGTTTTGGACACCAAGACTTTCACCAGAGTGGTTTATTTTCACTTGTCAGAATCCATTCTGTAACTCCTTGAACTTACCAAGCCTGACCTGACAAAACAAGAACCACTGTTTTCCAATGTCTCAATTTCGCTGCAAAAACAAGTTCACCAAATGTTAGTTCAGTAACATTTGCCTCTGGTTTATGAGGCTTGACACTTCTGAAATTTGCACGGCGGGAAGACCTCAGGCTCAGATTAAGGAGCATGTTTTGCAGAGTTGATTTTCAATTATTCTCACCCAAAAAAAATCCAAACTCCCCCAAATGTGGCTTTTCTTCCTCCATCTCCACAGCTGAACCATTCAACGATGGGCTTTTTCCGGTTTGATAGTCCAATCATCTCTGATCTTTGCCGGAAGGCAAAGATTAAGAGCATGTTTTTGTAGACAACCAGGCAATTACCCACACACAAAGGCAATTCTGCAGGGTCACAGTTTTCCACAACAATCGCGTAACGCCGCTGATTTGAAGCGATTAGTACTTACACCAATTCTTCCCCCTTTGTAAGCTTACAACAGAAGTGCATGTTGGGGGATTAGTCTCAGAGTGGGTCGGTGATAATATTTTGTAAAAAGCGTTTGAAGTATTTCCAGGTTTTTTGAATGCTAGGATAACAAGAATACTTTCGCAATAAAGGATTTCGGAAACCACAAACTCCGGAAATCCTGAAAGGGAACAAATTGCATGCAGTGATTCCAACTGGCATGGCCATACTGGTAACGATTAATTAATCAAATTAATGGATAAAAATTGGGGTCTTGCACAAGTGGCAGTCACAGGACAATGGGTCATGAACTTTGACAGTGCACCCATGCTTGCCAGGCTGTACATTGGAGCTTAGAATCCATGTCACCAGCATAAGAAGAGATTCCTCGTTTCAATATCCTTAAAAATCGCCTTGGCTTTATGAACTCTTGTGAATGAACACAAAAGGTGCGTAGCTGGCAACGGTGCACTGACGGTATCTGCCAACTACATGTACATGGTACATGAACTGACATCTACTGACATCTTGACAAAGTGGCACAAGTGATATTGGAGGGGAAAAATGAGAACCAAATGGGTTCAAAAGACCAGGTAGTATTAAATTACACCACCATAATAATTTCTGGGAGTTGATCTGACCAAATGGTCCGTGATCTGACTGTGTCCCAAAACCTGAATTACCCAGCGATGAGGCTGCACCTTTTATGGAAGTGCTGTAACTGCGGCCACCTATCCATTATTCCAATCTTTCATTCTCTGGTATATGGGGCCAGTTCTTCAGAGGTGATAAAACCCAAATCCTCTCCACTCAAACAGCCAAAATTTATGGGTCTACATATTTTAAACACTAGAAAACCTGGAGCCTTTGATAATCCATTTCAATTACTGGTGTTGGTTCAACCTGTAAAATGTGCTTGTGTGTTCTTGTGGTGGGCGTGACAAACTTACAGCACCAAAACAGGTGCTGCATCCTAAGTTACAAGGCCAATAGACAACTCCCCTGGAGATCCCATTTAATGTCAATTTCCCACCTGAAAATGGGTTAATTTCTGACCAAGGTCTCTCTCAAGAAAAGATGTTTGCCCAGGCCTGGGGGGCTCAAGTCTATTTCGAACTGTCTTCAAGAGACGACATCCCATGATAACCTGCCAAAAGATGGACAGGTGGTCAACAATCTGTCCAAGTCGAAATGATCTGCACTCTACTGAGGCACCGCTAGGCCAAGTTTTGGAGGGAAAATTGCCAAAATGCCACTGTGTTTGGTGAATCACTTGAGCTAAAAGCCAGCCCCAAAACAATGAGGCATTTTGATGAGAACCTCCAATTACACTCTTGCTCACCTAAACTCATCTGGGGTCAGAAAATGGACAGCACAGTGCAGCCTGCAGGTTGTCAACCAGTAACCTTTTACGCTATCAGAAACCTCTTGCTGGTTTTATAATGTACAATTCAAGGTGGCACCCAGCTTTCTTAAGTTCCAATTTCTACCCTGCAACACTGAATTGTTGTGACCTCTTTTCAAGCTGTTATACAAAGTAAAAAGTACAAACTGTGTACCAGGCTTGCCACGCCAGCATTCTCAAAAGGACGACAGTAATCAGCCATTGATTTGGTCAGTAGGGGAAACTAATCCATTAAATACAAATTACAATAACTTCCCGCCTTGTCCTCAACTGGGAAGACCTCCAGGGAGGGGGGATCTACTTGAAGCACTCCTGACCGCCGATTTGCCCTTCGTCCGGCCCCACAACCAGGCCACAATAGCGGAATTTAATCTACTGATTACAAAAACCCCAATCACATAATCTGCGCACGGCCTTCCCACACAGGGATGAAAAGTTTTCCCGGGGTCAAAGAAGACGCGGAGCTGTGGTCTGCGCAACAAATGAAAGGGCCCTGAATCTGGCTGTCCGGGGAAACCACTCCAGACACTGTAAAAGGTCTAAAAGGGTTGGAGCTGGGAAGTTAGGGATGTAAGAGCATTAACCTGCATCTGTACTTTTGTTAGTAGGGCTTTTGGCCCTGCTGGTAAGTACCAATCATGTCCAAGATTACCCTGGGAGTCAGTAGTTAAGTGGTGGCTTTTTTTATTGTAGTTTTTTTCTGATCCAGCATTGGCAAAAGAGTCCATGTATGTATCCTGGCCGGGTCTACCACCAAGAATGGATATTCCTTTGGCTCAAGAGACAACATGGGATCCCCTCTGCTTGGTTTGGTTTTCTTGCAGTTCCAGAGGAGTGAGTGGGTTCTTGCTATAAAGCCCATGTAGCTCCTCTCCCCCCAAGCAGTACCCACAGAGTGTTTAGTGACATGCATCGAGTAGCCTCCATCACCCCCCCACATAGTTTTTACTTCCAGCACCATACTTTTCATCCCTCTCTGACGCCGTGCTTGCACCAGACTTTTTTTCCCTGGGTTATACCCGGCCGATGGGTATAAATGTCAAATGTGACCACTGTCCGAACTTGGACTTCCGACACAGGAAATTTTACCGAGATCGCGGGGGAAAAGTAACCAAGCTGGCAATACAATGACTTATGAGGGCACTTTGCGTGACCTTTCTGCCTTTATTTTTGTCCTTAGGCACAACGTCACCATCCTCATTATCATCTCTTACTGGTGCACTCTTAACACCAGTCAATCTTCGCACAGTGTCAATAACAATTTCTGCCACGATTGGGACAAAAAGAGGAACAAATTTACGGGAAATATTCGCCAAATGCCATACCGCGGCGTGGTGTAAGTCAGGGGGTGAGCGGGGCGGGGGGGGACGCTTGAAGCCTGTGCAAAAGTACAACTGAAGCAGACAAACATGTACCAACAACGAGCAGAACTACCGCATGGGTCAACAAAGGTCAAACTCTGATTTCCTATGCTCCCTGTTAACAGTGGCAAATGGTCCGTAACGTTTATCAACGGAAAAAAAATTAAAAAAAATCTAAAATTAATTCTTCTCGTTCTGACAGAGGAGTCACTCAGCTACGACAGCAAAGTGCGAGCTCTGGCACAGGCTGGGGGTCTAATTTCCATCACATTCTTTTATGTGGCGGCAAGAGATAACAGGCATCGGCTCTTGTGAAAGAAAGTGGTACCTTAGTTGAAAAAAAAAAAACTAGATGGCATAATAGTTCTTGGGCTGGAAGCAAAAATGGAGAAAATTTGTTGACTGCATGCTGCAACAATAACCAACTCCAAGGGATCAATCTGCAGGGCTGGATGTTTAAAAATTGGCTCGGCAACTGAGCAACAGGTGTCCGTCTCTCTGTCTCCAGTGCAAAAGGGAGGCAAACACATCAGGGTCTACAATGGCTTGCTTCCGTGTGCATCTCCAAATTTCTCTTTCACTATTTCTTGGCGAGTGTGGAGCAACATACCGGTATTTCTCTTCAAAGCCAGGGCTAATGGACAAAATTTCTTGATTGGTTTTCAGATACTACAGACGACTACAGATAAACCAAACTCCAAGTCTGATTTTTGCAAGGTCATTTAAAGCCCAAACCCACATGTGCAGATGTGTGTGTATACAGAGAAAACACCGGACAAATTACATTAGTAAGATTTTGTAGTTCCATTGGGAAAGTTGCCACGCATTTTCTTGTCCAGCTGCTAAATAAAGGGGGAAAATTAATAAAAAAGGCTCAAGCAGTTGTCAGTTGGCTGACAGGTGAAGGTCTTGGGAATTACTGTAGGATCTGCTTCCAAACAACAAAAGGCTTGCTGGACTCTTTGAGGGGACCTGCAAAATATGCTGTATCATTAACCGTAACAGTCCTCAGTCCTCTAACAGGTGAAGGATTGAGGACTCTTAGGGTTAATCCTATCAAACTAAAACACATATACCATGCAGAGCAACTGGGTCCTTGGTTTTTTTCTTTCCGGGAAAATATTATCCTTTTGTTAATTTTATCTTTTTGTTTTGCAAACTGATATGACATCAACAATTCCACCATTTCCATTTCCTTTACTCCTCTGGCCTTTAATGAAAGTAAGGTCAACCCTGGCTAAAAAGCCAATGCTCTTCCTCGACTGCTTAAAGGTGCATCAGTTTAAAAGCACGCTTGGTGTTTTTACCAAGTTAACAAAAAGCTTATTTGAAACACAAATGTTTCAAGGGTCCTTGTCTTGGACAGCTAACGGTTATGTGGGAATGTGCGCCCAAGGCACGTGAACAATAACAAAGATTTTCAGCAGCACTGAGAGGTTGCAACGCCTAATCTGCTGAAATGGCACCCAAAAAAATCAGCTTCAAAGAAGGATCATGCCCAGTACACCTGCTAACCATCATGAATGGGAATGCACAAATTTTTCATACATGAAACATCGAACAGGTTCTACAATCATCACTTAGTGTGACATCTGATTGCATCAAGAGACACTGTCACTTCAAAATTAATTACATGTACAGTATCTTTACCACGCCCAAAGCTAGCAAAACATAAAGATGGACATTGATTTTAAAACCCCGGGCGTCACACGCTGACTCACTGTTTTATTAATTAAGACCCCTCCAAAACTGTGAAAGGTCCTGGTCAAAGTCCCATCACATGACTTTTGACAGGCAAGACATGAAAATGACTCATTTCAACTGGATATATATATACATGTATATAATCCTGGATACGACTAAATCAAACTTCTTGATTCTGTCGAGGACATATTTAATAAGCTGCTGCAGCGTAGGCATCATCTGAGATGAGTCTATGCACAGAAAAAAGAAAATGAAAAATTCCAGATCTGTACTATAGAGAACAGCTCTGCGCTTCCAAGCGGAGTCATGCACATGTATTTGAAGGTTGCAAAAGTAACGCTACAATCCAACTCACTCTGTGTCAACTCCTGTCTCTATGGCAAACGGCGGCTTCGAACCTCAAATATTTGACGCCGTATTGCATGCAATACAAAGGACACCTTCTCCCTCCACAAAACACTGAAGGTCAGCAAAGATCCGCTTCAATCAGATCCGGAAAAATCCCTTTGTTCGTAGGAAGTCAGAGGAGAGGGGATCTATCATGTCTGGTGCAAGTTTTTGACAAGCAGGGAGTTTACGGTTTTGGGCCAGCGGCATCGAATAAGGTGGCTTTGTTGCTGCATTCAAAGAATCGCCCGACACCTTGCATTCAGACTGCAAGCTTCAAAATACACGTACACGTAAAACTGCAACCACAAAACCACATTCCTAACAATTTCATTTTCATACAAATTTCACTTTTTCCTTCCCTGTTCGACCCAAGTTTGTTTGAAGCACTACCTTTTATCAGCCATTGTATTGTTCTAGAATGAAACATCACATTGGTTGCCCATGTGGACGCTGAAAAACATGTAAAATGTGATTGAAGGTTGCCAAAATATCTGAAGATTCAAATAAAAATGAGTCAACAGCCCTCGAAATGCAATAATCTCAGAGTTTGCTTTCTGAAACATATAAAACCAGGATGAAACAAACAAGCAAACCATGACCTGTGCGCAGCAACCCAGTAATGCGTTCCAAGTACCACAATGGTTACACCTCTTTCAACAACAAAGCTTGAAGTGGTTTTATCTCAAATATTTTGGCTTTGTCTTTGAGTCTTACTCTTTATCGAATATTTCCAGTGATTAACCACATACCAAGCGAGTCAAAAGGATTCCAGGAACAAAAATAACCAGCACAATGATGGGGCCAACCCTGTCTTTTCCGACAACACATTGTGCCATGCACTCTCCCCTAGATCAAACCATGGAGGAATATAATGAGCAAACCAAGAATTCTGTACACACAACCTTGCTACACCAAGATTATCCAGTTAATGCCAGAAGGAAATATTGACACTAAGACCACCCCTTCAAGTTCATATAACCGCAACCGCCAAGTTTCCTTGTTCCATTAAAGAGCCAAGTTGTCAGCGGTGAGGAACACAATAATTCACAAAACCATGACAGATGATGATGAAGTACTGTGGCCACAACTTGCCAACTGATCTATTTTCTGTTAGAACAACCCCGTGCATGCTGTGCAAGGAAGGTTGCATCAGACACGACTCTCTCCTGCACCAAGGAAAAGACAACAGCAAAGGAGCCATGGATATTCTGTCCCAAATTACCTCGTTCGTCACTCACTAATATGCAGAAGGAGACTTCTCCCTACAAATTATTTTCTTCTTGAGTCAACTGACTGGCTCACAATCTGCATGTATCGCAGAGCTCCACACAGCAAAGCTGAAAGCTTGTGGTGAGGTCCAGGAGATTAACACAACAACCACTGAATGCTTCCCAGATAATCATTTATCAAGGAGGTGTAAAGTGGACTTGCTGAGTATTAAGGGGCACTTTAGGAGGATGGGTGAAGATGGGAATGAGGGACTGCGTTCGGGGAAAAGCTCTGTTTTGAAAAACCGGGGTTCTATTTTTAGCATTCGAAAGCGGAATAAACAGGCGAGTCTAGAGAAAAGAATATGTGTACTCTCATGTATGGTTGTCCAGAAAAAAATCATGTTTATGCTGTGGTGTGCTTAATAGCACAAAGCCCAAACACTCATGACATGTAGCAACTCTGTGGGTTGGAAGGTCATTCAGGTCACATGTACCTTATGTTTGGTACAGAGTGATCCCCTTTGAGAAGAGCCAAACACTCCTCCCCTTTGTCTCTCAATGGTCAACCACAATCTGTTTTGAAATGCAACGAACTGGAGTAACCTGTACCTGTTAACCATCAGTAGCCCCTCTCCCAGGTATAATGCTTTAGAAACCCTAAGATAAACAAACATTCATGAACTAACAGAAAACCATTTGGAGGGCAGGGAGACCCCTGCAATGTTGTTATTGACAGGGTTGGGTGAGTCATGGCCCACAAAGGGGACAAGCAAGAAACCTCAAACTGGGGGGTGCTACTGCTAGGCTGTTCTGATTACAGAGATTCTGTATTAGTAAATTACATGTACATGTACATCATCCACTGGCAAGAGCCTTGGTTGTCTTCAGTACTTGAAATCTGTCCTTTCTCTACCACTTTGGACAAAGATGTCCTCTGAAGGCTTTTTTTTTTACTTGTCACATGTAATATTGAGCCAAAGATCTTTTGGATGTGTTACAAATCAGGTAGTAACTTCAAGAAATTTGTTTAGTGGGTCCAATTTGTCGATGCATTTTCACATTTATCTATGGTTCCCAAGGAAAGGTACAAGTCCAACCCATGACAAAATGTGCAACTGCAAAGACAAAATAAACTTGGGGAAAAAAAGGGAGGGAAATCAAGACTTACTTCTGAAGTCACAAGAAAAATGGGACAAGTTACAATTTTTAATTCGTGAAAGTTGTCATTGAAAAATAAGCCCGTGATCCTTCAGGCAAATAGTTGGAAGTACCATATTGTTGCATTTATAGTTGCAGTCACCTGCCCACACAAATTTTAGATCCTCTCCAAACCATTCGCGGGATGAAATATTCGTCAAGATATTTCTGTACCACGGTTTTTGATAATTGGACACATGGCCTTCTTTGAAGTCCCCCTATTTAGGGGCAAAGAATTTTTCTTAATTTTCCAATTTGCAAAGGCTGGCAAAGTTATTCAAAGAAGCCAAATGCCCAGGACCAACTTAATTGTTTGACAAACTACCAATTTAGAAGTCTGTCAGAGCAGCAGTTTCCAAAAATAACTATCTGCTCATCATGCCAATGGCAATACAAGTTCTGGAATGAAGGATGCCAAAAAAAATGGAAGTTTACAGGAATAAATTGAATATAAAAAGGACACGAGATCAGAGAAAGATCTGGATTATAAAATCCTCCTTTATTCACACCCATCTTTTTTTTTCAGTCATCCCGCCAAAATTCTTTGGCTGCCAATTCTTCAACAGCCTTGCAGCAAATGAGCCGGAATGAAATATGGATTTTAAGTCTGCCCTAACAATACATCAAAGGAAGCCGCCTTGCGGGCGCATCAATCTCGAGTGGTGAAGGGAAATGGGAAACGGTGCCAACATCAAAGCACGGCATCAGGTGTTCCGACTGCAAAACCAAAAAGGAGGTGCATTATCATTCCTCTAATCAGACACCGTGCCTTGCATTTCAATCAAGGCAACCCCATTACCCTCCCTGCTTCCCACTCAAATTCCAAACTTTCCATCCAAAAAAAAAGAAGTAAATATAAGCCCTCTCATTTTAATCCCCGTTTGCATTTTGGTGAAAGCAACTTACCCAATATTGAACACAAAAGGACACACCAAGTCATGACCAGTACACCCAGTTCTGCAGTCTCAAATATGCTTCACCAGCAACCACTAAAAATAGTTGAGCTCAAGAAGTACCCATCTCAGTCATCTGTGAACCACACATCCTGCAATTATGACGGTTTAATTTCTGAATCCAGTCCCCCCAAGTAAATAAAACTTATAAGCTGGAAACTGGATTACATGCGTTTGCGATTTGACAGAAATGTACACCTACATCTGTCTGGTAAAAAAAAACCCTGAGCAGTGGTAACAAACGCAAGCAAGCAACATTATCAACTTTGATCCCTATTGATATTTCTCTGCTGCCTTCAAAATGCCCACAAACTGCTTCCATAAACTGCCTCTTTGTACATATCCCAGTTCACACCCGTTGGTTTGATGAATTCAAAACTGAATGTTTCTGACACAAACACAAAGTAACAAGAAGCCCGATGTTTGTCAACAACATTCCTTTGGGCCTGAATCCCCAAACAAGGATAATACAAGAAAAATACCATCACATTACAACCAAATGCTTGAGGTGGGCGGATCATTTGTGACCTACATGTAAATACATTTTTTCCCCCACATTCATAATCATAATAACAAAAACATACGAAGATAGAGTGGGCAAATTTTGGAAGGCCTGGTAATAACGCATATTTCTGCTCTTTTCACAACATAATAGACACCACTTCGGATAAAATTGGGCAAAATACAGCAGTCCAAAAATACATGTAGGTGCTTTTGGCAATTTGCCAGCAAATTTATATTTATTGAAATTGATGTTTGCCCGGAGACAAGTTTGAGTGCAAAGTACGCTCGGAACCGTGTTGACTTTTAGCAGCTACAAGATGAAATTGTAAATTTAAGCGTTTACACTTGACTATTCGAGACAGTTTACTCAGACAGTAAAAACTGATTTTCCACCTCTTTCAGCAAATGATTCAATGGCACGGACAGTATTTAAATATTAAAGAATTACAACATCTTCTGTTGTTGCAAGAGAAAGCAAAAATCAGTTTTCAGGTACAGGTCCTTTTGCATATTTGACACTTTTTTGTGGGTTTTCTCTGAGGGATATGTGGACAAAACTGAAAGTGAGTGCACGAAAGTTTCAAAAATCAAGACAAACAGAGACCACACTGGTCAACTGTACAGCCCTATAGTGTACAACTAGTGTTCGAACACAGTTGAAGGCAATGACTTGGTGGAATCATCTGACAACTGCAGGAAATCCAGTATAATCCACTTAGTTCAGAATGACGGTCATCGTTCCATCGTTCCGTCCAAGATCCGTGACAGGTCAGTGGTTACAGAATGCAGGAAAGTGGAACAGTTCGGTTCAAACCACACCAAGAAAAGGCCCAAACGCCGGTAGAACTTCCTTGTCTGAAAACTTGTTCCACCTGGATTAAGATCTGTGACATTGATGCCGGACAAGCCCTAATTGGCGCCCAAAAGCCGTGGTCAGCAGAAAGGGACCGATGGCTCTATGGTTTCGCTAATAACACCCAAGAATAGCTTCCACAATGGTAGATCACAAAAAGGATGGGTTCATCCCATTATCCGACTTTCTGATTCAGCAGTAATAAAGAAAACCGCCAAGGATTTTGTGAGTACACCCCACAGTATGGGGGATGAGGAACAATCATTTTTAGCACTGTAAGAGTGCTATTACACGGCACGACTATTGAGAGCACCATAGTCATTGCACTTTGGGGCTGAAAGGAACATTTTTTTACTGGGCTTTTCAGAAAACCTGTTAAAAAGCCCTTCAAAAGTTGAACTGAATGGAAGCTTTTTCACTTACTCCTTTTACAGGTATACATTTTGCCTTTAGGACTCAGTACTAAGATCAGATACTACCATTCAAGAAGTTTCTATTTATTTTAATAAGAAGATGGTTTCAATAAAAACCAACATTACTGAGAAGAAAGTCATTGCATGGCAATTGCTCGGTGATCTCAGTAATCCTTTTTTGGGGGGGGTTAATAAAAATGTGGATATGAAGGTTCTCATAGACCTAAAAATGAAGCCTCACAGCAATTACAAATGTACATGAAATGTACGTGTGTAATGCTTGAGGCCGAAGAAACTTGAGGCCGGATTTGACTCAAGTATTTTCCTCTACACAGCCTAGTCAAGATAGTCCCACTCCGCTGTGCCCTGGGAAAAAAATTCTTTCAGCCTCTATTTACCAACTTATTGGTGATTTGGCGGGCCAGTCCTCTTAATTAAACACATCCTGGAGCACAGGAGTTTCTTCACACACTGAGTTGGTGTGGTTCAGTGTACATGTAAGAACACTGGATAGTTTCACAGCAAATGTATGGCCCGTATTTGTGCGTGCGTAATTTTCCACATATAACACCCATTAGACAATGATCAGAGAGCCTGAAGAGCAGTGCACTGTACCATTTTAGGATTCAATTTCCACACAGGTGAGTTCATGCTGAATTTCTCAGGCAGACCTGCCAGATTCAGGACAATAATAAATGTAATCTAAATCCAGTCTTGAGCCAAGACTAGCAATCAAACTACACCTACATCCCAATAAACCAATGTCAAGTACTCCATAAAGCAAGTGCCCAAACAACAGACTCCAAAAAAGACCAAATAAATTGAGCTGTCTGGCCAAGTGAACAGTGAAAAAAACAATGCAATGAAGAACAAAACTGAATGATAGCCATGAAACCAAACCAGTCACGTCAGAAATGGGAGCAAGGTTGCCCGCCTACTTTGCTGTTTCTCTCGCTCCCTCGGTCAAATGAATGACAGAATGACAGAATGACAAAAGAGAGAACTTGCTTCCGGAACCAGTCCACAGTGGGTACTATGTGGGAAACATGCATTGCTACTGTACATGCTCATATACCTGTGGATTGTTTATATTAAAAACAAGGTGCAGAGAGCACCTTTCCACAAGACCCAACTCTTTTGGGTCTTTGGGTCTTACCGAACAGATATGACGCATTTTGTACTAATTTAACATTCTGACTCTCTCGTTTCAGACCTCCCAACACCCACAATGAGTGGGAAGGTAGGCCTATTACATCGATCAAGAAGCGGTTAAGTGGTATTCTGAAAAAAAAACACAGAAATTTAAGTTTCTCTTTCGATTGTGGACTGCTTTGCATGGGGTAATCCGCTGACGAAGATTGGGGTCAGTCAATATTTTAAAAGGTCATGCAGTTTAGCAGACTTTGGTTCAAAATTAGAGCAAAGACAAGATCCCCCCCCCCACATTTTTGGGGGAACCACAACATCATGAATGTTAGCCTGGGCAAGACAACATCATAAACCATTTGGGGAAATCTGGCCCCAGACCTCACCCCCTGGGGGTTCCTTCTTAGCCCACTCAGCCTCCCAGAGGAGCTGCACGTTCACATTAAACCCATCTGTCCTCTTCTCTCTGTGCCCAGTTCCTGGGACAACCCTGAGGTTTGACACCACCGAGGTACAATTAATCTCTCTTGAGGTTGAAGTCTCCGCTGATCAGACGGAACTCTGGTGTCAGTGACACTGAGTTGTGCAGAAACAAGTTGATTTCTTTTATAAATCTCTTTTGGGGGATTGAACTTAGAAAAACTGAGAATGATTCAAATTTATGACCAGCAGTGTATGAGCTATGCTGTTGCTTTAAAAGCAATTCAGCCCTATGTTGAAAGGCCTAAAGACTTTCCAAATCATAGCCCTACATGTTTCATATTTTGAAACATTCCTGTCCTGCATGTACAGTACTGAAGACAGTGTCATTTCCTGACGGACGGACCTGATGTTTTGAGCCAAATTCTGGATGACCACACGCAAGTTTGATAAAGTCTCATGACCTAAACAATCTTGCTCTGCCCCAGAGAATGTCTGCTTAGCCAGTACTGGCAACCAGCCAAACCCTCACAAGGTGTGCCCTGCCCACGACTGGTTTCTAACCAGTTTGGGCTGGGACACGTTTTTCTTCTTGGCACTGCAGTCAAAATGAAACCC
The DNA here is from genome assembly GCF_054643075.1 of Acanthaster planci. NCBI lineage: Eukaryota > Metazoa > Echinodermata > Asteroidea > Valvatida > Acanthasteridae > Acanthaster > Acanthaster planci. The sequence goes on from NC_141784.1 coordinate 20,649,751, forward strand.
AACTTAAATGTGCAACCACGTTACCAGGGGTTTCTCTCTTTACTCCAAGTCAAACCCCGACCTAAACCGGTTGTCAGCTCACCCCCAGTTCCCCCAAGAGCCTCCAAAGGTGCGATGAACCCCTCTCTGATTCCAAATCTAGTCCCCTCCAAAAGAAATTTGTTCAACAACCTCCTATTTGACCCAAAAATTGAGTAAATATTTCCAAGTCACAAAGGGGGAAAAGCAGCCAGCCTAGAGAGGAATTTGACTTTTGGGCTTTTCCAGTAACCCCACACAAAGAGGCCTTTAGTTTTCAAAACCTTCACAGTCTGAATCGATGTTATGACAGAGTTACCAATTTGAAGGCAGTATCCCCGGGCGGTTCTGACCTGAAAATTTGTTGGCAAAGCCAGAGAGAGCTAAAAAAGATCAAAGATGAGATAGGATTAAAAAAAAAAAAATGGCCAAGTTCAGATGACTGATTGACTTTTGAGAACATGTAGTATTTGATAGAACGGGCAAAGCCAAAGGGAGTGAAAGTAAAGAAATTCCAGTGTGTTTTCAATGTGTCAGGGGATATTTTTGACCCAAAGTATTCCAAGGGGAAAAGCCGACCATTCCAAAGAATTTGGGGCAAAATGAAGGGGCACTTGTAAGGTTCAACTGCCAAGGACGATTTATCCACACGACATCTGTACACCACTCCACGAACTTTATTTTTAGTTCCAAAGCCAGTCCAGAGATTGCTCATGCTGTAAATATCCTGTGAAATGCCTTGTCAGGTGTGGTTCTGTGGCCCTCTTATTGCATACATTAGGCCTCATTACAGGAAACTGATGTTTGCTTATGGGACTGGTTTTTCCAAAACTAACTGGAAATGCTAAATCATTCAAGAAAATCTTGTGTGCTAAGTCTTTGGACATATTGTGCACGCACATCATTACTTCATGGCCTTTTTTCCCGTATACTAAACACAACACTCAGGGAAAAAAAAGTCATCAAACCATGCCCGGCAAAAATTGGCAAGAATCTGAAATGACAGAGAAATCCACCTTTTCTGTTACTGCTACATAAGACGCTACAAACACCATCTCCAACAGGGCAAGTGTACAGAGATAGTAGACTTACATTCCTGCTAATGAGTGATGTCAAGTCCCTGACCTGTCTCTTCCCTGTGTCAACTCAGACTGAGCTCCTCAAAACTTTATCAAAGGTTCTGAATCCTCACAATTTTCCAACTTGAAGAAAAAAGGAGTGGTTTGAGGGAAATTTCTGTGCACAAAATTCCACGTACATTTTGATGCAAAGTCAGGTGTAATCATTTGGACCATTTGAATTCAACCTCTTTCCACAACTGCTCCGCTTACATTCACCCGGGAGACCTGTGCCTCGTGTGCCGTCAAGTGGTGTTCTCAGTCGACAATTGGCTTTCAACAGTTGCTTTGGTTTAAACCAGCGAGAAAATTGCCCCCAGATTAGCCAGTTAGGCACAGGAAACTCTGCAGGTGTCAAGGGTATTCGGCCCAAAATGGAACCAGAAGACACCTGCCGGGCTTGGGTGTGGCCTGTGGAGGTCCTCTGTCAGCAAAGAACATCTGGATAATGAAGTCCATGTACGTGTTCGCATGTTCAGGCCCGCATTGTTAAGTTCACGGGTTGGGGCGACAAACACTTCTAGTCGGCTCTTACCAGATGGTATGGCACAGCAAGTAAAAAAGAGCCAAGAAACAAGTCTGTTGTTTGTTACATATCTGAATCACCCCTGATCGATGGACATAACACTTGAGTCCCCCCGAATTCACGTTGGGCAATCTCACCAGGCATCCCACAATGCAATCTGTTGAAATCTGTGAAAGCAGGGTGAGGTTCCCATGCATAATACCACTGTGAGAAGTGGCTGTGTTTTGAAGCTGTAGAGCCCAAATTTGCTACAAATTATCGTTCTCTGACGATGTTAAATATTACATTTTACATTGGGAAAAAATTAAGTATAATTTCCAAACAGCAAAACAAACAGTCACCCTTAGGGCTGAGGTTTCCCTCTCAAGAACTTAAGTCCCCAGATGACCTCCTTAAACTAACACACTCCTCAGAACAGCAGGCTGTTGTCTCCAGGAAACCGACCACAGGGTCTAAAACTCACCCTCGGCCCAACCCTCCACACAGATTTTCTTACTACATTTACGTCATGTCTCCACTCCTATTTCCATCAGTCCAAAAGACCTTCTGAGAAAAATTTGTCCCCAAGTTTAAAAGACTTTTTTTTTTTTGGCACTGCAGTCACGTTCGCCCACAGAATAATACCCGTGAGTATATCTCCATATGATCTTGATTCATCAAAGGTAACCACATTTTTCCTTTTTTTGCAAAAGCCATGCCCACATCCTGTGAACATTACTGGGTTTCTGAACAAAGCTATTAAGGGCAAATAGCATTTATTTGTTTAATCAAACATAAAGATCCTATCTGGAGGGCAATCAAGCCATTCGCCATCCTTCATACCAGTACCCTGCTAGGCCCATGTGGCAAAATGACAAGCAGCAATTCTAACTGCCCTGACATGGTTTTTAACCATCAACACCTCTGAGAAATTTTGCCAGATCATCCGCTAAAAAAAGAATGGAATGATTTGGAGAAAAAATGGCCTTAACAAACAGCAAAAGAGTTTGACAAAGAAACTGGTCTCATTAAAACTCTATTTCACTGAAAAAAGTCAGAAAAAGTAAATTTTCACTCTTTGGAAATAAGCGTGTTGGGCAGAAACATTTGTCCCAACCATTCCCTATTGATTCAAGGAAGTTGGGCCACTCTTGCCAATCTGGACCAACCACAAAATACACCTTCATCTCCAGCCACAAGCAATTTCTTCCCACTTAGGGAGTGTCTCCCTTTGTCGGATTTTCCCAATCTGTCACTGAAGGCCGTGCCTAAGGACCGCCATCTGTCAGCCATACAGCTTTGAACACAGCGATACACCCCAAGACCTGGACTCCTTCCCCCACACCAACTACCCACCGCAGTCAACAGTGTATATGCCCAGCAGGGCTGGAGCCCATCCCTTGACTGTGTGGTCCTTCATCAATGTTTGGGCCTTCACAAGAAAATGTCCTCGCTCCAGTTTATGATCCAACGCGCTCTAAACAAGGGATCAATAAGTATCCTAAGGTACGGACAATTGATCCATCAACACATTTCGGCCGGTCCAATTTTAGTCCATCATGGCAGGTTGAACGCTTTGTCCCAGATAGAGTTTCCTATCCAAATTACGCAAGCACTTTCAATCGAGAAGCCTTGAAAAGAGCAGATAAATGGAAGAAAGATGCCCAACTGGCAAACTGAAAAAAAAACACTACAAAGCAAAGCCATGTGCTGGCTTTTGGTGTGTACAGCCCAACCCAGGTTGGAAAGCATTTACGCCATCGCCATATTAGATTATTTTCCACAAGCAAGCATACACAATGTACGTGTACGTCACAGGGTAGTGAGTGCCCGGTACAACACTCGACATTTGTGACATCAAAAAGACGAGGGCCTGCATCCTGCAGGGTATACCCCATCTACATGTACGCCGCCGTATTGTTTTGATAAAGTCCCCAGTCAGGACAGCTCAGAACTCTTTCGCCGCTCATCAAAAAAGTACAAGCAGCTTGCGGTGACTCCATGTGGAGAAACTGGGTCCCGCATACCGGTTAGATGTATGACCCTTTCCTGTTAAAGTCTAGGAGAGCTGTGAACTGATTTTCTATTCCAAACCAAGAGGTTATAAGGAGAATGCAGATACTGACAAGGGGGCTTCTGACAATGCACCTTACAGCCCGAATTAATACAGAGACGATAAAGTTGCCAGACTTTGCTGAGCATGGTCACAATGCAATCTACTGCACAGACAGACAAACTGCATTCAACTGGCAAAACTCTTCGCTTCCCTTATTTTGAACAGAGAATCATACTTTGAAGTTGTTTGTAACGACAGGCCTACAGTGTACAGAGTGCAAGAGTGCTTTCTGAAGGACAGAGAAATCTTACCTTGATGTTTGATGACTCGTGTGACTGGGTGAGAGCAGGTGTCTTGGTCCATTGCTGTTGCCACAGTCACCATAAAAAGTCCCAGAAATCCAAGTCTGGTCGCCATTGTGTTTGTGATCGCAAGTGATAAGATTTGTGCAGGCGATGCTTGACTCGGAGAAAGTTCAATTACAACCCTCTTCCCACAGTTGGTCCAATGCTCTTATTTTCTTACTTGAAGACTTCTGTTAGATGGAGCAAAGCACTTCTTGAGTTTGTGTTAGCTGAAAACAGAGACAAGATAAAACTGGTATGTCTAACAAAACAGCATCAAATTACTGTAACTTCTCTGATATCATTTGACATATTGTCAGTAAACATGACAGAAAAAATTGAAGATGATTTGGATTTTGGAGAAATTAAAGTTGAAAAAGTTGACATTGTTCAGGCAGCTTTTCCTCCGTGAAAAGTATTGACATGCCCTGAACATCACTTTCTTAATATCGATCACTTTCTAAATATCAATGTAATAAGAAAAATAAAGGTTTCAAAATGTCAGCAACTACAACGAAAAGCGGCAGTCAAGAAAATGTTTGTCTGCCACAAATGCCCATCCCCATCTTTGTCCCTACCAAAGCTGCTTTTGACGTGGCTTCAAGTACGGGTAGGTACATGTATTTAATGAAACTACCATTCACAATCTTCCCAATTCAATGTTTTTTCACCCACAGTATTTCCAGTCTGGGGTACCCTGGATATTTCAGCAAAGTGCCATCCCTTCAATCTGCACATGCCCTAATGAAAGTGATGGAATGGAGTGGGGTCAATACTCAACCTGTGCCCAAATAACCAACGATGCAGGCAGCCTTCCCAATCCCCCCCCAAAAAAGTCTCTCTGTGGTCACAAGGACAGAAAAAAAAAACCTCTCCAAGAAAGAGGGATTTTTGAGAGACATTTCTCCAGTGAAAGAGCCCTGATACCATTTGCTGATGGAGAGGTTTTAGGGAGAGATGAGGGGGTTGTACTCAAGTAAGGCCTGATGATAGATGAAGATAAAGGTATTTTGGAGGGGTTTTTATTGGTTTCAAATTACAACGTGATGCGATAGCCACTTGTATGAGTTCTTGTACATGGTAGCTCCATATTTTGTGGTCTACTTGATGTGAAACGGCTTTGCTGTTTTGAGTTCGAACAAACTCATTCTTTTACAAAAGGTTTAAAGATTCCCACCTGCCTAAATCATTATCAGAAAGCAAAGCATTGGTTCAATAGTGTTGTGGTGAATTAAGAGCTGTGGAATTGAGCAGCTGTTGTCAACAGATTTTGCGAAAGAGAAAGATGAGAAAGATGTAACACCACTTTGCAACGGATTTTGGTAAATTCAGCAAGACTGCTGGCCAAAAATTTACTGACAAGAAGAATGACATTAGCATCCAATCAATGGCATCTGAGATGGCCTGGTCTCACTCGCTCTCGCTCTAAATTTTCAATTTTTTTAATACACAAGCCTATTTAATTCTTTTCTGATTGAGTCATGTCACAGGTTCACCGACTGGGCAAGCCTATAGATCTCTCTCATGGGACGCCATCTTTGTAAGAAGAGTACAACTGTGCATTCACAGCCTTCAGGTGAGCGGCGCACACCGAGGGCAAAAACGTTTCAGGTATGTGTGCAGGTTCATCCAAGTATCTTCCAAATTTGACACAGCTGATCGCGATGTTGCCCTTTTTATTCAGACAGCCTGTATACTGGGCGAGGTACAGGTGCAAGTACTAACTTCCTTGTGCTTGAATGAGGGACCAGTTAAAATGGTTATGCACCAAGTCTTTGCTTCCGCATGCTGTGCTTTGCAGCATATGTATCACAGAGTGTATACACTGTGAAAGTGTTTAGCGACATGCAATTGTTCGGTTATAGTGTTGAGCTCTAAACACCAAAAACCACAAGATCACAACGCCCTATTCTCTGATCTCTGAGTGATTGAAGCCAAAATGTATCAGAGAGAGACGGAGAGAGAGATTTAGGGTTCACAAAAGACGGGATCACAATTCACAAATCACTGTCAGCCCAGAGAAGCTTACCCATAATGGGCTAATGCCCCAGTACTATACATGTATGTATGTAGCACTTCAACCATTGAAATAGGATTTGGATATAAACTCTGTATCGTGTGATGCTACTGTAGAACCATTTCAATAAATCACTTTCAACGGCACAATTATCAATGGACGAGAAACTTATAAAGCAAACCTCGTGCCCCCCAAAATAAAACTGTTCTGTAAGATTTGAAACTCTGCATGGTGGAAGCTAGACTGAGAGAATTCTAGGTTTGCGGGTAACACAGTGTGGGATTTCATCTCTTCTCTGAGAGTGGTTAGGTGGTGGTTCAGAGAAGAACCGGTGAGTGTGAACTCCATGTTTTGACCACACTGCTCTGGTTGGAGTATCCCAGCTGAGAAGTCGAGTTCTCACTCACCAGTTCTTGTCAGAACCACCACAACCGTTTGCCATTTTTTATACCAAGTGCATACCTAAGTGCATATGTATGCACACACCCACGTGGAAAACCTGTAATTGCAATTTTGCTTGATGCAAGACGGAGAAAACATTCCGATGAAACGTGGGTGAGAGTGAAGTCATCGTGTCGATCTTACAAATTTGGAGAGCCAATTCCATCTCTCCTGCCTCCACATCACCTCAAGTGTGGCATTCAAATTAGCTTCACTTCAGAGAGGGATTATGGTTCCCTTCTGACATTTCACAAATCCAATGTTCACTATCATTTCAGACTTTATGCTTAACAAATGTGATGATGTAACGACAACCAACATTGACACAGAGTTTAAGATGGAATATCATGTTTTGTTCACAAGAGATGAAGGTCCAAACCCACAAAAGCTCAGATCTTCTAATTATCAGCTAAATTTAAAAACTTAGATAGTTCCAATCATACTTTTGATACACTTCTGATTAACTCAAATTAAAAAGATTCTATAATTTGCAATAATCAATGGATGATTTTTTTCAACTTATAATTACAGAATTTCATGCTTTGTGATCTTTCTTCAAATTTCAGAAACTCACCTCAACAGTGGAAGTAACTTATCTCCAAAGGACAGGATATAGTTCCACAATAGGAGAGTACTCTTGATAAGAAATATAAGCGATGTACTCCGAACTGTTGAGTATGTGTTGCCTCTGTTCCACAGTATAAAAGGAAGAGGAATTTATACATCCACGGTGAGCGACACAGGACAAGAACAAGAACTCCTGATCAAGTTGATGCAATTCTCACTACTGACTGGTAACTTGCCCATACGTCAAAAGAGTACTTCTGATGCAGCTGTTGAAAAAAAAAAGAAGGTTGGTGGTGGCTCCCCCGAAGAAAGAAATGTGCATCACCAAACAGATGAAGATAGTGCGCTTTGGGATGAATCCGCAAGTAGAACCAAGCTGAGTCACTGCTCACGCACTCATTACCACATGCTAACTGACTGGACAAGATTCTCCCTGACAGCTTTTACAGACATTCGGCTGGCACGGTTTTTGCCTGTGTGGTTACGGCCGAGCAGTCGGCTGGCATGCACACTGAGAGATTCCGCCTCACGTTGTAGAGGGTTGGATCATAGGCAGCAGCTATAGCTATCTGTCCATGCATGACTGGGCCTCCGCTCCTCAAGTCACTGCAAAATGGACTGTTCCAAAGTCCTGCAGGGGGTGGGAAGGTTGGGGGAAGGGACTGTTGAAACTATGAACTTAGCACACTTTTTGGGTAACAGTCAGATTACGTGTGGCTTGAAGAAAGGAAATGTTTCCCGCTTCCTCAACTGAGTGGTTGTGGGATGTGTTAAATGAAATGACTGCTTTTTTCTTCATGGGGGAGAATTGTTGTATGCCTGTGTTGTGTTAGAGCAGTCACTGCTAAACATTTAGGGTGGGTAACTGTCGTAGAGTTTGTGGATTTTATTTCCATATCAGACTTAAGCAGTTTGGGGTTTTGTCAGAAAGAACATGTACTGGATAAATGCCAACTTTAGCAAACGCATATTTTAATTCTGTGACAAATGAATCTGCCTGCTTTTAAGCCAGCTAGCATAGGCAATTCTTGCAGTTCAAGTTTAGCGGACATGAAAGCAGTGCCTCCAGTAGGTTGTGCAATCAAGCCCACATTTTGAGAAATTCATGGACCGCTGCTTCAGTGACTTCAGCAAACCAGGATTCAAAGTCATACCACAGAGACTAGAAAGCCTCAGGATCTCAGACAAAGAAGGGCATTTCCATAAAACACACCTTACTGACAGAATTGCATCCTGTACAAGCCAAACAGCAAACAAAAGCTAAAAGCTAGTAGGTGTCCAAGAACCTGTCTCTGAATACAAACTTATAAATGACAGGGTAAACAAATCATGAGTAAGCCCTCTAAAAAGCAACCACTGTGACAATTCACCAAAACTTAAGCCACAAGAAACAAATCATCTGTGTAGCCTGAGCTGTAAACCAGATTATAAAACCGGAAAGGCACCTTCTACAGAATCACCCCTTTGTGCGACTCATGACACACTTTTTGGGTGTGTGACAACTGAGTGATCATTGCACTGTTATTTTATTCTCTTTTAGGGGTGGGGGGGGCAGAACCGTTTGTCATTAACAGCATGTAGGAAGAAGATCCAAGCCCACCAGAAAGTGTGAAAACTGTTTAAATTTATTAGACAATTTCAAACAAAAATTACACCAAAGCTTTTTATTGTTAAAAGATTCAATCACACACGAAAATTTTCAACCATTTGAAAATTTTGTCTGTAATGAAGAATCCATTCAACTCACATGAACATACAAAGACCAGCATGAACATTTACGCTAACATTTTTGTAAGTTTTATTCCTGTTTTGGGCCCTCCACAATGTATGCAATCACACAATGGCAACTTCTTACTTTCCTATCGCCTGTACACTGTACTGACAGTTTCTCTCCCTATGGAGAGCTAGACCCTTTTCCAATACTCGAACTTGGGCTCCGTCTCAGGCTTCGTTCGCAAAACCAATCCCCAATTGTGGGCCTGAAGCATTTAAATTAAATTGGATTACTGTAATTTCTGGCTCTCTTGCATCTTATTTGATGTTTTGTGGCACTATTGAACTAATTACTGGGCTTTCAGTACTGGCAAACGGCCCTACACAGCCATTGCTGAAATTTTAATTTCAGCAATGGCTAAAACTGCAATCGGCTCAGACCTTCTCATTCATTAGGCTGCATCCGAATCTCTTGTCTAGGGCTAGGTCCTCGCTCCAATGGAAATGTGTGGAGACGCGTAGACAATAGGCCTAGCCGTAGCTCTGGAAGTCCGTTTTGGACACGGCCTTAGTTTGAATACAGGGGGAAGAAATAGACATTATTATATAACTTCTTTCAAACTTTCCATCACGACAGGGGGTAACAGCTGCCACCACTCCTTTATACGTATACTCACTCCTTACAAAATCGGTTTAGCTCTCCTCACAAGGAGAGCGCCAGGACGAGGGCATGAGGAATACGTGGGATGCTTAATGAACAAAACTGAGGTATTCATTTTATGACGAAGCAAGCAGAGATTGAACTCCCAAAGCACAATGACTGTTTTGTCATCTAAATAATCTCAACCCCTCCTCCATCCACATCATGTTTGACTCCGTTTATTGCCTACATTTTATGACCAGCAATATGCATGTTCTGAGTAAGTTTTTTTTAGGGGGGGGGTTGTTTGGTTTTTTTTTCAATTTACTTTACTTTCCAGTGACTCTTATCAAGTAACAGGCTTCTAACAGGGGCCAGATTGAGGGATAAAAAGAACTTCATGGAACACCAAGTGGGAGGGGGGGTGTTAGAAGGGCAGCAATAAAAAAATGCGGCTTTACAAAGCTTTTAAATCACTAAAAAGGAATGAGTTCTCTCCCATGCCACCTGGGATTATGTCAGTCTGGTAATTGCTTCTTTGTACCAAGTACAAAAAGTAGCAAAACCTGGACAATTAAACTTCCGTGAGTTATCCTGAATTTCGGAAGTCGAAAATTCTTAAGGGGTGTGGGAGTGGGGTGAGAAATCCACGCCTCTGATTGAAGTTTTACAGCAACCCCAGATGATTTCTTTTCTAACTTTTCCCCAATGTCAGGCTTAGAATGTTGAAACCCCTCAAGATGCCAAATTTCTGCTCACACTTCCAATCATTCGTTCGGCATGAAGACATTTCTTGTTCGGATCAAACCAACTCTAGGTTGATTTGAGCAAAATGGTCGGAAGACACTCATTACTGATTAAACCTTGGTGTTTCAATGACCCACACAGCAAAGTGAACATTGAGAATAGAGTGTACATGTATATGTACACGTTTGTATATTCCCCAGCGAAACTGAGCTGAATGCAATCCATCCGGCACTCTTGTAGTTTTGAAAAACATGAATAAATTTTGCCCCCAGCAAAATCAAGAAGGAACTATGGTCTACGAGCCATGAAATGCCTGCTACCATTTCCCCCCAGTTTTCAACAGGAGATGTGGGTGCTTTCCTGTTTTCTTGTTGTTATTGTTGTTGTCAGCATTTCATTTTCGTTCCCTTAATCTGCTTTGGAGATGTTGCTGAATTTACCCTACAATCATACGTTGTGCATAACTGCATGTGTTGAATAGCTTGTATTTTCATTAAGCCAACTGAAAAGATTGCCTCACTTGCCATTCATGTCGGAGCACGTGGTATGTCCAGTGCGGGAGATCCTAGTTATCAGGCATGGCTGAACTCTCTGAAATCCTGCCACGCTTTGTGACGAAAGTTAAAAACAAAAAAACAAAAAAAGAGACAAATACTTTGTCACATGTGGATTAACAGGCATGTATCAACAACGTATGGAGAATGAGCACAGGACAGTGTGATGTAACCTGTCCATTCATTCCAGTCAACAAATATGGTAAACGTTACAGAATAACGACTGTGGACAAAATCACATGACCAACTCTTCATTCACCACACATACATGTACATTCAAGTTCCAGTTGAAGAAGTAAAATCAAAACTTAAGTCAACCTTTCACCGACTGGTTCACGCACTTCCTTTTTTTTTTTGTAACAGCCAAGAGGACTTTTATTCCAATTTGACCTCATGAAGCACGACTCTGTTTTTTCCTAGAATCAAACACTTTGCCTTTTTACCCATCACACAACTGTCACAATACATGTTATTCTCTTTACATAACCGGACCTTTCTGTAGCAGAACTCAGAATCTCATTAACCAATCCCAAATCATCCCCAAAACCCTCACAAGTGCATGTATGGTAGAAAAATGACCTGGACAACGGACACCCATACCCATGTAACCAGGTAAAAAGCTTTCTAATCTCGCGGTGTTTGCCTAACACCAACAACTTGTCTGCACACAACGGTCTCTGCACACTACAGGACTGCCTTGTTTGTTTTATAAATCCAGACATTTTGCCCTCTCCTCATCTACAGGGGATGGATATTTGCCCTCAGTGTCATAAGTGCTTCACCCTGGTGACGAATAAATAATCCATCCAATATTTCTGTTGACAGGATGGTCGTGATCAATGCCAGTGCATTTTTGTTTGCTCTTGCCATTTTTTTTTTACCTCTGGAATCACTAACACTCAGGGCGGATTCACAAGTTGCCTCACCTTGGTACCCGAGAAATTCAGTCTAAATGCTTCCCTAGTGAGACTTCCTCTTTGTTGGAGTCTCAGCTCAAAAGGGAATTCAAGTAAAACTGGGAACAGAAAAAGAAAAAAGAATAAAGGATTTCAAATTTAACCAGAAGACTATTTAGTTAGTCCTGGGCACCGTACGTATGAGGAAGTTAAAAGCTCTTGAAATCTCTCCCATCCACTCCAAACAGGAACGGCACTTCAATCACATTGAATTCTCAATTCGGTTGGAAAAATCCAAAAAATTTCAACCTTGAGTTAGACAGTTTTGGTCACGAGCCAAGCAAAGTTTAATAGGACTATTCTTGGTTTCAAACAACCAGCAACCACCTTGGAAAATGAGTCAGGCAAATCAAGAGAAAAAAAGGAGCCACTCTTATTCTTTTTTTAATGTTTAGCCCGTGCAAAAATGGACACTATATTTTTGCCCTGTAGAATTTTTTTCTTTTCCACTTCCCGGAAGATGATGCTAGAACAACTCCATTTCAGCGTACTGCCCTCCTGAAACTCTGGGGAAAAACGGCCATACACTACCAATGCTTCAATCTCATCTGACATGTTTGCCTACTTAATAGCACAATATTCTAAGTCCAACAAATTTTCCCTCAAGAAAAAAATAAACAAATAAATGAACATGTACGCTCTGACACAAGCCTTGACTTCCACAACTGAGTAAAGTGGCCCTCTCGGGAATTCCTGTCTGAAGGCCAAGAACAAAAAGCATAATTCTTGAGATAATAAGCTCTCTGCTGACAGCCCTTTCATGTAGAACGGCCTAGTTGGACAACTTCCAGATCTTTGTAATGTCAAAAGTGGAATCCTTTACAGGATTAATGTACCCTTCTGAAAAGAGGAGTAAAGAATGTCCAAACATGAACATACTGCAAAAAACAGTTGCAGGAGTCTAGATGGATGGAATTTGCGTTACCTTTGCACCATTCAGCAACAATTTCCGGAGATTTTCCCCTCTTGTAACTTGCAAACATTTAGCTATCAGATTCAAAATCACCCTGGTGCTTCTTCCACAGATGTTCGGCTAGCTACAGTCCTGTTTAAAAGCTGTGCTTGGTATTTCTTTTCTATTTGAACTCTTAATATAAGTTTGTTTCATATCTACAGATGTTTACATACCTGTAAAATGTACCTGTTCACTAGAATGACTCCCAAATACTGGAAAATCTGACCAGAATCACTACAGAATCTGCTCATTTTACAAATCTTGCACACCTATTTCTTGACCTCTTGACCTACATTTCTTAAGAGAAAGAGCTGCCAACCTGCGGGCAAGGAACGGCATAACTACAAAAGACTTAAAGAGAGCGAGACAAGACCTTTCATTTATCACCTGTGCAGGCTCCTTATCAGCCATCCTTCCTCAGAATTAACAGAAAGTCCTCAAAATTTCCCACATCCTTTTCTCTGGACATTTGCCCTTTTTTGACATCACTTTTATCTGATCCTGGTCGCTCTCTCCCCCTTCTTTCCCCCCTCTCTCTTTCTCTCTCTTCAGTTATACTGCCTCCCCATTCATCATCGGTCGGGATTAAGCCAAGGCACCCCATGAGTACAGAGAGCTAGTGCAAAATACTTCACAGGTTGGCCAAATGAGCTACAGGTTTAATTACACACCTTGGCTGGCGATGAAAGTTGTCAGGAAACCCCCTGAAATTTGAAACATCCTAGGCTAAGCTAAACTGGCGAACTAAACAGGGGCCCTTAATATAGACTTCAAGGTATCCTCACAAGCCTGGGTTTAGTCATTAGTGAGCAGACTAGGCAAGTGGTTGGGGTAGAGTGGTTGCAGACACTAATCAGCTGATGCCCATAGGCCTATATGTGGGCCATCAGAAAACAGGTACCCTCCTGTAGTGAGAGATGAAACAATTTCTTTAAAGGGAGAAGCAGGATTTTTATTTCCTCGAGTAAAGTATGTCCATGTACGCAAAACTTATACACTTTTACTCCAGCAATCATGTAAGTTTGAGTGTGCTGTATTGCATTTCTATGTATTGATCATTAGATGATAAGGATTTCTGATTTTCACCTGGAAAGTACAGATAACAGAACGCAACACAACAAAACTTGTCTTCAAAGTCTACAAGACACTGTAGGGACAAGGGGTTGTAATTTGTAAAGTCATGGGGGGGTATCTGCATATACCCACCCCCCCATAAAGTGATGCCAGCTGACTTATCTCTAACCTACCTTCCCTAAAAATCCATGCCTCTCATTGAAGTTTTACAACCAAAGATGATTTCTTTTCTTACTTTTCCCCAATGTCAGGCTTAGAATGTTGAAACCCCTCAAGATGCCAAATTTCTGCTCACACTTCCAATCATTCATTCTGCATGAAGACAGACATTTCTTGTTCAGATGAAACCAACTCTACGTTGATTTGAGCAAAATGGTCACTGAGAAGAAACCCACTACTGATTAAACCTTGGTGTTTCAGTGACTCACACAGCAAAGTGAGAATACAGAGAATACAGTGTGCATGTACATGAATATGTACATGTCTGTATATTCCCCAGTGAAACTGAGCTGAATGCAATCCATCCGGCACTCTTGTAGTTTTGAAAAACATGAATAAATTTTGCCTCCAGCAAAATCAAGAAGGAACTATGGTCTACGAGCCATGAAGAGCCTGCTACCATTTCCCCCCAGTTTTCAACAGGAGATGTGGGTGCTTTCCTGTTTTCTTCTTGTTGTTGTGGTTGTCAGCATTTCATTTTGGTTCCCTTAATCTGCTTTGGAGATGTTGCTGAATTTACCCTACAATCAAATGTTGTGCATAACTGCATGTGTTAAATAGCTTGTATTTTCCTTAAGCCAACTGAAAAGATTGCCTCCCTTGCCATTCATATTGAAGCATGTGGCATGTCCAGCGCGGGAGATCCTAGTTATCAAACATGGCTGAACTCTCTGAAATCTTTTTGAATCATAAGATTTCAGTCGCTTTTCTTTTGAATCTGCTTGAAACAAGCCTCCATAGTGCAATTGTACTTATTTAAAACAAAAGGAAATTCTACCTTCCTTTTCATGTATTTTGCATTTGAATATTCAAATTTGGAAAATAATATTTGAATATTCAATAATTGATCCAATATTCGACATAGCCGTACTTTTTGGACACTTCAAGCTCTTTCTACTCATCCGCCCCAAGTGGGACCAAGAGAGGGCAGAATTTTACTAGTACTAGTACTTTACTAGGGCTTCACCTCAGGTGCAATTTACCCCCCGGGGCGTACTAAACACCATGGACCCTTTCACAGCATGCAGCAAACGACCCATTTTTTTCCATGCCACAACATCCTGGAAGACATCCTGGAAGACACTGGTAAAATGACCTTTGCGTATTAGACACAAACCACCACCACCAGGATATCACACTTTATGAATCTTCACTTTTGGTAGGGAAATGAATCATCGTTGGTGCTCTTGGTCTGTGGTCAAACCCAAGGTTGTCCTCTTTTCTACATGGTCCCAGGAATGTTCACTATTACGTGATTTCATACAGGCTTGTATGTAAACACTCAAAACAGTACAAGCATAGGCCAGCAAGAATTCTAAATTGAATCACTTTTTGTGTTTTACCAAGAACTCCTACGGATAATGCAGAGTAATTTGGAAAAATGACTAGAAAACAATACAGAATTCTTCATTTTCAAGGATCCTCTGGTACCCAAGATGAAAGTGATTTTCTGATCACTTTGTGATTTTCTGAATTCAAATTTAACCAAACCAATAGACAATAAGAAGTCATGCAAAACTTTATTTGAAGAACCGGTCGCCACAAAAAAGAAAATTCTTTCAATTTTTTTTCCTGCTAAATGTGCACCAAGCCAAAGCAACCCTGTTCGTGGGAGCGGACTCTAGGTATGTCAGAAATGGCGCCATAGTGTCCCCTGCTTTCATCAATGATTTGCATGATTAGGGCACATTTACGAGCAGGTTACCCCTTTGATCGGTCACTGTGTAACCATTACACTACTGACTGGCTAAATCATGCATTTATGGCCCAAATAATGGGACGTGCTTCATGAAGGAGAACAATAACCTATCCTGCCATCAACAAACAGGATTGGACTAGGGCCAATGGCAAACAGTTCTCTCCAATGTGTCCAAACCAATGAAGCGCCCTGCAAGATTACTTCCATCCAACTGACAAAAAAGCCACCATGTCCTAATGCCCTTAATACACTTGGCCCTTGAAATAAATCCTCCAAGTGGAATCCGCCATGCCTGCCCAACAAAAAGGAACCGCATACTGGGCAGATTGTGTGCACAAAGATTACCTTTAAGACCCTCGAGAGCTAATGTGGTGTAAACTCCCAATTCACTTGATGGGGGCAATCACCGCTAGTCAGGTTGGCTCCACATAATGTTGTAATGACACGAAAATGTGTCTGCTGAACACAGCATCGGGTATAAAAGTCAAGTTCTAGCTGGCGAGCTGCAAACGCAAGGTCAAAGCCAATATGCAATCTAGAAGCAGGTATAGAAGGAAAAAGGCAATTTTCAATTACTTCCTAAAATGTACGCTAGTAGTCTGATAAGAACCTAAAAAAATTCTCTAGATAAATAATAACGACCAGCCTTTGAAGTAGACTGCTCTATAAATATTGTTAGGTGTACTGCCGCTGAACTTTTACATGGAAGTAGTTGACAAATACACTGAAAAAAAAAGCACGCGAGATGGATTCGATGTTCACCTAACAGAAAGAGAACAAAGAGAAAGTGTCACGGCATAAAGGTCAAAGAGAATCTTCAGCAAGCTTAACAGTGTTTGAGCAGGGGAAACACTGCACAAAGGGACAGCAATGACCCACAATCTACCCATGCACAACTCAGCCATCTACCACTGACTTTCAACATTCAAACTTCAAAATGTCAGCATTTTCAAATAGTTCACAAATTACCGGTCCAGGGTACAAGCACTTTGCAGCTTTTCACTGATACTGAACCACGGTCATGCCCAACTAGCCAGCTTTTATGAATGTCATTCCATAATAGAATACAAAATTGTGGCCATAGAGGTGTCAAAATGCGAAAGACTCAAGGACAATCTCCTTTTTCCCCCCCTGTTCCAGTTGTTTCTTCCGAACAGTACAATCATAACAGAAATGATTGCAAACAGTTCAAGTAAGTGTCAACAAGCCAATGTGGGATTGCATTTACAGCAACCAACCTTGACTAACTCAAATATGTCAAGGTTGGGGCATGGCGGCATTGGGGAAAAAATCCTCCTGTCGGAATTGTTTCTTTTTTTTTTTGGGTTCCTATGCTTCACGCTCTGCTAATATTAGAGAGGGGGGCTGGGTAAGATTATAATCCATATTTAATTAAATCCGTGCAGGCGCTAGCTTTGAATAAATACCCTGAGGCGCTAAGATCCTTGAATCGAATCTCGATTTTGCCATCTGCATCATAAAATATTATAAGAGGGCTCAACTCGATGCCTTCATCGAATTATGCACTGGGCAAACAATCATTTTTTGAAAGTTTAGTTACGCATCTCTAGGTCAAGTCTCTGAATATCTGTATCAAATTACACTTCCGTGTCACCGAGATGTCCCTTTCCCACAGGTTAACATTACTTGGAAGGGTGAAACAAGAAACATGTCATATTTATAGCTGATCTTTGACCAGCATCATTTACTGAAAGTTTCAACTTTTTGAGAAAAATAAACCGAGGTGAACTGCAGCGCTTTCCTCCTTCCATAAGAGTGGGCTGGAGCATCACGAGCGGCGACACGGGTCTACTCAACACAAACATCACCCAGAAGTTTTGTGACCTTGTGTCGGCAAGAGAAAAAGCACGCAGTTCAAGCTGTGATCAGAGATTGTCCCAATGGCTGAATAAATAACCATTAAACACTCTGCCTGGGACCGATATAATTCAAGTCCAGATGAAAATAAACAGTCAACAGCGCCAACCTCACACGCCCCCCCCCCTGGAAATACTTTTGGTGGTTGAAGGAAAACAGTCCACTGAGGAGAAGAAATGTGCTGATGAGAAATTAATGGCCCTCCAAATCTTTTTTCTTCAAAGACAAGCGGGATTTGCAAGAAACACTCAGCTCTGTCCAATCACATCTCTATGCCTGCAGGTTTTCACAAAATAGCCTGGACAGCATTTCTCTACCCTGTGGCCAAATTTAACTCACAAAATCCCTGAACTTGACAGGAGCCAACCCTAACACTCCAAAATGTATCCCTTCAAAATGTACAATGTATATTTATTCCCCACATAATGGAACAGTGTGGGAATTTTTGGTAAATGTACCTGTACGGGGGGCAGTTTTGGTCAGTGGTCACATACATGTACATCATGTACATGTACACACACAACCGAAATTTCACCTATTTTGTGGGGACGGAAAATGCTGTGGGGACTCAGAAATGTCACCACAACTCAGTTCAAATTTCCCTAACAAAAGAACTTGTCCCCCCAATGTGGTGAATGCCTACCGGGTTCTCCTGTGATTTCGCACACCACAGACAAGGACTACGATGTGTGACGAGTGATCTAAACCATGATTACAAAGGGAACATGATGTCCAAATGAGGACTCCCTGGAGAGATTACAAGTCTTTTTAGTTCTTTTGCTTTACAACGATCAGTACTTAAAATTTGATGTATGGGCCATTGCAAATGTGTACTTGAGTGGATCATAAATATACATAAACCTGAGTACATGATAAAACTCATACAGTATATAATAGAGGTGGTACACAGAAAGGTAGAACTCAACACAGAGTATGCTCCCCCCCATAAAGGTGAGGGTACTTTATGGGGTCATGATGTCCATTAGACTGATCCAGTTCCGGTCTCAGCATAATAATAATGACGAAAATCCCATTTCATTACTTCATTTTCCCCCAAAAAAGGGAGGAGCCTGTCGCAATCCATCGATGCGGCAATACGCCAGGCTAGCTCGTCTGGCCAGTGGTGGGCCATTAATGCATGTTTTCCTGTCCCCAGACGGCGGTTTGGAAGTCGCTGCAGTGGAAACTGGGGCTTGGTTGGGTGCCAATTTGGAGAAGCAGCGGGGAAGGGGGAAGTGCAGTAGGACCAAACTGTCAAGTTCAATTTCAGGGTCTCGCTCTCAAAGGGGAAGATTGTCTCTACCAAATTCTCTTGAGAAGCAAAGTTGTAGTCTCCAAAATTTCATCTTTTCAAAGCAGCATAACTGTGACATCTCTAACTTCAAGTCTCAAACAATGCACTTACCTGTACTGTGAATTTCATGGAAAAAACAAAACAAATTCCAAAACAACATCTAATCCCCATGCTCATATTAAATCAAATAAAAGATCTTTATTCAGATTTTCCTTCCAGAGATAACCTCTGGTAATTGAACACTGAGAGGCAAGTACGGTACAATTAGCTACAAACACATCACACATTGATCTTCTCAATATTGAATCCATTCCTACTGATATTGCTAGTTGACAATGCATTCTTTACACCTGGCCTTCCTCTACAGACAGGATGCTAACTCGGCTTCGTCTCATTGAAGTACACGGTCACATTCATGTCTAAGGAAAGCAGCTGGAACAACAAGGCGGAATTGAGAAATCTCCCCTGCATGCCACTTCATTCAGCCCTGAACTTCTGAACAGGTTCACCAAGACACCACGCCAGAAAAGAAAAACAGACCCATCCATCCCATATTAGTGTTTTCTTTCAATGTGGCAATTAGGCACCGGCAAATGACTCTGTTGAATTTGATTATCTGATTGAATTGTGATTTTTCGTGGACTTAATGTCACCTCCAAAGTTGGAGAGAAAACAACTGTGCCCCGTCCTATGCTCTGGTGGGAAATTTTTAGCTGTGTGTCCTGAAGAAACAGCCAGAGGGTCTACAAACAAGTTAAGCACACATCCTTGAATGCTTGCCACAATTCATACCAACAAAAAGAGAGAAGGAAACTCAAAGTGATGTTTGCTCAAGAAATTGGCTGGATATAATGGCCTACAGGAGTGATTGAAAAGGTTAGTGTCCTGCTAATAATTTCCCTAAAGTAGATCTGCGGGGAAGTTAAGGAAGAGCAGCATGTGGGACAACAGTAACCATGTACACATAAGAAAACTGTGAACTGAAAGAAGATGGGTACTTTTACTCCGAATACTTATATTGAAGGATATGCTCTAGAAGATACTGTGAATAAAGAGTAAAGTTTGTCTTTAAAATAGACCAAAGCAACTGAAGAGAATAGGATCACAATGGCAGTGTCTAAGGCAGAATGGTAAGGAGAAATTCACAAAATGATGAATGTCATAACAACACACAATGCATACATCATGTTCAATGTTGATTTTCTTAAATCAAATCAGCATCTTGTGCAGCTAGCAGTTCTTGAAGATCTGCACTTCTTCAAAATTCAGATGTCCCCAGACAGCGCTATCATGCATAAGAATATGTGCCCTCCACTGGGTCTGTTCAAACCACAAACCTCGGGAATCCCTTTGCTACCACTTTCTACCTGATTCTTGAGACTCCTGTTTAGCCAATATCTTTGATTTTGCTGAGGTCAATGGACCAGTCTGGCCACTAATGGGTCACTGGGGAGGGCCAATCGCACCCCCTGGGGAGGTACAATCTCAATTACAGGTTTATTGCCTGTGAAAAGGGAGCCCAGCAGGAACTCCAAGAAGGAAAAAGAGGGGGTAATTACTATGTTCCAGGGGCCTGCTAGGCCAATCATGGAATTCACCAACAGAGAAAAGAGTAATGGCCTAATTACTTTGGCAAACCCCTGCTAAATCTCTCACCCAATTTCAATCACACCCACTGCTTTCAATGGGGGAGGGGGTGTATTCACTTTGAAGAAGCTTTATTGGAGGTATGAGAGCCTACTCAGCTGATGCCAAGGCAAAAAGAGTAGGTTTTGCCAATGACCTTTTGCCAATTTTGAATTAATCATGCAAAAATACAAACTGTCCAATGTGGCACTAGGAAAACTAGTGAATTCACACAGAAATCATCTTCACTCAGAGATTCCATCTGACAATGACCATGACAAGAAATCCAAGCAGTCTTTCTGTCCTTCAAAACATTTTTGTGTACATGTATGAACTCTGCATATTGGGTGTTTATATATGTAACTTAAATTGTGTCAAGTTGGTGGCAAAAATGAGGAATGTCCTCAGGTAATGTAAGCATTTCATGAAAAACGTCAAGATCTGCTGTTCACGTACATTCATTTCAATAAACACTGCGCGAAAAGTTTTAGAGGATTTCTAACGTGACTTGGTATCGTTGCAGTGTAATGAAAATTGAAATATAATTGGCACTGCCTCCCTCCAAGGGGCAAGATGCAACACACAGATTATATTTAAAGCTGCAACACACTCTGCACTTTTCACAAAGTCAAGGACAAGCTTGACACATAGGGCAGCACCCGACCCCACCTTCCCTTCCTCTCCTATCACGCCCCCTTTTTTTCCCTCCTTTCCCGTCGCCATCATGTGACAACATGGTGCCCTTGGAGATTTTTAAGAAGGTGGGAGGGAGGGAGTCAGGTAAGTCCAAACCTGCAGGTGATGAGATACATGACCATGTGGAGTCACAGTAAGCTTGGAATCGCCAGGATGCACGCAAGCGATAACATGTTCCCCTCTCAAAACAGGAAGTCATCTTAAAAGGTGTCCAGTCATGACTTATATCTGCCAACCTAGTGTCCCCACCAAAAGAAAACACAGGGGACTGAGACAGGTGGAAGCTGGGAGGGATCTGACTATTTGTCAGTTACTTACAAATTAAGGATTATGGCACAAACTGCTTGCAAACAGTGATAGGGAATTCGGCAGAACTTATCACCAGTAGCCCGGAATATACCTAAATTTTTTGACAGGAAGCCTTTAGTTATAATGAATGGTTTCCTTGAAGCACTTTAGAAAAAGCACCCCTAGAAAGTATGATGTAACATACTGCATGTGGAGTAATTCTTGGGGGGAAGCTGAAGGGAATTTGAAGATGAATGTCAACAAATGAAATGCTAACCACAGACTTTGTCACTCTGATAAATACTTCACTGTTTCACTTAACTTTTGATTGACACCATTAGCAACCATTCAGTAGTTGAAAAAATCAATCACGTAGAACCGATAACCGATTGTCTTAGATTCCTGGGAGCAAGTCTCATTCTTCACTCATAAGGGACACAGGGGGCCTGCCCAAAACCACTTTCAATGTGTCCACCAGAAAAACCATCAGGGAAACAGAGGCAACTTTATTTTAAAAAAAGGTGGAACATTTAAAAGGATTAATAGTTCATTGCTTGACAGCCACAGGCCAATCTACCCCGTATTTATTGACAACGCAGAAGGCCCTCATATGCATGAATAACAAGCGCTAAACCCACTTCACAATAAGGTAATGTGTTTATCTGACTGCTGACACAACCTCTTTCTATCACTATCTCAATGGTGGGTTAGGGGCGGGCTTTGCCAATTAACCGCATTAACGTCATCAGCCCTGGCAAATTGGAAGATGGGAAGCACTTCCCAGAGAATTGATAACTTGACAATCTTATCTAGGGGCTAACAGCTGTTGCTCTAATCATTTTTTATAAGCCGGCAATATTCCCACGAACGCCCATACCATCATTTTTCTCATCCTGTGGCAATAACTTTAGCTGGCATTTTGGCGGGGGTCCGCAGCTGATCTGCTGGCCAATGTCAGAAGGGAATCCTGGTAGATAGAGCTTGCATGTATTTTTATCGGGATATTTATTGGCCGGATAAACATTGCCCCGCTTGAGGGATTTCAGGAGAAATATTTTTCAGATGTGTCAAAATAAAACGGCACTTACATAAGCTCTGTGACCCACTGGACAGTGATTAATTGCCCGTGTGGTCTCTTCTGTACCTGCATCAACTGGGCTACAAATGTTGGTGAGCAAGTTTGAACTTGATACACGGGCAATTGCCACAGAATGTCTCTGCGATGAGCAGGGATAGCAGGAACAGCAGCACTTATTACAATGGAAAGCAGGGCACACACAACATTATAAGAGAGTGTCAAATATACATACATTGTACAAGATGTGTAACTCATTAACCCTAAACAGCTCTAAATATTACAAAGTGCTACTTAGTTGTAAAATGTGCTATTCAGTCCTGTCGCTTGTAAGAGGACATGATCTTGTTGTTCTCTGAAGCCATAAAATAAAATAGATAAGACAATGTACCATACAGTACTCTGGCACTATGAATGCATGACTTCATTGTTCTCTGTACTAGTAACAATGGAGGGTGCCCTAGCCAGAAGTAGTAATTTGTTGTGCTAGGTCCTTCAGGCACAGACTATTGCTTACTATTTTGTAGTCTGAGTACTGCCAGCCAAATTTCATGCAAAACTGTCAATATATCTTGAACATTTTGAGGCATTATGGCTAAAAGGTCGTCAATACTGGTGTACAGTCCATCACACATCATAACCTTTATTCTTGCTACCTCATATTTTTTTAGAACAGTACCAGTAACATATTTGAAATTTCCACACCAAATCTACAAAATTAAACTAATTAAGTCTTCCTTTTTAACAAATGGGGTGCCCATGCCCCAACAGCTGTGCAAAATACTCCGAGTATAAACACGGACCACACACGGACGAAAATGACCCTCCGCGGGCTCACGCCCATTTCCCATCGCTTAACCATTTCCATCAGGTATTAAGCCAGTTCCTGATGACTCGCAACCAGTCGAACCAATAACCACTCAGCAAAGGAACCTCTTCTGGGTTCATCCCTTGCCTCAGTTACCCTCCAGGAGAGGATGTTGTGAAGCTCCTGGCTCGAGGGCTTAATGATCCAAGTTGACTCCTTAATTTAAGGGTGCTTCAGTTATCAGGAACACCAACTGTTATTCTGCACATGGATATCGGCCTACATATGTGACCTGTCACCCCAAAATGAGCCGAAAGTCAGAATTTTCAAAAATTGAGATATTGGTATATTTGAATTCAGTAGCAGAAGAGCTTCAGTAGCAGAAGGGTAAAAGTATAAGGTAACAATGTGACATTATTTTGGTAGCTTTCCATCTTTGTTCCCAACATTGTTTCAACATTTCTGACCAGACATAAATAATGCTATCGTCAGAACTGCTGAGAAAATGACATTTCTAAATATATGATCCTGCGAAATATTTGGAATTAAATGGGAGATGGGTTTCTCTTTGACCTCCACTTCAATATGACTTTGAACCCTCAAAATAGGACAGAGCGGGATGCGACTTTACTCTTATTTTTTCATGACAGGTCACATGAAGGTTATTCGGTATAGGCTGGTATATATGATTGTTCACCTGCAGAGATGTGTGATACTTGGTACGGTAAACAGAGTTCCTGCGTGTACGCTACATGTGTTTTACCTCAGCATGCGCACCCGTAACTCTAATCTGGCAACAATCCCAGACATTCTCTCTCTACGTTCATATACCTGTGGTGTAGAAATAGACACTTTGAGTTCCATTTTGTGGACACGCCTCCAAGTGTACAATTATTTCCATTCCCAACTGTTAATGAGGTTGATGAAATACCATCTGTCAACTTCCCAAATGGGGTATGCCACAGAGAGACCATCATTACTCATGTCACATGTTCATGACAATGAACTTTGTCGCACGGAAGCCGCAACCATCTATCACTGTGGGACAACTCATTATTCTGCGTCACTTTTGCCAACTGTCTTAATAAATTTGCTCAGTTTGGACAAAGATGAGACACATTGTGAGCTCTTGAAGTTCATCAGGGTGCGGTTGCATTGAGGAGCTGGGTACAGTACTTGCCAGGCCACTTGAACAGGGCTTTCCAGACCAGGGCTCTGAATGCCTTCTCAAGACAAGTTAGTCTCTGTGCATCTTGGCAATAAATGAGATCTTGGCTCAACTGTGCACTAATAGGGGATGATAAATTAGAAATAGTGTCATGGCAGACATTGTGTCTGACCTGCATCATCTCTTAAGTGTAAAGGGCCTATGTGCAGGCAGTCAGCAACACAGCTTGACGCACTACTTAAGCTATTACAAAAAGTCCCTGATCGTTAAACTAATTGCAATATGGTGTACATGTACGTGCGTCCACGTTTGCTGAGTATCCTCAAGGCAACGGGTATTCTCAATAACAACCAACGTACACCACGTACGAACTGCAAGTCCTGAACCAAACTTCTTTTTTGGGGGGGAGGCCAAGCTTAAACACAGTTATTGGAATAAGATCAGCAGTTTGCAGACGTGTGAAAGAGATAACAATTTCGAAATAAAAGTGTTTGGGAATTTGGAAATTGTCATACAACTATCGACCTATGACCCAGTAAAAAATTTGAAAAAAAAAAATTTCACTGCTTTCGTGTGACATGTGACCTGACTTGCCAATTTTAATGATTGATTTTGTCTCCATGCTAAAATTCAAAACACCCATTACTCAGGGCTGAGTGGCAGCCTGGGATTTTTGACAGCTCCATGGCACTATTATTTCCAAGTCAAGGATGTCGGGACACTTTTTTTAATGTGGCTCCTGGGATCATTTCTGTTGGCACGCCAATTTTCAGAGTTGTCACGAGAGAGTCAGCTTGGCCCACTTACAGATATGATAGGAGGGCCTCAATTTCCCCTCTCGTAAATATTTTCGATATATACGAGCAGTGTTGATCAAGTGCTGTACTTTGCCAAAGACTGACTTGGCTCTTGTCAAAAGTAACCCCGTTTAAAATCAAATTTTTTTTTCGTTGTTGATATATGTACATTAATCTAAAAGCAGGCGGACAGCTTTCAGGCGGGTGTCAACTTTTTCAAGAATATGCCCCCTCTACTTTGGCCAGACAAGTTTGCAGCCTACATAGGAGCACGTCCAGGATCCCAAGAATTTAGATGCTGCTCTTGGAGAACCTTGATAGATTCGGGACTCCAGACTTCAGTTATTACCTATTCTGGCTTCTACACTGGCTTGATAGC
This sequence comes from Acanthaster planci, assembly GCF_054643075.1. Taxonomy (NCBI): domain Eukaryota; kingdom Metazoa; phylum Echinodermata; class Asteroidea; order Valvatida; family Acanthasteridae; genus Acanthaster; species Acanthaster planci. The sequence goes on from NC_141784.1 coordinate 20,675,383, forward strand.
AAATTTGTTGAAGCTTAAAATGTAGCCTAGGTCCCTAGGTCATTGTACTCCACCTCGAAAAAGTAAAAGGGTCTGATGTTGCAATCCTAGCAGAATCTATTTCAAAGAAAAAACTCTCTAACTATTTTTAGAAATACAGCAGGCACACACAAAACAAGCAAACATATCAAAACTCAACCAGTCACATTTGAAGCACCGTGTCAGCCAAGAGTTTAACCATCTACCACAGGAGAACGAGTGTGCCATCTGAATCTGCATTGGTGGCTTTTTGTACCGAGTGGTGCTACTGACTGAGCTAAGGTCGTTTACCTTTACCCTCAATGCAAGCTGCAAACTTGAGAATTCCCACCCACCCTTTCCTTCAACACATCCAGCTCAGCCACACTCTGTCCCAGACTTCAGAGCTTGTACATTTTCCACCGATATGCTTACCAAGTTACACCATTATTAAACACATAGACCAGATCCCGACAGTGCCTCTCAACCAATATCAACATCATTGGTATAGCTTTACCCCAGACTTAAGTGTATCAAGTTCTCAAGTGAATGCCACTGGAATTTCATGGCGGCAGAGACCAGAGGGATTAACTACACAATGATGCAGGTCAAGTTCCAAGAAGGTTATCTTTTTTTTTTCACTGAGAAGAAAATGGAAGCTTTATTCAGTTAGGGGATAGGAATGGTACATAGGAACTCTGGACTGCCAAGAGTTATGGAATTTCATTTCAATCGCAAATACTGCATGGGTGATTTTGCACAATTGTACAAAGGCATTATGGGAAGGAAAAGGGGGCAATGTTTACTCCTTTTCCCTTCCCACAATGCCTTTCTACCATTGTGCAAAACCACCCATGCAGTATTTGCGATAAGGCTTATGGAGATTTTTCTTAATCATGCATAAAGGCTCTACCTGGTTGAGTCAGTTTGTTATCATGTGGGGAGTTGTAAATAAACTGGTGCCCAACTGCAAATGTATTGATTAAAATTCACAGCAAGCAGACCGTAGATAAGTGTTTTTGTTCCACCTTAGCTGACTATACCACAGAACCGCAGTGCAACATGTTCAACTTCATGTACATTTTTTTGCAGTGAATAAAGACTATGCTAGCGCTACACTGAGCATCTTGCCACTTCAGTAACCTCATTTGCTTTCATTTTGTGACAATAAAATAGTTGTACGTCGCGTTCTGTTTACCGGTCTAATAATCCAGGGGGGCCAACAGGGCCATGCCCCCCCCCAAAAAAAACTTGAAAATAAAACACAAATGAAAGGTAAAACCTCACCCGTAGAAATTTTACATGACAAAGTTTCAAAATCCCCCTGCTCCCCCCAAAGAGTTTGGAATTGCCGGGGTGTTCAGCAAATGACTCCCAGATCCATAATTGTTTGAACAGTAAAAGGAGACTTCCCGAAATGCGCAGGTAAGTTGGACCACAATAAATATCTCGTACGACGTTTTTAAAAATGAGTGAATAAAAATGTAGAGGGTAATGAACAGAAAGGACTGCCAAACTCAAAACTGCGATAGAAACGCGACCCAAGAAAAAAAAAGGACTTACCAAAAGATGGCTGAACTCTGTGACTTGAGTTTTGAACTGGGACGTCACAAAAAGCTGACAAGATGAATCCTTCATTTGCTGCTTTTGCATTTTGCAGTTAATTTGTTATTCCCTCTGATATGCCTCTGGATTCAGGGTCTTTTCAGAAGAACTCAAAATAAAGGACGGCTCAAGAGTCATTTCCTTTCAAAGCAAGATAGTGCCACGTCGGTGTCGTGTCGGTTTAGCGGGGAGGAAGGAAAATAAACCACGTGCCAAATTAGTGTGAGCTGGGCATGATTAGTGGCGTCATCGTTATCCGTGCAAAACATAAGAGAAAGGCCTAGAAGACACTTGCATCGCATGCGTATTAGACAAAAGACAAATTCTGCATGGTGACATTTTAGCACACTTCAAGGGAAGCGCGAGGATTTCGAGGTGGCGATAAGGCCATTATATCCCTGCCAATCTCAAATATTTAGCAACGAAAACTACAATTTGGAGATATACTAATGCTGATATACAGGGTGCTAGTGACAGAAATTCCGGACAAATTAATGTTTACTTGAGAGCCCAATTTTATCTAACTACACCGTACACGTGCTAGACAGAAGAAGTTAAATGTCCAGCGCACTGTTCTTCAAGACACCGAAGGTTGATTTTTGGTAATTTATGTCCAACCAAATAAAAAGAGAATCCTTACTACATCAACATGTTACAATGTAACCACAGTGCGACTTCTGTTTTGATGGTGGCCGGTTCTTATTATGGATTTTTGCATGTTTTTGATAGTGGATTAGCCTGGATTTTACAAGGGGGGAGGGGCACAAATGGGGCACCAGCATCTTATGGGGGGGCACCAGCTTTCAATGGTGTGCGGGGGCAAGTTTTTGTTCGCGTTGTTCGATATCTATTCATCCGGTTTTTTTTGTTTTGTTTTGGTTTTTGTTTGTTTGTTTGTTGGGGGTGTTTGTTTGTTTGTTTGTTTGTTTGTTTTAGTGGGAGAGGGACATGGGGGCACTGGCAATTTGTGGGGGCATCCCCCCCCCATGGCTACGCCACTGGTTTTTGACTTTCATCTCAAGCAACATTTTGAAATTCATGTTGAACAACTCAAGTAGCACCCCGGCCCCTTTCCACCTTGGAACAGTCTAAAATTAAACTCTGAAAACAAAGGTGGCACTCTAAAGTTTGCCCAAATAATCCTTTTGTATCGCAGATATACCAGATTGAATTTGACATCTCCAAGTTTTCAATCACAGCATTGTTTGTTGGAGGTGGGCAGTGAACAGATATTTAAAATAGCATTGCGTGAAATTCTGAGGCGTAAAATCTTAACTTGCTTAGTAAACTGACAGTATTGAAGCTGGCTTTGAGAAATCATAGATTCTGTGTGCAGTGTGCATTACGAGGTTTGTCACTATGGTTTCCCGAAAAATAAGCAAAATTGAAACTTTAACGTTGAGCTTATTCTCTTGAGCATTTCCTTTGAACTGTTACAACTCTAGCCTTTGTCATCATGAAGGCCAGCTCCTACAGATAATCTGGCCACCTTCCAGCATTAGCAGTTATAAGGTGACCACACTTCAATTATTTGTTTACTGACAATAAAAATCAACACTCATGGAGCCTATGTTTTTCTTTTCTATCACAAAGATGAAGTTTATTTGCTGTAAAAAGCAAGAGTACAGTTGTTGAACAGCCCAGCCTGCAGTGTGTGATATAAATTTGAAGTAAACTTAGATTTCCTTTACAGGGCTTACTGCTGGGAATAAATGTACTTTTTCTTCTGGCGTTCCAATAACTAAACATCCCGGCTAGTTGCCAACTCTTCACAGGTGTTAGGCTCAGGTTGTTTGCCTAGTGGTTATCCCCTTCCAGTTAGCTGAAAACACCTACGCCTAAAACCCACACCTGCTACGTGTGACACACACACGCATACCACCTGTCCAATTTTCTTCCCGAGGACAATTTTCATTTTTCTTGGTTGCTTGGCACACATTTTTCCCCCTCCCCAAATACTCCCTTGGGGCTACTTATCGTGAAAACTTGTGGCACTGCAGCTGTCTGATGCCGCCATCCAAAGCAGACATGCAATGTGTCACATGAACTGGATAGTGGGGGGGGGAAGGTTGGTGACATCAAACGCAGATTGCAGATTTCACACTAGCGCGTACCCGTAAAAGTGCTTTTCTCAGAGTTTTGGCATTTTCTGAACATTCCAAAATGTATGTTGTGGGGGCTGGTGTTGACGTACAGACATCTGCCACTTTCATCAGCTGGGCAATGCTGTCAAAGTCTAGAACAACCCTGACTTGACGGGCCCTGCATGTACAAGTACATGCATCCTTGTTGGAGGTCCAGGAAGTGGGCGAGGGGTAGGGGCGCACTAACTATTCCCCCCTCCCAATCATGCAAACATTCAAATTGGTTACTTCTCCTTAAACTTGTAATCATTTTAATACCACGGTGAATGAGCCCTGAGGCCTATGACACCGACTTCAGACAGGAAATATATTAAATAATGTCTAGTAACTGCTCTGGGGTGCTGCATGTATATACACTGACATTGCATTTCCCTTTAGAACAAATGTAGAAAATTATTTTACGGTAGAGTAGAAAAATGCATGAAGTTTTCTCACGAACAGCTTTTATAAAGCAACATGCTATGACTTTCAACCCAATCTTGGGCCGTTTGTGTAATTCTGGCTTCAGCTTCAAGCTCTGGCTTCGCAATCTCAAGCTCCATTGACAGACTGCAGGCTAGATGCGAATTTCTGTGCTGTACACCAAAACCTAAATTCCAAAGTCACTGCCTTTGCTTTCAGAATTCAGGGTTTCAAAAAACCATCACTCTGGAGAGCCTACAAATATCTATTCCGTTTACTTGTGTTTTATCTGACTTGACACATGAAAATTTAACGTGAAACAAAGGTTTAAAGTGGACACTCTTGGAGGCTAGTCTTGCAAGATACCAGCAGGGAACCAGTTATAAGCAATGCAACTGCATGGCATTGCAGCTGGTGAGCGTTTATGACCTTGGGACACTTATGTACTTCGCAACTCTATTGCGACAGGCTACATGTAGTATTGCAAGATATCAGCAGGGAACCAGTTATAAGCAATGCAACTGCATGGCATTTCAGCTGGTAAGAGTCTATTACGACAGCTCTTTGTTGTCACTTTTCTGTTACTTCAACATTTTTCTTCTGAAGAAAGCAGGGAGGGTCATTCTGAACAGATGTTTATGTTCTAAGTTGTAACTAAATGCAAACTGATGAATCTGTTTTTACATCTATCGACGACAAAGACAAAAAAGTTATTTACATATGAAAACTGAATAACAAAAACAAACTTGAAACTAAGGAAACCCAAAGAACATTTCAAGGAGATCAAATTTGTTCCCAGACCGACATGAAGACAAGGGTGCTATCTGCATGGCCCTTACTTACAATCAACATTGGAAGTAGAGATTTAGTGAAGAATGCGCCACAAGGTAAAACTCGGACAAATTGTCTGGCAAACTCTGTTGGTACTTATTTAAATAGCTCATTGAAGCCATTTTCTGACCGCAAAAATACTGGAAAAACTAAAGTTTTTCAAGAAGTTACTCTGCTTTGTTTCATACATGAACACTTTAAGATGGAGCACATCTTGAAGGCAACCAAACACCTGCTGGTAATCTGCTTGCAAGTGGAATGTGAACAGGTGAAAATTCAGCCCAACATTCAAACCATGTCCAGATTTCAAATGCTTTCAAAGATTTTGCTTGAGTTCTGCTCTGAGAAACACTGAGACGAGATGATCATGATGAGCTGGCACATTCCATTACGAGGCAGGGGAGGCCGTACTGGGAGGGGACTGGTTACTGGCTGACTGGTTACTCAAGGCTTCACTGCCCATGCTCTCAGGCCGACTCTCTGCCAGGCTGCCTGCGCCATCTGTGGATAGACCAAAAGATGGAGGCTGCCAATTTCAAATAGACTGTATTCATGTGTCAGCCATCTTAAATTGAAAAAGAGGTCAACTTTTCATTTTTGGAACCTGAGAGTAAAAGTAACAGGTATCAAATAAAAGTGCATTACAAATTAATACCAATTTTACTTTTTGAATGATTTGAAACTTGAGATAAATTACATCTAAATGTTTAAAGCTATATTTAAAAAAAAGAAAAAAAAAGGAAAGTGAGGCTTGGAACCAAAACAGTCTGGCACCAGACGTCTTTTTTTTGTTGGAGAACTGTGAGTTAAGGCTGGTTCATACTTTAGGCAAAAGAAAAACAATGAAAAAATTTGACGTCACTAAACCACTGCAGTGAAATTTTTTGGGTGAGATTCGAGGGAAACTGAAAAATCTCAGGAAAGAAGTTGCCCTTCTGATGTCCATTAATCCTTGATCAGAATATTTAACCAATTTATCTGACTATTTCAACAATGAATCACACCAAATGCACCTGCCGTATCCTTGCTAGTTGATTTTCCTGCCTCTTTGCCACCCGACTTTTGAGCCATGAAAATTTCCATGAAATTTTTGTGGCCACTCTGTTAACCAAAAGGTGTCCATAGCAATGACTGCCACTTTGATCAATCAAACTCTCCAAGGGACAATTGGTGAACTGTAACATCAGCAAAATGTCACCTGAGAAACTGTCCTTAAACACAAACCTGATTGGCTAAGTGCCAGAATACTGCATCTTTTTAACCAATAAACAGCATTGCTCAAATGTTCCCTGTCAAACATTCAGACAATGCCATTGGATTTCAGTTAGAGTAACCACACAAAAATTCACAAAATCTCAATTAGCTTTCTTGCAAAAACAGGAAACTAATAAGGCGAAAAATTCAGCAAAGCGATGCAAAATAAGCAATCCACATACGGTATCCTGAGAACATTTTAGAAAAAATCTGGAAAAATCTCAACCCCCCCTCCATTGAAACATGCTCAGCTTTAGTGTGATAACATGTGGCCTGGTGTCGCAGTGTCACTGGTGTGAACTCGCTTTTGCAGCACGAATGAACTGGCCTTGAAGCCAAAAAAAAATAAAAAATAAACCTGAAATATATCTTCAAAGCAACAGCATATCACACAGAACATAAATGATGACTTTTGATTCATCTGGAAGTCATAAATGCTCTCCCTACTTTTGACACAAAAGTTCATAGTCCAATTCAAAAGTACAAACTTGCCAAATGGGCACCAAATCTTCGTAACCATATAACTGCACAATTCATAGGGTAAACCTAAAGAATCTATAATCCAGTGACTTCTCACGCAACCATGCCATTCATTTCATCTCGGATTACACTGTCAAACTTTAACAAAGAGCAACAAATTTCCTTCCCCACCAAAGTACAAGACACCTAAAGTCACACACCTACAAAATGCTTCCTCTCGAATTCAACACCCCTCAAGCCCCAGATTCTTTTTCTGGATGCTGAACAAGAGAATGCTGGATTCCCAGGGGGCAGTGGAAAGTTTTCTGCTCCCTCTGTAACAACACATGCACCCGGCAGTTCCGACAGGCATTAAAACTAACAAAAAATCCCCCCACCATCCCATGATTCACTCCGAATACTTTTTTTTTTACTACCAACTTTTTTGGGGGGGGGAGGAGGGGACGAAACCAAGGCAGACAAAGAAGTACAGACCATTCAAATCGGCCGGAAAGTTTCAACTTGAAAATTATCTGTGTGCCAAAGGCAAGGATGTGCATGCACTTTTTTTTTTGTCTTGTCAGGCTGTTTTGAGCATTTTGGTTTCTTTTTCACGTTTGGCAGGTATGTCTGTGCATTACCCTTTTCCATTTTGTAAAAAGCTTCCTTACAGAAGAAATGCTTCATTCAAGCCACCTACAGGTCATGCTTTAGCAGTTACATTCACTGCCTAAGAATGTTAAGTGCAAAAAGTCTCGCTGATCTAAAAATACACCGGCCTTTGAAAATACACTGTATAGCAAAGTGGTAAGGACTTTTGAAGGGAATAAATGTTGCACGTTAGCACAAAGGCATCTCCTGTTGCTCTTTTTCCCCTTTTTTTTTTTAGAACACAGCAAAAGAACCCTGCAGCAAGTGACCTCAAACGTATGACCAAGTTTCCCTGAACATGACCAAAGGGAAGAAGGTCTCTTACATTTCCACTTGTTACCCCGACATGAATATAATGGTAACAGATTCATTCTGATAATAAAGTAACCTTTAACAACAATCACCCTGCACAGTTCTTAACAAAACCTGCCGAGTGTCAGAGTATTTTTGAGAGGCTGGGGAAGGTTGGGCCTTGTTACTGCTTTTAAAAAAAAGAACTTCCCTCCCTGCGGTGGGTTTTGGCAGCTCTTGGACAGGTTAGTACAGAGAACGTGCCATGATTGGTTTCCTACATGATAATGATCACAGATCCGGCTGAGTGAGGGGAAACGTACAGTAAACAATCACAGATGGCCTGTAAGCCAGACCACCCTACGTCCAGCACAAAACCGGCATGCTTGTACAACATAGGTTAACTTTTTTACCACAAAATTAAAAAAGAGATTCCAGCTTTTCCGCTACGGTCTGTTTCAGCCGAATTTTGTTCACTTTTAACAGAGTAGACGAGTCAGTTCTCAGCTAGTGTGACCCATCGTACTGGTATTCATCTCTGCTTTTCTTGGCATGATTGAAAATACTGTTCACCCCCCCCCCCAAACAGTCCATCAATGGTTACTCCCCAGCCAATGCTGGTAGCCATTTATATTTTCCTGGATGGAGAGAGGAAAGTAGGGGTGGGGTGATTTGCCCAAGGGCCACATTAACGACACGTATGGCCAGCAGTTGGATTCGAACCCCTCACCGTCTGGTCGCGAGTCAAACCCCCCCCCCGCCTCCACAATGAATGCGTACCTTGGCTGTTGGTGTCTTGAAGAGGGCTCTGGGTGAGGGTGCTGTCGCTCCCCACGGAGGTGGGAGGCAAGGCGCCCGTCACGGCGGCTACGATGGCTGGGTTCTGAGCGGCCGTGGATGGAGCGGGTACAGGGGCATCTGGTTGGCTTGGGACATCGCCTGAGATGGGGCAGACAAAGTAGACGAGAGTTGAAGGGGCAACTTTCTGGACACATTTCTGTGTTTAACACACATTGATCATTGAGCCTCATTGAAGATGCAAACCATGCACTTCATTCGCAAGGTCATATCCCACATTTGGTCGTGCAGTCATGGCCGCACTTTGTCAAAACATCACAGGTGAGCCCCACAGCTTACTATCACATGGTAAAACTTTGCTCTATGTTCTCTTTTGTTGTTTATGACTAATGTTTTAAAACTGGGTTCCAGGGTCTCTGAGTTGATAAAAGTTAATAAGCAAGGGCAACGCCATTTCTTTTCTCCTTGAAATGATATCAAATTTAGATTGCAAAAATTGTGAACTGGTCATTTTTTTTGCTGCATAGTTCACAGACCAAAATACACTGTACACATTTCTTCACAGAAGGAGGTTGCATAGAAATCTCTCCTCCTTACCAGTATCCATGGGTTCCTCAGCGGGTACACTTTCTGCCTGCGGCTGCTCGTCCGCTTTGACCGGCTGCTGGCTCCCCCCAACTCCGGCCTGCTGGTCCTGGACGCTGGTCCCCTCTGAAACACCATCGGCGCCCACGGGGGTGACCATGGGCGCTGGCACGGCCGCCTGCTCGGGGTGGGGGACGGTGGGCTGAGTTGCAGTCACCGATGACGGGGGAGGAGTGCTGGAGGGTAGCTGAGGGGAACCTGGGCACGAAGAGGTCAAAGGAAAGATGAAAAGTGATGATGGGAACTGTAATCAATATTAAAGGGAACAACGGAGACTTTTCAGGCAGTGCATCAAAATTTGGTACGTTCCTGTACCCACTTCAATGCTCCTATCAGGGACACTGTGTTCGCAACAGCAATATGTTATATTCTCAGCATGTTCCTAGTTGTGTGTCTTTTGAGGTGCTCCCTTAAAGACAACCACTGTGGACAATGGAGCCAAATCCCCAGACCACGGTGCGGTCGTCTTACCGGTGAGTTGAGGAATACTTGGTGCTGCGGCATTATTGCTGGGTGCCGGTCCGCCCGTCGCTGCCTGCTGCATGGCAGCCATGGCCTGGGCGTGTTGACGGGCTCGCATCTCAGCCGCCCGCAGTTGCTCCTGGTGGAATTGCTGCCTATCGGCGAGCAACTGCTGTCGCTGGTACTCCAGCTGGAGGAAGTAACAGAGAAGCAAGAAGTGGAGTGATGATTCCATGTAGATTAAAACATTATATCTTTCACGGAGGCGGAGAGACCTATTGCGAGGTGAAAACTGGTTCCCACCCCTGTGTGATATTAATTTCCTGCTTATCTGTTTGGGCACAGCTTATTTGACACATCTGCTCTTTGGCAAAACGCAAAAACCGCTCCCGGTCCAAGAATGTTCCCACTGTTGACATTTTGCTCATGCACGATTAAGACATTCTCCTACTCTGGGGAGGTGAGTGTGCCAGGTCAACTTACCGCTTCTCTCTCCCTGTCCATGATCGTTTCCAGTTCTTCAAAGTGCCGCAGTTTGATCTCCAATTTCTTCATTTGCGTCTCCACCAACAAGGCGACCAGGCTCTTGATCTTACGTTCCTCGACCGCCGCCAAGTGCTGGCAACAAAATGCATTAATTCTTGTTGAAGAAAGATGTTGCCTAATTACCCAAAGAATTTAGAATGGAGGATTTTTACACGTGAATATTCATAGAAAACTACCCTCAGTCCCATGTAGTTTCAAAATAACTTTCATGCACGTGAAACTGCTCATGAAATTATCTTCCAGTGATGAAGACAAACCCCGGTAGGATTCGACCCTCTCACCTTTGCTTTGACCGCAGCGGCAGCGAGTGCGGCAGCAGCTGCCGAGGCTACATTCCCTTCCGACAGCTCCTCTTCGTGCTTCTTGACGGCTTCTGGCTTCTCCTTGGGTGCCTTGTCCTCCTCCTTGGCCTCTTCTCCTTCCTTCTTCTCTGTCGTCTCACCATCGGGTGTCTCCTCTTTGGAAGCGGAGTCCTCCTCTGGCTTCTGCTCGCTGGCCTCTTGGGAATCTTCCTTGCTTGCCTCCTGTTTCATAGAAAACAAATTAAAAAGAACGGTCTCTCAACTTATCAGCTGCCCCAAAAATGAGTGACAAGGATAATAGCTGTTGATCAGTTTTACCCTGAAAGAGACAACTTTTTTTCTGATATCGCTGCAGTGCATTTTTTTCAGAAGTTGAGCCATTCAGAGTTTTTAGAGAAACTCTTTGTGGCAGAGCCAAGTTCCCTCAACCCCCTGTTGATTGGTGAAAATAACCCGTCACTTTGAGGGTTAAGTTTCAAGGCATTTTCGTAATTCATGCTAAACCAATGGAGACCCTTCAATATCTACGGGGAGCTTCGAGAGGACTGAGAAAGAGAGATCCTAGCCGTGATCAAGTTACAAGCAACAGAAAGTTGTTAATATGTGAATGTGTTAATAGTTTGCTGCAAAGTGAATGATTTAGAAAGATTGCTAAAGGTTCCAAGCAAATGTACCTGGGGGTGGGTGGGGTAAAACAAACAAACAAACAAACAAACAAAACAAATGTAAATATAAATAAACTACTCCTTTCCTGCTGGTATCTGAACTCGGATAAGGTTACCAACTTCATGTTTTGTGAACTTAAGTTTTGTTTTGCGTCACTTAAATGTTCTGAACTCTCATGTTACCTTTGCTTCCATCGTGGCACCTTCAACCTTTACTTCTCCTGTCTCCATCTTCTCAGCGGCCTCCTCTGCCTTCTTCTCTGGCCCCTCCCCCTCGGGGATCTTCTGAGGAGAGGGGGTCTGTGTTTCCATGGCTTCGCCTCCATCTTTTTCCTTTTCTTCGGTGGCTTGCGATTCCTCTTTCACTTTGATTTCCTGGGGGAGGCCAGAAGACAGCAGTGAAAGTCCAATGATACGTTCAAGGCACCGACCGCGTCTTTTTATCCGCTGAACTCCAGAGGGATAAAGCTTGTAATGAACTCTCTTTATGATTTCCCTATGCATAACAAAACTTGTGGTTTAAGAAAATTATAAAAAAGTTTCTACAACAAGGTTTTTCTTCTTTGAATTCCTCTACTGCAAAATACGTTCCATTTTATTAACCAGTGATATAAAAACAAATTACAAATAACCTGACAAAGAATACTGACGATTAGAAACAACAGGATTTATGACTGGTCCCCTCAATGCAGACTGTACAAGAGAGTGAGCTGGTCTACATTGCTGACACAATTTATCCCTCATAAGACATCCCTTTCGAAACATTTAATATCTACCAATGATCATGTTTCACTTAACTCCTAGCTACACGACCAGACTGAACGCTCAGTCTCAAATTGGTTGATCCACTTCAGGGTTGAAACAGAGGTAACTTTGTTGCACTGAACTGTGGGGATTTACCCATCAGTGCACAAGATTTATTCCGACCCAGTGAGAAATCTACCTTGAGCTACGTTGTTTGCAAAAGCACGGAATGGTAGTATTTTACGAAATCATGCATAAGGGAAATGCCATGAGCAGACGGGGAGAAAACAGCTTAACCAATTTGTTCATGTTTACAATAGGCAGAAGAAAATGAATAAATTCGATTCCCTGCAGGACTTTTGAGATCACTGTGTGGCCAAGTTGTGGGAGTCAAGGATGTGCCATGTGAGTGTGACAAGGTTAACGCATCAATGCATTTGACTACTTTTCGAATGAATGTGTACCCCAAAAAAAATCAACCCAGTTTCTGCTAAAGGTGAGTGCAACTGAGTTCAGTCATCTCTTTAAAGCAATGTTCCACAGTTCCACCAGCCAGAACTAAGCTACGTGTGAGTCTGCGAAGGCCACATTAGGCGCCTCACACCATCAGGGTGACACCCCACGGAGACAGAGGTACAGGAGTTGTCTCCTCCGCCAACCTCTCTAATCCCAAAGTGCCATGCATTCCCCTTGTAACAGCTGAAGTCTGGGGACGGGGCAACGGGGGGCCACCCATCCTCTGACAATTAACCCCATTAAGGCCGACCCTGGCCATGTCCCTGGATTGCCATGTTCATGAACCTGGCTGGCTCCACTGTGCCAGATGGAACAGCCTATCAATCAACCGTGCCCCCTGATAGCTTGGTTTAAGGGCAGGCTTGGAATTTTTCTCCTGCATCTCATAGGCCTACAAATCTTGCTGAATGAAACGCTGACCCTGCAGCATTATCGAGTTCCTCGCATTGAAGAAGATTCTAAAATGCACAGACTGTGGCCAAATGCAGGATGACGAAGGAAAGTTAGACATTTTACACAATATACACATTTCAGGATTAAACATACCAGGAAAAGTATTTAAAGAAAAGAACAAACCGGTCTGATATTTCTAAGAATTAGTGAATATGTAAGGCAATCTGGACTTTGCAAACTGGCGGAGTTTTTCTCACAACTAAACGAATATATTTCTACCTGTATTTTGCTCAAAGGAGTTAAGTATACAATCAGCACATTCCTAATCTTCCACAAGATGGCGAAAACGTTTAGCATATATAGTTGTATGTGAGACTGAATCAAGATTTTCTTTTACACACCCATTCCCGTGAAAAGGGGGAAAATGAAATTTTAGCACCTGCGGTACAATACTACCAAGCAGTGGGACACTATGATTGGAGTCTTGTCTCCAGATCTTCCAAAGGGTTATACATGTATATGTACATGTAGGGCCTACATCATTCCATAAACAAACAAATCCAACTTTTAAATGCAGCTTGAACCCGACTAAAATCTTTTTCCCGTACATTTGTTCAGTCGCAACTGAATCTTTAAATCCCTCCACCCAAATAAAAAATGAGGAAATAAAAAAAACGGTTAAGATATGCATGACTGAATGTGCCTCATCCGTAACCAAAGACACACAGAGTCTAAAAAGATCTAAACCTGTATTTGAAACTGGCATTTTGGGGAAGGGGTTGAGAATGGAGGACAAGTATCTTTATGACTGTGATTAGTTCTCCAGATGGTGTACATTGTTTCAGTTATTTGGGTCGTAAAAAATCAAAGTTAATTTGGGGGAACAAAACATAGTGCTTTTTTTGCCTTTTGTCTGGTCAGGGCCAACAGTCACATTTGCTTTTATTTCCATTTAAGTTCCACCTTGAAAATTAAATCAACTAGGGTGTGGAAATAAAAGTCTGGGATTTTGTAATGAAGTCTGGGTGCAAGATTACAAAATTGGCCAGGTGCCCCGACTGACATGTACTTGTACATGAACAAGGTTACTGAGACAGTTCTGGGAGTAACTGTGTAAAACTACATGTACTTAGAGGCATCTGCCTATTTTAAAAGAGGGGTTCGTGTGCTTACAGTTCAATCAAATACCATGTAATTTACGCTGTGCACAAAACAAGTACATGGATAATGAGAAATGTTTGAGGTAATAAACGGCCAGGCCAGCTATTCCCTCATTTTTGTGAGGTAGGCTAGGCAACTGATAGCTGCTCCACACAGAAAGACTGTCTCTACCAGTTTGGGGAAAGCAACCACTAAGAGATGACTAGGGGGTAGGGGATATCAGGCAGGCCACAAGGTATCCCTCAGACATCTTGTCTAATATCCCAGGACCTGATGACAGGTGCGATAATGGACCAATTTGTGGGAAGATTGGCAGAACGGTTCAGCCGGCTACCATCAATCACCTGCGACTGCAAGTGTTGATCCTGGTGTTACAAATTTCAGTGGGTCTGGTCCACTATTTAGAAGCAAATCAAGGTTCACTTAACGTCAGAAATTTCTTAACACTGCATATAAATCATTTTCCCTTTGCAAATTCATTTTTTTCTATATGGGTGTTTGGTGTGATTTACGTCTTCCTGGCACATTTACCGTGTGGCTATTGAAATGTGCGGGCCATGTCTTTGCACTCTACTTTGGCCCCAAGCAACTATTTCACGTCACAAAACTGTTTCTCTTCACATTACAATGGCTGTTAGGGTATTTTATACAAAAAGAAAACGAAGCTTTGAAAAATCAAACAAGAAATGCTAATAGCCAAGGTTTCTCCACCAAATGCACAATAACAGAGTCTCTAGTGTGTACACATTGTGCCTCCACTCCCTAGTCTTCACAAAAAGATCCCATCAAAGAAAGTGTGACTTTAAATGGATACAAAGACCACTGAACAACCTAGACTTGTTGCCAATTGATGCACATACAACAAAACCAGGGTTTTCCCCATTTTGGCAACAAAAAGAATTTATATACATGTAGTGAGACTGCACTTTGTCCAAATGTGGACAGTAAAGCAGGATTTCGAATCCAGCCAATGCACTTTATGAAATGAGTCGTACAACTTTTTTGTCATTTCGTTGAGAGAAGCGCACTGCCATGAACAGAGTTTAGGAAAAGATCGTTTCTGAGAAGTTGGGATCATCTGGTTGTTTTATTCATGTTTTTTTGTTACTATGGGAAAGTTGACAAACAGGAAATGACCCACTGGGCCCGTTTCTCCAGGTTCTTCACAAATTTGTCAACAGACACTTCACATCAAAGGAAGGCAGTGCAGGGATAATCTTAATTTCTGATAAAATATCCAAATGGATTTTTTGAAATAGACAGGTCAGCACAGCCTTCCCTGTTTTTTTGGTTGATTTGTTGGGCTATTCCATTCAGTTATTCTGTATCACTCACTCGAGCATGCTTTTGTCACCACGGTTTTCAAGTTATGTCCGGCCCCTTGGGGCACAGGAAGTAGAGACGCAATTGCAATTTGGGTGGCTTTTGGCCATCAGTCCTACCATGCCTCCCCAACAGTTAATTAGCTCTGGTTCTCCCGCAAGCAATGCCACAGAGCCAATGTCCGTTCTGACTAAAAATCCATTCTGCGCTTCATTCAGCATCTGCTTTTAGCCGTCCGTCCGGGCCGTGGCCTATTTTTGCCCACAGACACAACCTAGCCCGACGGAGAATTCTTCAGCCAACCCGTCCGCAAATTCGGTGCTGGGCGGGAACAGATCCCTGGGGAAGCTTGCGGCTTTGTGACAGAGTGTAACAATCCCCAGGTTTGTTTTGCCACTGTAAATATTTCCGCGCCCCGGTTGAATCAAGCCCTAGAGGGGGGTTGATACAGATGAACCACTGCACATTCCCCTCCGGTCAAACAACAGAGGAAGGGTAGGCACAGTAGGGACCCAGGCTAGCATGATGCTGGGGGCTCGTGGTGACAGTAGGAAGCTGTCCTCACCACTCCATTGAATTGACAGTGTCTCCACGCACCGGACTGTGGCGGTTTTTGGACCAGGAGACAAGGGATTTATTGCACAGTGGGAGATTTTTTTTTTTTCAGGGAACCTGGGTATTTTCAACACCCTGCTATGAGGTGCCTCTCGGGGCATTTAGAACAATTACTTTAAACATTTGCAGATGAAGGAAAGTGCTGTCTCTATGCAGTGCGAGGCTTCTTTTGGGAATTTTTAAAATTAAAGACTTTTCTCCATGGAACAACAAATATGGTAACCCTGCAAAATTATTAATGTTGCAAAGCGGCAGAACAAGCTCTAAGCAGAGAATGAACCCTGACAATGTTGACATGTTCTGTTTTTCCCATTTATGGAATCTTTCCTTGTAACCTGCGTGATTGTCTTAGCATTCAAGTCCTGTAAGACAGTATAGAGGTGGTTGGGTAGAAAGCAACACAAGGCACATTTTTTTTTATTCTATTCCTATTCTGAAGCATATTCTTCCCAGATGTGAGTTTGTGTAAGGGTGAAATTAAGCATCAAATATTTCAGGACAATTAGAAATTCATGACTTTGCCAGTTGCAACAGTTGTCTCACTTCCGTAGACACAACAAACCCTCAGAAATTCACAGCAATTGGGACGAAGGGGGTTATGTTAAGGGGCGTACGGCCATGACCATCTTTAGAAAACTATTGAAGCTGTTTCAGTGATCCATGCTAACACTGTTCTTTGACATAAAAGCCTCAAATTTCTAGTTTAGTAACGTCATCCTGGCTTCTTACAAAAGCGTTTAGAAGCATTTTGAATACATATCCCAATAACAATCCTCCTTTTGATTTCTAAAATGCTGCTGGCAACCAGGGGATTTGCAGAGAGAACTGATCTCAACTTCCTCATCCACCTATGACAAGAGGCACACACAAAGCCTACCTTGTCAGCGTTCTCCTTGCTGGTAGCAGCTGCTCCTTCCCCGCTTCCGTCGGTGCCTCCTGCCTCCGTCTTGCCCACTTCTGCCCCTTCCTCCATCCTCTCGGGTTCGGGGATGGTGCCGGCGATTCCGCTGGCGTCTAGCAGGTGGTTGTCGGTGCTCATGCCGGCCCGGGTGGAGTCCTGGATGCGCTTGATGTGGGTCTGGACCAGAGCCGTGGGCACTTCCTCCTTCATCTTGCTGAACTCCTCTGGAATGACAACCGGTCCGAGAAATTGGCTTCAATCTCGACACCCTGGACCAGAGCCGTTTGTAGAGACGGTAGTGCCAACTCCAGATTTTGGAACCAAAATGGCTGTTCGTTATGTGTGCACTGACGCATAGTCCACCATTTTGGTTCCAACAATTGAGACGCTCATGTCGCAACTCATTCTCTATAAACAACTCTGCCCTGGTCATTTCTCAAAGGAATCTGCCAAAATCATCCGTTGTGTAGGAATCCAATGGCAAATTCTCTGTACTTCCAATGTTCAAAGGAAACAGAGCCCTGTGTGAAGTATTAAAGGCCAGGCTTTACCTTTATCAAAATCCTACAGATCCATTTGATGGGTTTTCAAGGATTTGGGTATAGTTGGGTTAAAAAACGTAATGATACATTTGCTTCTTAGCAAAATTGCTTGGAACTGTGTTGGTTTAAAGGTCACAACATATTTCAAGCAGAAAATGCAAAATCCACAACGTCTACCTTTCCAAAAAATCTGCGTAGTTTCTTATTGGTAGCTGTAATCCTTGTGAAGCAGCCATGACACCAAAAGCAGATTTTTGGGCGATGTTATTGTCTCTTATTATATACCATTATTGCTTCAATCAGTCAAACATTTGTCACTGAAATTGTTCACCACTGGTATGAAAAACATTCATAAAAATCAAACAAACCCTCCATATGTTTTATGAAAGAGTATGAGGCTTAAATAAAGCTAAAAAGAGTCGGCAGCACACCACAAGCTGACTTTTCTTCATTTATGTCTATTAATGTTTGACACGTTAAGCACATCTGTCAGTTTCAGTCATTGGAATCCTTACCGATGGCTGCCTTGGCTGCAGCGCTAGCCACTCTGGGATCCACGGCTGACGCTAGGAAAGCCACAGTGCTCATGAGAGGGTTGCCTGACTGGCTGAAAGGGATGGGCTGGTAGCTGAGGGGTCCTGAAAGGAAGATAGGAGATGAGGGGGGGTTACTGGGTGGACAAGTGGTTCTTAGGTTACGTTTTCCTTGGATTCCAGAAAAACCTAACGGGGGAGACAGTGGACATAAAGAGTGTAGGACATCATCGACTTTCAGCCACATTTAGTTTAAAAGATAATTTACCATTTTTACTATTTGTTTTGTTTGATGTTACCAAGGACTGTTGAGTAGTGTCTATAGGAGACATACAGAACAGCGTACACTTTTCAAAATGTCAAGTTGTGGGGAGTCAAGTTGGCGAAGTAGGTCTTTCCTCGCCTTTCACCTCCGCGGCCCGGGTTCAATTCCCAGCTCGGTCCACATGTGGAGTGGGGTTTCCGTACCTCCCTCATTCCTTGGGTTTTTACACAAAATTTCTTCTCTGAGGTTTTCCTCCCACCTCTGAAACTGTGACTGCTTCTTACTGTCTCCTCTCTATATATAGGTTGATGTCGGTCGTATGGTAGCTGCATGAGATGCCCTTGTATGCCATTGGGAGATTTGAACATAATGGTATGAACTTCGTGCTTGGTTAACTGAATAAATTATTTAAAAAGTGATCACAAGCTCACTTGATTCTTGAGACATGTGTGTATGACGTTACCACAACTCAATAAACTCACCACCCACCCCTGCAAACATTCACGTCTTTACTCTGGACCGAGTCAGTTAATCCAGGCATTTCGATCCCATTTTACCTAACGCGTTGGGTCCGTCTTCCAGGAAGGTGTCCTCGATGGGCAGCCGGAGGAAGTGCAGGATGCATTCGTCCTGGGTGCGGGAGCCCACGTGCTCCGACACCTTGTTCCAGTCGTCACGGTACATCTCTAGGGCTTCTAGGAGGAGCAAGGTCTCCTGATCCGTCCACTCCTTGGTCACGCTGGCTGAAGTTGACTTGCCCTGAAAATGACATCAAAAACGTCTTAATTCTCAGGGTCAAGAGAGGAAATTTTGGGACGTCTTGCCATGGGAAAGAGGATAAAGGATGGCTCAAAAAATAGTACTTGACTGAATACCAAACTGCTATCAAAACGTGGGAAGCCTGTTACTCTAAAACTGCATCAAGACCCCATTTGGGGGGACTAGGCTGACGGTGCCGGTACCCACCTTTGAAGGCTGTGATTTCTTGGCTGCGTACAGGTCCGTCCGCAGGCCAAAGTTCTGCAGGTCACCGCTGGCTTTCTCTTTGTTTCCTCCCTTCTCAGTCAGGTTGGCCACTTGCTGGGAAGCCGACTAAAAGTCAAACCAAACCACCAACAAATACCACCTGTTATCTGAACTCCAAACAGAATTTGGCCAGTTCTTAGTGTAACCTTTGGTGCTGGAATATAGATGTCCCCCCTAAAAATATAATTACTGTTATCACAACTTAGATTTGAAAGAATCCTGAGCAAGTGGTGCGATTTAAATTTGCTCAATTCCGTTTTACAAATTTTTCTTCAATGCTCCCCACCTGCTGCGATTTCGCT